>NW_023603184.1:80108217-80113217 GCF_014898055.3 Talpa occidentalis | reverse complement strand
ACCCCCACTCCCACTTCCTAAAACCACACCTCCACTTCAGAGATCCAGAAATACTACCTGTAAGTAAGATAAAATTTAAAATGATACAATTCTTTTTAAAAAATAAAATTTGATTGATTCACCATTGGTCTATAATATTCTTAAATTTTAGAAACAGAGATTCACACCTTAATATGTGCCTATGCCTCACCAAACCCACTGCCAAAGTCCTAGTGCCATTGACATTATCAAATTGACCCATCAACCCTCTCCTCCCATCCCTTTCCCTTTACTCTCTGGTAACCACCATGTTTCTATGTGAACTTAGGAGTTATTTTTTTGTGTGTTTTGTTAGTTCATTTGTTTTGGTTATTTATAGTTCACATATAAGAGAAACTATCCAGTATTTGTCTTTCATTTTCTGACTTATTTTACTTACATAATTACCTCACTGCCATCATAGAAGGCAAGGTTTCATCTTTTTAATAGCTTACTAGTATTCCATTTGTATATATACCATAATGTCTTCATCTCATCATCTATCGATGGGCATATAGATTGTTTCCATGTCTTAACTATTGTGAATAACTCTGCTATCAACACAGTGTGCACACATGTTATTGAATTTGTGTTTTCATATTCTTTGGATAAATATTTCACAGTGTAAATGACACACCTCCTTTTACAGCTCAGATTTTAAAGATTTGAGTGTAAAATTAGCATCTATTTCCTATTGGAATTGCTAAAATAAATACAACAGTTTAATATTCAGGTTTATTCCATGCCATCCCAAAATAACTGATCAGAAAGACTACATGTCCGAAATGCCAAAAGTCACGTACCCTTTCCTAAAGCATTGCAAAAGTTTGGCAACTCCTCTGGATCTGCATTATATAGGTTCCATACTAAACTGGGTATTTCAAGGACTGCATATTTTAATGCTTATGCTGCCCCTGACTCAGTTTGTAACCTTTAGCATATCATTTCATCCCAGTTTTTGCCCTTTTCCTCAAGAATGATGAATTTGCCTTCATGGTCACTGTTTGCCGAAGGACATGATCACATGACTAGTCAAAATCAAGGCCAAGCTCTCAAAACAGCCACCAGTCCAGTGTCAAGGCATCCACCTTTGTTCTAATCCAACCGGAAGGGAAGATACAAAGTTTCCAACCCCAACTTCACCTTGCACTGAATCCAGCTGGGTATGAATTTTAGCCACTACCCACAGTCTAGCTCCCAACATAAAAGCCAAGTTAAGCAAGCATTTGGGTTTCTAAAGAAGTATTCACTATAGGCATTGGTGGGGGTACATTAGCATTGTTGTTTGTTAGATGATGGTGTTGCTGGAGTGGAAGGGGGAGCTGCTGTTGCTTTCAGTTTGTCATTTAGGATGTTGTGTTAGTATGAGTTTCAGTTTGTATTCAAAAAATGAGAATGACAGTGAGCAAGGAGCCAGCAGAAAATAAATGAGCACATTTTCCTGAATAACCCTCCCTGTCTTCTGTGTTCAGATTCTCAGACTTCCAAACCCTGTTTCCTCTCCAGCCTGCTTCTTTCTGAGGTGCAAGTGCAGAATTCATTTTCAGGTTTCTCTCAACTTGCAGCAGAGATGCTGTCGGCCGGCCACGGGCAACGATGCCAGCTTAGCGTAGTGGCTGCCTTTCCACAGCACAGGCGGCCCGAGAGCTCAGCCAGGTTCTCTTCCTGGTGTTGCTTAACTTTTCTCCTCTGGAATTTCTAAGGCATGGATGTTCGTTTGTCTAAAACTCTCCTAAACCGCCTGATTAAAAAATAAATACCGAAGCACGACATAAGCAGCACACCCAGGCAGGATAATTAGGATTGATGTGCTCTTTTAGGGGTACCAAACCCTCATCCTTCCCTTGCTAGCTGCATTTCTCACCTGCTCATGTGGTGCCCACCTGTGGCTTGCTGGCATTGCCACAGCCTGCAAATGGGGAGATTTCCAAGTTCAAAATGAAGGCTTGATCTTACATGGTGGAACTCTACCAGGACTGTGGGAGTTCCGTGAAGGAATTAAGGACAGTATGTTGCCCTAGTTTGTGTCACTGCTCCCTTGTTTATGTTCTTCTCCGACTATTCCCATGCCCCCCTCCAGATTTTTGCATGGCTTTTATAGCCTCTAGTAATTATATCAGCAGCATGGAGTCTATTTTTATCTCTTTTGAATGTGTGCAACATAAATGTCAAAACCCATAAAATCTCTTTTTAGCATGTACCTTGCGTGCACGGTTTTGAAAAGTGTGATGTAGCATTCAGAGAGAGGTTGCATTTTGAGGTCAGACAGATGAAAGATGGAAAACTCAATTTCACCACTTAACTGCATGAACTTCCAATAAGTCCCTCTTCATTTTGAACTTTTAGCTGCTGCTTCTGCAAAATGAAATTCTACTGCTACTTTATAAGGTTGTAGTTGTCTACCTAGTTTAGGATCTGGGAAGCCCCTTTTCCACAGCAGGTGCCTCCAAACTTCTAAGTTGTATGTTTTATGCTTTCATGTTATGAAATTTCAGTGCCCTCCATTACTCTTTGTCAAACTTAAAGAATAAAATCATAGTAACTGAGGGTGACTATCTGCAAATTATCCTAAGCCTGGGCAGAAATCATTATAGGTTAGAAATACACAGAGCCCACTGTCATCTGAAACTGTTCTTGAATTTAGCAGAAAGTAATAATAATTCTAGCACTTAATGAGCACTCACTATGTGCAAGTGCTTGGTGCTTTACATGTTTGGACTTATCTAATTTCATGCCACCCAAGGAGATAGTGTGGTTATCCCTCATTCAATAGATGGAGATACTGAAGTAGGTTAAATACCTTGATAATAAGTTTCAAGTTAGTAGTAGGGGAGCTAGAATTTAAACTTACGCACTCAGAGAAATAGGGGCATTCACATTTTGAGTTTTTCTAGCTTCTAGTACAAGGTTGCTTCCTCTCTTTTCTCTTCCTTTCTGGAATTGTCCCATTAGGGAGGCCAAATGGGCCCATCAGAAAGGCATGTAGACCTGGAATCCCTTACTCAGCCACTAGTTAAGGGTCACCATGCTTCAAGGGATAAAATGGTCTCAGCATGTCCAAGTGGTCTGGTGCATTTTTTATGGCTCATTACTTTATCTTTAATTTAACATAGATGGGAAGAAGAATTGAGAGTTGTGGGAAAAGTGTGTTCTTTTCTAATAAAAAGTATGCTACTATGCAGAAAAAAAATGGGAAAAACTTGGGGATGTGGGAAAGATTAGTAATAAAAAATGTAGGGCATAATTGAATGTCATAAATAAAATCCAGTGATCAAAGAAGGAACACATATGTATGTTAGATGTGTAATAAATACCGTAATGTATTTTATAGACAAAAGAGCCAGTTATATAAATTTTCTCCCTTTTTTCATAAACTACTCATTTAATATCTAAGTCATATTTCCACGGTTACTATTGCATAAGGCAGGAGAAGGCAACACTCACTGCTCACTTCTTGGTAAGGTTAGGTATTTTACTAACAAATGCAACGGCAGGGGGTGTGTTGGGGAGGGTGGATACTTGCATGTAAAACATAACAAGGGCCTGAAGAACTTAGGATGTGACATTTAGAGAAGTATGCTAACTTGTAAACCCCAAAGTGCTTCAACTTTAATCAACCTTTAAAACCAGTTTTCTGAAATTTACAGTTATTAAATTTAATCCTTAATCTTTGCTATGAGTCACCAAACAAGCTCATATGTGGAAGTGTTTGAGAGAAATAAAATTGAGAGTAGATTGATTAATGATCACTAAAATACCCTGGGATTTAGGGATATCCATAGTAAAGCACACTGGGTACTGGCTAAATATTGATATACAGAGTCAGCCTCGCTGAAGATAGATATACATGTAACATGTTCTGCAAAAGAATCCTGAGGACAAAATATGTCTCTTTCCCTGTTAACTGAGCAGCAAAATTGTTTGCTAACTATGTTGGTTAAAGGGAGAGGAGGGTCTAGAGACGGGAAGGAAATTTTAATATCCTTTGACCCCTGACATAAGACCTGTTTGGGAAAGTGAGTGGATAATGGTAAACGAACTAAGTCAAAAGGAGAAACAAATATTGGGTGGTCTCACTTCTATATGGAATATTGAGAAATAAAATTAAGCGTCAGTCAAAACCAACCCAATGATAAAGTCTTAACATCTGACCACAAAACTGAAGCAACCAGAAGGGGAGGTGAAGGTGGCATGGATGAGAGTAGTGGGGGACGGGGGTGGTAGCCCTCCGAAACATGGTGGAAGAATATTAGGGCAGTGGTGGTGGGCATGGTGTGAGAATGAAAATTAGTAGAGGTTTAAGCCAATAACCCCCAAAGATACAACAACGCAAACCAACTTTACCTCAATAAAGATAATTTGAAAAAAATGAAAAACAAATAAAGGAGCTGATGCATGGGATCTAATGAGAGCACCATAAGTACTTGGAATGTGTTGCTCACCCAGGGCCAGTGTGCTTAGATGTGCTCCGAAATAAGTAGGCTAACCCTCAACTGGGAATTCCCGCCTTTAACTGCCTGTATAAAAGTTAAAACTCCAACATGTAATTTCCAGAAAAAAGGAAGAGGGAGAGAAGGAGATCATTGCATCTGGAGGAGCCCTCCCCCAGTGTCTTACCTTTCCATCAGCCTCTGAAAGGCTGATGGAACAAATTCATCTGAGAAGTAAAAGTATGGCTATGTTCTGAAATTTATTTTTGAAGAGTTCAATTAATAACTTTCTCAGACACTGAGACCACTGAAACAATAAAGTTACAGTAGTTAAAATTCTGAAATTCCCCAAAGTGCCTAGTCCTAAGAATTGTGCCTGAAAAGACACTGTGTGCCTCTCAGGTGAGGTTCTTTAGCCATTTTCTCTTGTTCTGATGTCTGTTTTCATCTCCTGCTCCCGCGAAAAGGGGGGGAAGCCCTTTTGTCACTTTGTATATGTTTGGGTGGCATTTTCTGTCTCTGTTGGGGTTTGTAAAATGGAGAATCTGCGGG
>NW_023603184.1:80103217-80105717 GCF_014898055.3 Talpa occidentalis | reverse complement strand
TATTATTCAACTAGATTCATCTTTAAAATATTTTCTTAATTCTCTTCAATGATCTATTTTTTTATAACTATAATGCTTGTTTCCATGTTGCCATTAGCCTGTCTGTTTTTCCTCAAGGACCTAAGTTTGAATAAAAATATGTCTTGAAAAATGTCTACATTAATAAGAAGTTGCATTAACATTTCAGAAAGTTTCATGAATAAAAAATTGCATTAACATATCAGAAAGTTTCATGTGTAAATTAAATAAAATGGAAAAATAATGAAATTTTACCATTTCAAAAGTCCAGTAAAATTGAGACAACATGTGAGAATTTTGTCATTATTTTTAGCGCAACTATGTTCCAGTATTCCAAAATGCTTTCTATTCTGTGCAATATATGTTCATATGAAAGTGTACATTAAGAAAAACACTTAAGCTCATATAAATGTTGTGAATTGAAAAATGCTAGTGGAAAAAATATATCTTCAGTATCTTTCTGTTAAAATGCAATACATGCTAAGGGAAAGTAAAGGATTTACCCAGAACACAGATATCTTTAACTTACTTTAATTTGTCAAGCAATTTGAAATTTTGAGCAGGTATGTATATTTTGGATCTGTATTACACTTTTCCAAAAATATTAAATTATGTGTGCCAGTGGATACTGATTATTTCACAAAAAGATTTGAAGACTAAGAGAAGAGTGACTTTTTATTCTAACTTTTAAGGACATCTTTGTTGCATGGCTTGGAAATTGAGCAGATACAATGCAGGATTGCATTCTTTTCCTACATTATTAAATTAAAATATAAAAACCACGCAATGAATTTATCTTGTAAATTCTGGTTAGGGCTTTCATTCTAAAATGAAGTTTAAATGATAATTAAACTAAACATTTTGATATTGCCTATATTCTTCACTAAAATGCATGGACATATCCACAACATTCTGGCCTTTGGAAGCTCAACACTAAAGTCAATTGTAAAATATTTTATGATTTCCACCATAAAAAATTAAGAATAGGTGGGTCTTGATAAAACATTACAATCAGTGTATAAAAACTCATATTTGGGTCTTCACCTTCACAAGAGACATCCATTTTAATTTATGTAGTTGTTCTATCATTAAGGAAGATTCTGAACTTTTGAGAATTGGCCTTTATCTGCCCTAAACCCCTAACATTCCACTGTATCTTAATGAAACGGAGGTTCTGTTCTTTCTGCCCAGGGCCTCTGATAAGTGTTAGCAGACTATGTAAACTTCTGAATAATAACTTTCAGTAAGGCAGAAGTCTTAAACATCTTAGTATCATTTTGCGCAGTATTATTCTGCTCTGTAAGATAATGTGTTATCAATACTTCGTAAGATAACTGTGGCCAGAGAATGGATAAATTCATAGTTGCTTTCAAACTGCTCCCTTTTTTAGGGTGGGTCATAGATCATGCAGCTGTCAGCCAATAGATAATCTTGATGACTAAAATGAAGCCAAAAGAGAAAAAGGTGCCTTATGTCTAAAACCACTTAGAAAGGACTTAGTCAATTATAGTCAAAAGAATTAAGGAAAGAAAAGATTTTAGGCTTGTTTGTTTACAGCCAAAGAGTGACATCTTTATCTGTCTGAGGAATTTCCCTCATCACCTCAGAAAGTGAAAATTTACTTCTATTTTCAAAAATGAATGCTGGTGTGATTGTTTAATTTATGTCACCTGTTCCTTGACGTCAAGTGAGGAAGGAGCATGTGATTTGGCCACTCTTTTCAGTGGAGCGAAGTCCTAAGAAATTCCAGAACCAACTAGAAGTCTAAAATGAAAGGCTTTTGCAACTAGGATGATCTCAGAAATGCAGTGTGACTCTGGCACTTGTGCCACTTCTCAGTTTGTGCCGCCAAGTGGCCAGGGTCAGCAAATTCCACTACCTGAAAATGAAGGCGGCAGAAGGGGGAGTTGGGGCCTAGGAAAAAGGACTTATTGAAACCTGATAGGAAGGTAGCAGGCCAATTCTCTCTCTCTCTCTCTCTCTCTCTCTCTCTCTCTCTCTCTCTCTCTCTCTCAGGAGAGGGAGGAAGGAAGGAAAGGGAAGGGTGGTCATTGAACTACTTTTAGAGCAAGGCTGCAGATAAAACTTGTGGTGTCCAAACAGAGCTGTGTCTGTGACAACCAGATTGTTCCAAGCTTGGATCATCATGGAAGCTTGCTGTTGAACCTCTTGTTTGTGTGCTGTTTGGTGGCAAAAATGGGGAAAGTATGGATGAAATCTACTGCAGGAGGACCCAACCCTGTGCTGTGTCATCTAACCCCCAATTATTTATACATTAAAGTTAAGACATCGATTCATCCACTATTCTTTCTCTTGCCTGTGAATCATGGCATTCTCTTTAATTGGCTGCAATTTATACAACCAATATAAGCCTTGAGACATATTTCTAAAGTAAGATATGACATTGATTTAGTTAGTCTATCAGGTATAAAAGATGCCCTCTCCACACACTCTAACCCCCCTGGTGAAGAAGAAACTTTGG
>NW_023603184.1:80093217-80100717 GCF_014898055.3 Talpa occidentalis | reverse complement strand
TCTTTTGTGGGAAAAATATTTCTTTAAGAGACAAGCTCTTGCTACTTCAGAAGAAAGTATGGGTTCGTGTTAAGGTTTGTGGGGGAGGTGGTTTAATTTCATAAGCCTACAAAAGCTAGTGGTATATTTCAAGTTAGTATCTATAGCTTAGAAAAAAATATACAGTTTTGGATGAGGCTTCGGGGTGGGTCAACTGTAAAACAATAAGAGAAAAATGTTATAGTTTTTCTACTTCATGTTTATTTTTTGCAAAACATTCCTTCATACCCTGGCCGTTACTGACTTTGCACCTTTTATGGGCTTTGAAAGTTGTGTAACCTTTTTAGAGGAAGGTGATAGACACAATATCTATTTACACAAGGACACATTTCCCCTTTCTTTATATTCAGTTTATTCAAGGTTTTATTTCCAAGGTCTTATTACTATAAAACTTAAAGCTAGACAAGGTCTGCCCTCATGTCAGATAAAAAAATACCAAAACAATTTTGATGGCTCAGAAGCTTATTATTTCATACTTCCAGGTCCTAAATAAATTACAGTTATTTTCACATTCCTCTTGAATATCCTTTAGGCATAATAATAAGCGTACTTTTTCTGTGTAGCCTCTTGATGCTTTCTTTTGATGGCTGATATAAAGCAAGTTGCTGAATGATCATGGATTCCAATAATTAGAGAGTCTTCCAAAATCTTTTTTCCTTGTGACATATTGTTGGGAGATGTATATTCACTTGATTTGTTTAATAGAGCCTTGTGGAATTGTTGGCAAATAGATGTACAATGCATATAAAAATATTTATGTATAGCAGTTGTTTGGGGGTCTACCCTCAGTATGGCATGACGCTGTGCTTGCTGATGATGGTGCCGCTAGACTTTTGTAGCCAGTAAAGGGAATTACTGACTTTTGTTATGGAGCACAGATTAACGAAGTGTTATGTTCTTAGAGAGTAAGCAAAATATAGATGTAGACAGAAAGTGAAGCTGAGAAAATTTCTAAAGAATAGGAATGGCAGGGCTTCCCTGGTGGCTCAAGGGGTTAAGCACAGCACTATGAAGCTATCCACAGCCTCTGCAGCATGAGTTTGATCCCAGGTCAGGGAGCAACCCACATGGTGCAGCACACCTCTCTGCCTCGCCCGCTGCTCCCCTCAGCACTGTATTTCAGTCAGTCTGCCTGTTCTGCTCCCCACTCTGTCTCTGGTGAATCCTCTTACCCTCACACCTCTGGCCTGTACGCCAGTTCTTGTGTGCATAAATAAATAAATCTTTTTTTTAAAAAAAAAAAGGAATAGGAATGACAGCTACAAAAACTTACTGACTGCATGGAGAGGCAGGGTGCATGTGTGTATGAAGCATTACTACAGTGACTTGTTTTCTTTGATAGGAGTTAAGTAAGGTAATAAAACCATTCTGAGACCTAGATATACAGAAAATCCTCATTTATTTACTTTTGTAAAAAAAAAAACATATACTAAGTCTTTGGTGAAGCATACATTTCACATGAAACATTGTGACATAGGAATAAGGCATATTCTTGAATGATAACTGAATTTACTGTTTTTAATTTTTTAACCAATGTTTGTTTTAATCATAATTTGGGGGGAGGGGGTCTAACTTTTGTTCCTATTTGCCATTATTTTTATATTTTCTGTATTAAGGAAGAGGTGTGGAAGGAAAAATGACATGACTGAGAGGTTGGTACCTACATGTGGGAGCTTATCCAGAGCCTGGGCAAATTTATGGAAATTTTAACCTTTTTATTTCACTGTACTGGCACTGGCACTGGCAAGCTGCTCCAGGAACAGGAAAGTTTCTAGCATGTCTACAAGGGATGAGTGGCTGCCATCTTCCTAAGATGCTCCAGTATTAGGAAGTTGGAGGAGTCTCAGACCTGATGCCTCTCCACTGGAACCATGGCATTGCAGAAATTCCTCTCTCATTTCACTTAATATGCATATTTTTTACATAGCTAATCTGAAATGGAAACATTTTTATCCCTATACTCAAAACTGCTTTTGTTTTATCAGCTGACATTTTACAACTCATTAATTTATAATGCGGTTTAATGCCTTTGAATGTTCCTGGGATGAAAAATTAAAGTGACCAAGCTAGTTTGTGTGAAGGCTAGCTGTAGCATGTTAATAGTAGTTCTTTTCTAAAAGTGTTTTGTACTGACAGGCACATTCCATGGGAACATTTCAAACTGGGATGGCCCTTTCTCCTTAGCATTAGCTAATCTTGAATCTCCAAGTGATAAAGTTAGTCCCATTTTTTAAGTTGGAAAATTAAGGCACATTCAATTTGGCAACACATGCTCAAACTGAAGGAAATCTCAGGATTTGTCTGTATCTTATTGTACCTGTTACTAGATCCCCATTATCAAATGAGAAATTAAACCTGAATTTAGCCCTCTGATCTTTCCCTACCTAAATGTAAGTTAACTGTGATTAAGAAGGCTATTGATGATAGATCTTCCCTCGAAAAGCAAGTTACTGGATAGAATCTCTCGAAAATGAGCCCATCCAGTCTTTAGTACAGTACCTGAAAATCAAACCTCAGGAGGTATAGGGATTAGTAAAGGGCCACAGTTCAGGTGAAGAGTCTCTGGATGTCCCCTGCAACACTTAACACATAAAGACACTTTAAGATGGTAACTAGACCTTTAATCCATTGAGTCAAATCTAAATGATCTCCAAGGATCTCAGCATAAGGGATTTAAGAAACCAAATGACTCATGAAATTCCAAAAAACTTTTAAACTTTAAGAAGAAACTTTTTTTTTTTTTTTAATGAGGATACATGTCACTATCACCTATTAGCTGAAACATCTGACATGCTCTCGACCGTCATGGTCTTTTACAGATGGATTTTAAAATGAAAGACCAGTACCAGCATTGTGACTGGCACACAATCCCATCTTGCCTTCCCACCTGTAGCTACTACACATTACGCCTAAACAGTGGCTCCTTCTTTATTATTTTAGTGGTTATAACAGTCGCCATCACAATACATTTTAATGTCAAGTGCTTTATAGTTCACAAAGTACCATCCCATGCGCATGTACATAGACTCTTGTGACAACCTCATAGACAGGGAACCCATTACCTTTATTTTCACGCATCTGCACCAAGTTTCCTTGGATGATAGGCCAAGGTCACACAGCTGGTTTACATGTTGGGACTGGGGTGAGAAGACAAGTCTTCAAGCTCGTAATTCTTGGAGCTGCCTCTTATTTCTATTGTTTCCCAACTATTGCAGGAAACATGGGTGTATTGTTAGATTCTGATAATTGATCAAATTGGTAGGCTTCTATAACTCAAATTAAGGGGATCCATGAAAGTAACAATCATCAAAACAATTTAAAATTAAGTGACAATCTCGATTTTGTGGTATGAAAATCCCCCAAAGTCCCAGGGATTTCCATTTCCTTACTCTGATGATGTGGCATTTAAATTTAGGTTGCATCCCTCCATGGGAATTTGTATTATTATGTATATTTGTGTGACTGCTGGATGCCTGAAGATATGCTTTCTGGCTCTGCCTTTGCCACCCATGGGTTGCAGGTCTTGAGACAGTTCTTTGATCAGATAAGGGGGCCTGTATCAACTTCTTGGTAATGGCAGGAGTTGACTTCAAGTTTCCTTCTAGTACTATAGTTTTAGGAGTTGGTTTCTCAAAATAGATGGTACGCTTTCTGAGGAGAGAATAGAATATTTGTGTATCCTCTGGATTTACCACTCTGCAGGTATTTAATAAATGTTTGATGATGACATTGAAAGACTTATTGGCACACTTAGCGTGAGTGGAGTTATAGGAAATCTTTATTGACATCCTTATTAGCAATTAACTGTCTATAATCTGCATATGTAATTTTCCTTTACATCAATAAAACTTCTGCTTCTGGTGAAGATGAAATATGGCCCCTTAATATCAGTTCTTTCGCCTGTTAATGCATTAGTAACTGATATCTTATTTGTCCTGAAACTGACAGAATAATGTGGGGAAAGCATATAAGTATGAAAAGGGGTTAGTTAGGTAACATTGTATAGGGCATCCTCAAAACAGCAGTTCTGGTATTTCAAATGTCAAGCTAATTATCAGTGATGTTTAAATGCTATGATAGGCCATTTTTGCAAATGCTGAAATTTTCCTGCAGGTATGGACATTATAAAAATGTCATGTTTTGCTACTATTCTGTTACATGTCACCAGAATATGAAAATCTAGGGAAAAAGTTCTATCAATAGACAATAAAGAGAAACCATTATTTGTTTTTGTACATGATTGTAAAATTAATTGGTATAGTGATACAACTTAGAGTATTATTTACTTTAAAAAAGAGTAGAGAGGATTTAATATAATGCAATCTGGTGAAGTGAAAATAATGCTTATTACAGATAAACTATGAAGCCTTTTAAATATAGGTTTTTAGTAATGCATATTCAGATATATCTTTCCAGGCCCATTTGCTATAAAGCAAATTTAAGTATCAGCTTTATACCCTTTGGTAACCCCATATTACACATACTGTTTTAGAGAAAATGAAACTTTAATATGATTCCACATAAAATGGTGAGCCCTGCCAATTATTCATATGCACTTCATATGCAAATAATTTTATCTTATCCATCAATTATCATGTAAACATGTATCACATGGCAAATTTCCCTGTAATACAGTACAGTACCTGTATGTAATTATGGGTGCATTTTGCCAATGCAACTGTTACACAGAATTGTAATTAATTCCTCTGAAGATTACTGGGAGAGTTTTGGATACTGATGCTGTTTTTGGACATTTATTACTGCTCTTTAGTTGGCTTTTTGCTGTGCCTCAGAGACAGATGTAAAATTAGTGTCTATTTTGAGCCAGCAAACAGTACATCTTTCCTCTTGTTTATTGAATTGCAGAAAGGAATTCTTTGGGCTCCCACTTCTTTGTGGTTTTGAAGTAACTGTCCGTTTTTCTGCCAGACATGCAGCTCCAATACACATATAAAATTTTGCTGAGACTCATCATGCAAGAGGTGGCTTAGTCTGATCTAACCTAAAGACTGAATAGGAACTTGGCTGTGTTTTGTAGGCGGCTCTATGCCTTTGAATACCGAATAAAAAATATGTATCGTAAGTTCAGAAATAGCCACTGGACGAATATATGCTGCCAATGACCCTCATTTAAAATCAGTATACATTGGTGACTGTTCAAAATTGAATCTTTTCTGTGCAGAGACAAAACTACATTATTAAGATTTCCTATGTCAGTGGTGCTGGTGGTAAGCAAAAGATGAAGATGGGAAGATGTGGGAAAGTTAGCTTTTTTTTTTTTTTCCATAGTGTAAGTAGAGCTAAACATACTATGCATTGACCATTCTGCAGTAAGAATACTTTGTGGTGAAAATTTCGCCCAATCCTTATACTATGCAAATAAACTGACCATACTTGAGAGAAAAATGCAAAGGAAAATCCTGGGGGTGGTTAGAAGTATGGGTATGAGATGGAGAATAGGAAGAACAATATCCATATTAATGAATAAAATTTTGATCGTCAGGTCAACCAAATGGAGAGCATGAAACTACTCCCAATCAGATATAAAAACTAACTTTGGATGTTCTACCTGGATTTAAAGAAAAGGGGGTGGGAGGTGAACGACCAACATGATGGCTTATGGGAATGGATATCCTAGTTAACCCAGCTCTGGAAAAGATGGCATACTGCTTCTGTAAGTGAACTTGACAGCAGTTATTTATTTAGTTTAAAAGTATTTACTACTATTTGTGAGCGGGAACCCTAAAGGTTGTGAAGTATTGTTGGCCCGTGAAGGTGATGGATGCTGTACTCCTGACCCTATATGTGAGACATGACTTCATTGCTTGTTTAGATTGTTCTGATATTTGGGACTCCTCAAGGGCTGTTCATAAATCATTTATCTCTTTTTTTTTCCACAAGAAAATATTTCAATTGTATTGCTGCAGGAACACTCACGTGTCACACGGGATATTGTGGTCCATGCAGAAAAAGACCTTAAAAGGCATGGTTTTTTTCCAGGATAAAGGCCTTTTAATGCCTGTCCAGCCTTAGATAATTTTATTCACTCCTTCTGGACCTTTCTTTATTCCTCCTGTGCCCAGAGATCAGTTTTTAGGAGGTGGGTTGAAAGCTTCCCAGGCCTTAGGAGCTTTTGTTGTAAACCCCCCCACCCTCACCCCCCCGAACTCAGCCTTCAGAAAATTTGTAAAGAATCTTCTGCTTGTTGCTAAGAAATGGTTAAATCTCAGTCACCAGGAAAAAAAAAAAAAAAAGAAGCACATTATTGATTGTACTAAGGTATATCTGGACCACACAGCTCGAGCAGAGATGTTAGAATATCTCTCTTTTTGTAGATCTGAGGGCATTACCCAGCCTGAACTTGCCTAAGCCCTTGTGGTCACACCTCTTGAAAAGGTTTTGTTTCCCCCGTCAATTGGTATTCAAACCAGGTCAGCAGATTCTGTTTGCCCGGCTCCGCTGCCGTTTTCATTTTAATTTGCACCTGTTGTGCAGTTGTTCCGAAGGCAAGTGCAGACCCGCGGATTATACAAAGATCATATTATGAGCAGATATGCACGGTGTAATCTTTTTGTCCCCAGCCTCACATGACAAAAAAAATCTCTCTCTTTTTGTTCCTTTTTTACTCCCTGGGAACCTGTCAAAGCAAACAGATATGACTGACTAAAATTTGTAACTAGACATGTTTCCAGAATTCTCCAAAAGCATTATGAACCTGACACACAACCCTTTTCATTTTTTTCCTCCTTTTCTGCCACTTTTGTATAATCCGATAGCTGGCAAGAGCCACTTGAGATAGCTCAGTTGATAACTTAGCGGAGGATTGCTTTATTAGGCGCAGAGAAATCAAAATGAACCTGAAAATTGTTTGCACTTTTTTTTTCCACGGGCTTTTATTTTTTTCTTTCTCTCTCCCTCTTGTTCCCATGATGTCATGGTTCTAACTTGTTTTTTTGTGTGTGTTTCTGGAGAGTTGGGTTAACAGTTCTTGGCAATCCTGTGTGTGCGTAACGGCTGGTGTGTTTCTCTAGCTGAGCTAATGCCCCGTGTTTATTACTCTAATCTTTCTTGTCTGGTGGTAAAGTGGACAATTTATGTACTAGCATGTAGGCCGAGAGCCTGTGAGGGCTGACTAATTCAGAAACAGCCACCTTCAATTGAGTTCACAGACCTTATTTACAGGCTGTCTATTTTAAGAAAAGCTACTGAGCATTGCTGGGACTGAGGGCTGCAAAAGCAGCCCGCCGGTTCTTGTGAGTTATTTTAACATTTGTGTTGGTCTTGCCTGTGTCACTTTGAAATCTTCTGTAATTATGGCACTATGAAGACATCTCAATAGTAGTATTAATGGCCCAGAAGATATGGCTTTTCCTCATTTTCTGCTTAAAAGATTGGGATATAAATGGCCTTAGCACATGACGGTTGACGTAGAAGCAACAGTGAATTTTCAGATTGAGCAGG
>NW_023603184.1:80055717-80088217 GCF_014898055.3 Talpa occidentalis | reverse complement strand
GATAAGGGAGAGAGATATTTATGGAGTGGTAGGGAAAAGAATAAAGAAGGTATGTTCCAGAAGTTTACATAAAAACAGGTGTTTTTAATACCTTTGGGATGCTCATGTTATAAAGTGGGCATTCCAAGTATGACATAGAGAATTGGGTTTTTAAAAAAATGTTTGCATAGATTAGAATCATCATAGCTACTCCAAAAGGGGAAAAAGCATGAAAATAAAGTAAGACATTCTGCCTTGCCACTAATCATCCAGAGTTACCAGAGGCAAAGCAACCAGCGTGCCTCGTCATAAGTACAAATACTTAGTTGCTTTTGACTCTTATTGAAAAAATAATATCTTTCCCCCTGTTTGTCACTAGAATTGCCACTAGAAGAAAAGCCCTTCGTTTGCCCCAAATAAGCACCTCTGTTTTTCACAGCTTGCAGTAATGCTTAAAGTAAATAAGTTCTTGTGCAGCTAGCACTATTGGATTCATTCAATTGCCTGAACAAAGCTATTGTTTAGAGGTTTACAACAAGCCTTTTCTCTGTTTCCTTTAAAAGAATCTTCCTTGTTCCTGTGGTTGGCATGCTTAGTATAGTAAGCCTTTCTACAGTTTTCAAATGCTAAAGATAATTTTCCCCCACAGAAGAAATGAAGGAAGACTATGACACTATGGGGCCGGAAGCCACGATCCAGACCACAGTTAACAATGGTACAGGTAAGTTAAACTTATCACACCAACATCATGTTTGTCCTGGGTCACGCGCAGTTAGTAAGTCAGGGAAAGAACCATTAACCTGCCGGTTTGTATCTCCGTGACTTAACAACTAAGCCGAACCTTGCAAGTCTTTTGTTTTACTTCGAATCTAAATTCTCCTTTTTTTTTTCTGTATTTTATTCAGCAAATATATACCTTTTATTTTTAAACCCTTAATTTGCCTGTGAAAATTGAGAAAATGAAGCTGTATAAATAGACCCTTTCAAATCATGAGTTGGACAAATTTCTTATAGTAATATTTATTTTAAAGACTGCATGAATAATTTTAAAATAAGAATGTAAGGTGCCTCTTTTAGCTACCACTTGATAACACAGAGAATTCAAATAATATGATGTCATTTAAACATAAAGTTGTTTTTCAGAAAGACAAACTAAATTTCCATGAATATTCTTCAAAAATTCATCAGTGTTCCATTTTACTTTCTTCACTGCAGTAACTTCTAGCCCCTCTGAAGTTCTTAGGCAAAAGTTTTACAGAAAAGAATTGACAAACTCACTTCTTTTCAATGAAGTTAAAAAAATAACAGTAAAAAAAAGCAGTAGGTGTTATTTTGTTCCTCTCTCCACCACAGAGTAGCATTGAGAGATAGCATGGAGTTTTAGGACAATTGTGACATTCCATATTCTTTCTCAAAAAAGGAACAGCATTGTCTCTTAAATTCTCACATCTCCAGTGTAAATATACATTGACTCACTATATTTGTCTATCTTTTTCTGGATAAGACTAATTAATTTTGGTGTTTCAAACAATCCTCCACACTATCTTTACAAATATTAGCATAGGGCCCAGTGTAAAATTATCTTCTAAAACATATCAACAACAGCAAAAAAACCACACAACTGCTTCCACCCCACTCATCACTGAAAAAAAATTTTCATTTTAAGAAGTTTTAGATATGTAAATGATTAAAATGATATTCCTATCTTCCTTATGTTGATACACATAATAATATACTTCCCATGCTATGATTCTATTTACAATAATCTTATTAATAACTTACTAGGCACTGGTTCATTTTCTTGGATATAAAGAAATAATGAAAAACAGTAGTTATTTCTCTTTCATTTGGATAATATAAATTTAAGGTACTTAAATGAAATTATGGCAATATTGGATTATAGACATGGTATAGAATTAGAAACGAACAATCCTAATTTTTTGCTCTGGCAATAATGAGATTGTGTTCCAGGTGAGACAGCTACCTTCTTTGGAACTTAGCTTCTACACCTGAACATGAATTAATTGAACTAGATTCTTGTTAACAGTATTTCTAGTTTTAGTATTCTGTGTTGCAGGAATATCATCACTTTCTAAAATAGAAATAAGACGAAATGACTATTATACTTTCTATAATGTCCCAACTCATGGGATCAAAAATGGCTGCATGTTCCTTTCAAAGATAAATGATAAATTAAAGATAAATTTCAACTTCAAGTAGAAAAGTGCTAATTTTTATTAACCTGATGGGCATTTAAAGTGTGATAAGTGATTTCTTTTCATAAAGTAACAATTTAATATCTGTTTTATATACTAAAAGTCTTAAGTGAAGTTAATAAAAATTGTTTTATTCAGAAGATTTAAAAATCATCTTTGACTGTTCTTACACCAGGTTTTAAGATCCTTCTTCCACTTACTACTTAGTATTCTTATGCTTTTAGTCTATAAATAAGTCATTATCAGTGTCTCCTATACATTCCCTGTTGTGTGTATGTGTGGTAGAAGATGAGCCAGGAAGTCTAAGACATGGTTATTATTTAATTTGGAAGATGATACAACATACAAGAAAAGATAATAAACAATGCATGAAAATATGTGATACATATGCAACAAATGGTAGGACCCATAATTTTTCAAATTACGGAATGGGAGAGATCTTACAGGATGAATGCTCAGAAAAATTTCACGAAAGGGCCTCCCTGGTGGCGTAAGGGGTTAAGACGCTGTTCGCAGCCACTGCAGCATAAGTTCGATCCCCGACCAGGGAGCTACCCATATGGCGCAGCAGACCTCTCCTGCCTCGCCTGCTGCTCTCCTCAGCAGTGTATTTCAGTCTGCCTGTTCTGTTCCCCATTCTGTCTCTGGTGAATCCTCTCACTCCCACACCTCTGGCCTGTACCCCGGTTCTTGTATGCATAAATAAAAAAAGAAATTTCACAGAAGAGGTGAAATTTGTTTTTTGTTTTGTTTTTATTTTTTAATTATTTCTTTTTTATTTTATTTTATTTTTGCATAGAAGAACTAGGGTGTAGGCCAGAGGTGGGGGTGGAGGGGAGGGGAGTGAGAAGATTCACCCATCTCAGAGTGGGGAACAAAACAAGCAGATTCTGAAATATACTGCCAAGGGAAGCTGCAGGTGAGACAGGAGAGGTCTGCTGCACTATGTGTGGGTTAGCTCCCTGGCTGGGGATTGAACTCAGACTGTAGCAGTCATAGCACTGAGACTTAACCCCCAGGCCACCAGGGTGAACTTAAGAGGTGAAATTTTGAAATAAGTTCATTTTCAGTAGTCACAAGGGCAAGGAAGGACTTTCTACGAGAGGAGTGTGAGGGAACAAAAAAAAGATAATAGGTGATACCTACTCAGAGGATAATAGGTAAAGGGATTTGGCAGAATCAGAGGGTCCTTGGACACAATTCATGAAAAAAAAAAAGGTGTATGTTTAAGGCAAAGCCAGATGAGGGTGAATATAAAGCATCAGACGAAAGAAGGTTGTATTATACTATTGTGACTTCTGTGAGGGAAAAACCAGACTTTGAGAGACCAACTGGAAGTCATTGTAGTTACTCAGGTGTGAAGTGATAAAAAGCTTGTTCTAGGGTGGTGACAGTGGTAAAATTAGCAACATGACTTCTTAACAACCAATTGATTCTCTGGGTGATGGAGTCAAAATGGCTTCACAATTACACATCTGCATGTTTAGCATATGGCAATCCTTGCTATTTCTAAATAAACAGAAAAAGTATTCAATTTTGAGGTGAGCTTGAGCTGGTCGTTAGATGGAAGCATTTTCATATAAAAGTTGGACATATGTGTATAGATGAGGGTATGATAGTGTCCAATGGAAATGAGGAATTGAAACCCAGGAAGTCAGGGCTGGAGCTAGGGCGATGAGAGGCATGCAAATATATGCAGATGTATCATGGGACTATGTGATTTATCATTCAGAACATATTTATTCAAACAAGTAGAAAGCTGGGGCCTTAGTTCTTAGTGGGTACTGAAAAATCAAGTTCACTGAAAGAAAAAAGTTTGCAAGAGCAAGAAAAAAATAAACCTCTAGAAGGGAAAGAAAGAGCATTTCAAAAAGGAAGGATTAATCAATCCAATCAAAAGATTGAAGTAACTAAATTTGAAAGAATACTGAGCAAATACATTGGATGTGGTGATTAGGAATTTATTAGTGATCCTCAGTTTACAACTGCCCTTTACAAAATAAATACTTACCTCTTCCCAAACATAAGTTTACTGCTTCTTATCCTTAGCATCTTCTTGCATGCTCAATGCATGTGGTATTGAAAGAATATATCTTCTCTGATTGAGGTTACTTCTTAATGGGCCATCTCTTCCTCTCCATCTAAGTTCTACTGATCAAGATCCACCTACTACTTCTCTTCTTCTCTTAATGCTACTCTGAACCTGTAATGATATCTTCTTTCAATGAACTCCTATAGAACAAATAATTTTCCTTTCCATAAATCCTATGGTTGCTATTAAATACTGTGTAGTCTTTCCCAAACTAGATTTCAAACTCTGAGAGCACGGATTGTTTCCTAGGTTACCACATAGTCTTTAAGAGTGCCTTAAAATTAGTAGGTTCTCAACATATATTTTTAAATTGAATGAATATGGTATTCTCTAATATTAGATAATATTTTTTTTTTCTTTCCTAATAAAAGCAGAACCAACAGACACTGGAATAGGTAGACATATTTTGAACAAATTAAGTGAATTCTTGGATTAAAAGTGTTGTTGGAATGGGTTATTGGGGAAAGACAAAAATAGACTTTTATATTTCTCTGAATAGTCAACACAAAATTTTCATAATAAAAGTAAGGAAATAAAAATAAGGAAAAAACTCAGAATTTCCTCCTTAATTTTACAAACCTACTAAGTAGTAAAATTTAACGAACTTCATAAAAAATTATAATCTTTAGAATATAAAAATATCTCCTTCTAGTATACTCCGCTGAGTACAAGCTGTAAGAAACAATGAACAAGGTTTAATTGAAGTGAATTACAGAATTCTAGAATTGAAAGTTATTCTGTAGAACAATTCCTTAACTGTAATTTGACAGTCAAGGAAATCATAGTTTAAAAAATTGCCACATGGCTCTAACTATTCCACATAGCTAGATTTGGGACTAAAATCTAAATTAGCTGACATATCCTTTCACTATAGAAGGTTTTTCATCACTCCGAGGAGCTGCCCCTGCCAGAAACTATGGTGTCACCTTTGACACTTACATACTTTATCTAATTTGTCATCAAGAACTATCAAGTATATTGTCACAAATATTTTATATCACTAGTTTTTACTCCCTTTTTTTCACTATCCTAACTTAAATCCTTTCATTTCATTCGAATTATTATAATGCCTTTTTAACCAGTTTCCCTAGTTATAATCCCTAATTTATTTAGCCCATTCTTCACACTAAAAATGTTAGTTTGAAGTTATTTCCCTAAGGCAGGTGGATAATAGTAGTGCATTCCCCACTCCACTTCCTATTCAGCCTGTGTGGTTCTCCATTGCCTTCAGGGTGAGCTGGCAGCCTCCATGATCGTACTCCACCTTACTTTTAATATTACTTCCCAGACCAGCTCTGAAGTGCTTTTTACCACTTTTATGCCTTTACTCACTCATGGTTTCCCCTCCGCCTAGAAACTCACTCATTCTTCTTTCGCCTGGTAGCATCCTGCACATTCTTAATTTCTTAATCCACATTTCCTAATTTCCATCAGGAAAATATTTTAACCTCCCACGTAGGATTAACCACTCCTTCCTTTGATGATCTTCTCATAGAATTTACTTCATTTTCTCTCATCGATCTAAGCATCTGAAAGTGTGTTTTGCCCCACTAAATTGTAAGCTACTTGAGGGCAGGAATTATGTGGGGTCTTGGTCACTTTATCTAGACTGCTCTAGATCAGAAAGAGTTTTTGAGGAAATTAGGAAGTGACAAACAATAGTTGGGCTTCTCTTTTATATTTTCATGTTGACATATGTTTGATAACTGGCCTGAAGGTATTAAACTAGACATGTTCATCTCCCATTATTCTAGTCTCCCAAAAGAAAAAGATTCAATTACATTTGACTGGTCTCCAGGCTTCATATCCTTCTCTGTTCCATCAGTCCACATTCCTCCTTTAACTCTTTTCTCATTGTCCAAATGCCCTTCTTAGAATGCTTTCTTGTTCCTTAGTAGCTATAGGGGAAAATTAACATTCTTCAGTCTGTTATTAATGAACTCCTATAGAACAAATAATTTTGTTTTATTTTGTTCTATTTTGTTCTAAGAGCAGTGTCTCATTCCTATCATATCAAATCCTTGGTAAATCAGAAAAGAATATTTGTCCCAATTTCTGAATCATCGCCTGTGCTATTCCTTGAGACCCTACTCTCTCACCCCCTTTTCTTTAGTCATGCAAACTCTACCTGCCCTTTTCTTCTTCAGGGTGAGCTCACACCCCTTAATCTGGTCATTCCTTAATGCCCAAGCCTCATCGATCTCTCCATCCTCTGAAATCCCACAAACCTCAGATGCACATCACTAATTTTAACATGCTGACTTGTTCCTTTATATTGTTTGCACCTATTTCATCTAGTTAATTTTGTGAGCACAAGAGATTTCTTCAGCAATGAAATGGAGGCAAATTGTCATGATGTCAACGTCATAGGTGTGTTAAGGTACTGAATAAATAATGAATATATTGGCCATAATAACTCCTCCAAAATATTTGCTTTAAGAAAACAACTATTCCATTTGTCTCAAAATATCCAGTACCGTGGTGAACACATCCAGTGCACATTTTGACTGATAAAATTAATGAATGAATATTTGGTGGAGAAGACATGGACTCTAAGAAAGGAAGCTGTAATAGTGCAAAACACTTTCTATGGAAGGGAGTAAGTCCAGTAACTTCAGAGAGTGAAACCAGGATTTAAGTCCTTGAAATAAAATTTTTAAAGGCAAAGAGCAACAGTCTAAGGATGTATCACTACTTTTTCCCTGCAAAGTTAGATGAGCAGCTCAGCAAATTGATTTGTAACATAAAGCATTGAAAATACTGATTTATATTAATAACTTTCCACATTGCATTTAATATTTCCACATTGGTTTTAATGTCTTAAAAAGTAAAATAAATTAAAATTGTGTGCTTTTATCGCTTCTCGGCCTTTTGGCTAAGATCAAGTGTAAAATTGTGTGCTTTAACACTTAAGACAAAAAATGCCCCCCCCCTTTTTAACAAAGACTCTAGCTTTCAAATGAGTCAGATTAAAATTCAGAATAAAATGTAGAATTTTTGAGAGTGTGGAAAAGCTGTTCTGTAATACAGACATGGAAAAACTTAGAAGCATAATAAACATGAGTTTGTGTATGTGCTAGTAGTAACAAGGATCTATCTCAGGTTCGTGGAGATCATTAGCATTAATGCAAATCCATGTGCACATCAAGACCCAAATAGGCCCCTGATGTTTTCTACTTTGAATGTGTGAAAGTTATATTTACTCAGACAATCTAGTTCTCTAGTTATAAAGAGCTATTAATAACTACCTGCATCTTTGCTTCTTTTGCTGGGAATAGAAAAACACCTTATATCTAGAAACTGGGCAAGACCAATTTAGGTCTCAATTATTAATCTTATATATGAAGAAAATTATTGCCCAAGAACTAACTATGTTGGCTCTCACTATAGTCATTAAGCAAGCCTCTAATATTTTAAGAATGATATGCAAATGCTTTTACATTTGAAAGGCAAGTGTTTTTTATAATGCTCCAGATTCTAAAGTAAGATAAACTACATTTGAAATTTGTCTCTACCAATTACTTAGTTGCAGGAACTTCAGTATATAATAAATCTTCATATTTACATCAGCAAAGTAGAAATAATAATTCCCTATGTACAAAGTCTCATGGTAGGAATTAAAGCTACAAGTAAGCTTTAAATCACTTCTATTCATTAAGAAATAAATGCATTCTGAACTGTTTCTTCCCATCACACTGGTTCTTCATTAACTTCTCTAGAAAACAAAAATACAATATTTAACAGATTTGCAAAGGAAGGACTAACCAGTCCATTTTGAGGGCCTTTGTCAATTAGATTCTTTTGACAACTTGGAAAACTACCCAAACAAATTGTTAGATGCACTTTAGATTAAAATATGGCAATCAAGAAGGAATGAATGGTTCAGGTTTATCTTCATCTTTTCTAGCATTTTTTTAATATAGAAAAGGATTTAGTAGTATTTATATAATGTTTGTGAAACAGCCAAAGATTTTTCCTTACTTGATCACTGACTAGCATCAGAGTCACATCCTTTAAAAAAAAAAAAAAAAAAAAAATCCTATCCTGGATAACAACCAAATAAACAAATGATAAAATGTTTGTCATTTGTTAACAACTACTAAGATACCAATATTCATTCTTTTCAGAATATTCTTTGTGTGCAAAATTTGAACTGAGCCTTGAGAAAGAAACTTGAAGGGAATAGGAAGATGTAGTCCTTAAGGACTGCAGAATCTTATGGTGCAATAGGAAAAATCAAATCATAATATAGGAAGGCAAAATTTACAAACAAATAATTATAGCCTCATTAACTATTCAGGTCAATATGCACTTAGGGAGGCCCTACTAAGTGCAAGACATTTTGTTAGGCATCATGAAAGATACAATGATCAAGGAATAATCTGTTATTAAGGACTTATCTTCAATTGGGTAAATAAAATAATTGTAGATGAATAAGAAATACATATAAATTGGTTAGCACAGGTTAGGACATATTAAATGCTCAACTGATGTTAGACATTATTATTATTACTATATTATTATATTAAGATGGTTAATTTGAAATACAGCAAACTAAGTAGGAATAAGTGAAAAGTATTCAATATTGCAGAGGACTTCGGAAAGAGTATAATAGGGTCAACGATTGCAGAGGGGAATATAAATCTTAAAGAGATTACAAGTTTCAGGGTAAGTTTTCTTCAATGCAAAGGTTTGTTGAACAGCCTTTGTGCAAAAGAAAGAGAAAGACTAAAAGTGAATAAGAAGAATGGGTAAAAGACATTACAGTAGGCTATCAGATGAGTTGTGAGGAAATAGCTTTAGATGGTAGCCTTGGCTGTAGGTAGAGACAGATTTTTCTTAGCAATAAGATCAAAAGAAGGGAAAATGATAATCAAAAGATTGCAGTTGAACTTAAAGTAGCTTAAGGAACTCATAGTTTATATGAGTTCCATTCTTTGAAATAAGTAGGAAAAGAACTCATCAGGTGACCGTAGTAAGGAGATGGGAGCAGAGTTGGAATCTTGAGGAGTGGATCTTGAGAGTAAGGCTGTGGAAGTTCTATGAAGATCCAATTATCATTAAGACTACCCTATTTCAATAAAATAAACAAATGAATCTGCACAACTATTTAAGATTCCTTAGGTATTTAGAATATTCTAAGAGCAGAGAAACTGAGCTGGATTTTAGTTCGGCAATCAAGAATGTTACAAGTATAATAGACAGTAATGGAAGTGAATTTAAGCTCCAAGTTGAACTGAAGCGAGTAAAGTAGAGTGGGTGAACTGGACTCAGGGTCTGACTATCATAAAGTACCCGTTTCTGAGAGATAAGGAGCTAAATGATGAACAAAGACAAAAGGTTGAAATCAGAGAGTGAAAGTTACAAGTTCTGGTTCATAGAGTTGGCGTTATCCAAGTTTAGTCCTGTACCACCGTGTGGCTATCCATGTCATTAGACTACAGAAGGGCAAAGCACAATTTGGCCAGGATTCTGCATGGACTCTCTCTGGAGTAATGAAGTGCCTCAGAATAATGGTAATGGCATATATATGGAACAAATATCATTTTACTTGAGCTACATAGGTAGTGTCATAAAACATGATGGTGAAATTGAATGACATAGACTTCAAAAAACTATAGTTCCAGATTGGAGGCTCTTTGAGGGTAGAGGTTAATTTGCTCTCTTCCATTTTCCCTCTTGGTAGATTTAATGTTAATACAGCCTTGATGGTTGACAAACATATTGTCTGTTGAGTTAGTTAATAAGGGATTAAACATAAATGATGAGTGAATTAATAAAGTAGGAATGCTAACTTGAAATAGTAGTGTAAATCAAGGAATACTTTGACCCATCTTCTTTGCTGTCTGTTAAGACAGATGAAATCAGGACTAGCTCAGCTGGAAAGGTCTGTGAGCGATGGGATATTATCAAGGGATGACACAGTTTCATTTAATCTGAAGAAGTGGAACCCATGTAGGAGGATATCATTAAGCATAGGAGGAGATAAACAAGTTTTATGTGAAATGGGAAAGCAAAATGAACCGTGAATAAAGTTTTTTCTTGGCTTCTCATCCTAAGTTAAGCTTGAGACTTTTTTTTATTTACTATAACCGTAAAAGTTATTAATATAAAAGTTCACCTTTAATGAATTTCGTGAACAAAAATTCACCTTTGCAAGATGTTTCATAAAGTTATTCTGTATTGAGTGCTTGTAGGAACATGATTAAGAATATGATTATGTCTAAATTAGGAAAATATATTTTGTAAATGTTAAATGGAAAATTAAAATAAGTATTTTGAGTGGAAAATGTGAAGAAATTTTATGATGTTTTCTCTTTGTCCCAGTAGACCCAGACAGATGTGAATCACCTAAGTAAATAAGTAAAACAAGTACCTAGCATTCAGAAGAGCAGGGACACTGAACAAAAAATAGAGGGGGAAAAAAAGTTTTAAAAACAATGTTTTATTTATATTGAAGTAGACATTTACATTGACTTTCTCATACTAATTTTATGATATTATAATGTTATTTAAATTACTTATGATGTCATAGTGATATTCTTGGTGTGTAGGACGTATTTAAATCATATCACATTACTTAAGCATGATGAAAAGTTTAAAAGACAGGCCTCTCTCCTCATATTCTCTTTCTCATATAGTAAGTTATGATACAGTGGAAAGAGTAATTGTTGACGAGTCAGGATATATGAATACTATATCCAGCTTTTCCAGAAGCTATTTATGTAACTGTGTATGAATCATTAACCTCACTGTACCTTGGTTGTACCATAAGTTAAATGAGAAAATTAGACTAGAAATTTCGGGCTTCATCCCACCCTACAGTTTATTCTAATGAGATTTTACTAGAAAACATGAACAAAGAAAACAAAAGCATGGGCTACGTTAGCTAGTATGGGAGTGGGGATTTTCGGTGTTCCTGCCTCATGATATTATACCTGGGGTCAGTATTTTGCTTGGGCAACCTGCACAGTCACAGAGTGTCCTCACCTTTGGTTTAATGCTCTGCTGTTGGATTGTGTGCAGAGGTGCAGCAAATTTTAGTCTTACTTGTACCTAAAAAAGTGTGTGAGGATAATAGCAGAGTGTAAGCCAGGGTGGGAAGGGGTGGGATCCTGGATTTACCACCACCTAAAGCACCAAATAGAAATGCTATTTCCATCCAGGTTTACAGGATCTTCCCTAGATTCCTCCAGATAAAGATAAAGATCTACATCTTAAAAGAAAAGTCTTGCATGAGCAAGGAACATCATGGTAAAAGGTATAACTCCCTTAAATTGATGATGTTGGTGATAAGGAGGCTAGCAAGCAGCTCATTAAGTACAAGTTCTGTGTGTCATTAGCAAAGAAGAAAATGGGGGACATAGTAAGAAAGTTTCTGTACCTTTATTATCTTTTTGATTGAATAACTTCCAATTCCTATTATTACTCTTACACGGGATTTAAATTAAAAATTTAAATGAGCTAGCTCTCTTATATGTGTAACAGAAGTAACACAAGTTGATCACAAGGTATTTCTCAGCAAGAGTTGAGTGGATATATAGTGTTAATCATTTGTCCAAGATCACTTTATCAGATAATTCCATTACTACCTAAATACTTAATGAAGAGAGAGTCCTACTATTATAAAGCATGTAATTTTCTTCTTGTTTTTGTCTGTCACATTTTTATGTATTACAAGAGTTTTGTCATCCAGTTCAATATGTCATGCAAATCATCATTTTAAAAAATATTTGTTAATTTCATATGAGCTTCAAAAAATAAAGTAGAGAAAAGATAGATTTTTGAAGAGAGAAAAACAGAAGTAGTACTTGGCAGGTTAGACAGGATGGTCATTTTCTGACTATAATCAGCATACACCAAGAAGAACCTGCCACTTCCTGGCTAATGAACACTGTGGTTTTATTCGCTTTGTTTGAGATTAGGAGCAACTATCTCACTTCACAGCAGGAGTTCCCACAATGAATAACTGAAACACCAAGCTTCTTGAGCATTTCCTTCATTCATTCAAATGTTTAATAATAAGCAGCTTTCCTGCTGATGTCTATGGTTTCCAGGGCCTCCAAATATGTTTTTCCCTCCACAATCTGTGTATATGGTTCCTCTATCAAAAGCTGTGTTGCTTTAAGTTATTTTATTGAAAAGAATACAGATACTGACCTGACCAGTGAATAAAAAAATTAATCAACAAGGGAATTAATTAATCAGAATTATGGGATTCTGAAACTTTGAGGACATCCCCCAAAAGCACATTGCAGCTCATTTTACAATTGAGGATATTGAGATTAAAAAAAAAAACACAAAATAGCTGAACCAGAGTGAGAGGTGCAATGACCTTGAACTTGGTCTAATAATTGAATAGTATTAAGCACCGAGTGCCAGGCACTATGGGAGCACTGGTGATGCAAAGAATAAGACGTGATCCGTGCTGTTATTAGTTCACAGACAAGTAAACAAAAGATTACACATGATGTGACAAGTTTAATGATGGAGACACATAGATGATGTTCAGTAAGTGCTGAAGGAGGGTGTGACTGGGTTTGAGACAGCCAAGAAGGCAGCCTGACCTGAGAGTCCTTCTGTGCTTTCCCCCAAAGCTGTGTTACCAAATGCCTGATTTAACCAGATGAAGCAGAGAATTGAATTCCTAGGTTCTTAAACTGGACATGCAGCAGAATCCCTAGAAGGGCTTAAACACAGGTTGCTGACTCAGTAGGTCTGGGGTAGATCCCAAGAATTTGCTTCTGAACAAGTTGCCAGGTAATTCTGATGCTGCTGGCATGGGAATCATATTTTTAAAAACACCATCCCACAGCATCCTCAGGTGTTATGTGTCTCCACAAAAAAAGAAGACATTTTAAGCGAACACTGAATCACTGGAGCAAAAAGACCTTATTTTATAAACCCTCTAGCATCAAATAAGTCTAATAGTCTTTGCAGTAATACATCAACTCCAAAATTTGGCACGGTAATATCAAAGAGCAATGTATATTACCTAACTTGCACCTTTTTTTAAAAGGTGTGGATTCTGTACTGATCCATTGCCATCAAAGCTGTGTAAGGGTTAGTAATCTCTAAATCTCGATATTTATAATCCTTAATATAAAACCTCACTTTAAAATTAGACTGTGTCCCTGACTAGGCTGCTTCCTGCTGTTCAGGGAGATATTTGATCCTGTAGAATACTACAGACTCCCATCCCCCCATGCCTCCTGCCACTTTGCTCCTAAAGCTCTTACACATGGGGAACTCGCGTTGGCATCTGCACGTGTTCCCTGGAGAAAGCCATGTCAGAGCAGGCATGGAGAGACCAGCCCGACACTGCACTAATTCCAAGAAGAGAAACAAACTTGGTCACTCTTGACGAGCCTTCCCTGGCTTTACAAACACCTCTGTAGCAGTCGGAGGCTCTGCTGGGCTGCCCGTGTAGCTGTGTAATGAGAAAAAGATCATCCCCTTCCCTCACGGTTCTTTTTAAATATCTGGTGCCAATATGTGTTTTGGAAGCCTCTGCAGAAAGGCACACATGCATTTTTAATGATGAAATGCTTATATTTCATTAATTAACCTACTTTAAACAAAGTAGCCATGAGAATTTATATACTGCAATAAATGCTGAATATGGGCTTCTTTGGACTAAAAAATTTCAATATAAATGACTAAATTAAAAATAATTTTCTATGTTTTCTAATCATCTAAAAAGGTTGTAAATAAAGAAACTTCTTCAGAAAGATGATGAATAGTTACTTAGCTTTGTGATTGTTTCTTCTGGTCTCTTTGCCTTGACAAATGAAGTGAGTGAAAGTCAGACTGTATGACAGATACATAATTTCTGTGTTATACTGAAAAGGTATCCTATGCATATACATCAGATCCCCTGATCTAAATATATGTATATTTATATGTCTGTATATTTCAGAACATAACCATTTTATGTGTATGCCTCTAAATAGGAGAACTGCAGAAGTGGGAAAAAATTATAAGTCCATATCACTATGTCCTCATCCCCAAGCACACTCTCTTGCACTAGTACACACTCAATAATCAGTTATTAAATAAAGGAATGGATGAATGACTCTAGTAAGTTTTTTACATATAGTTGCTTCAGTTCTTCTAGATGCCCCAAGATATTTTCCTTCCCAAAAGTACTATTTATTCATTTTGATGTTTATTAAAATGACTTAGCATAATAGCCAAACATATTTCTTTTACTGTTTATAAAAGCTAAAAACACTCTGGGTAGTAGACCAGTGAAAAGTTGTACCTGTCTTCCTATATGGGCATGTTTAGTAAAGGAAATAAATGGTGGGCAGATAAAGGGTAGAGAGGAAATCAGAAAAGGAGAAGGAATGAGTATCAAGTCTCATAAATAATTACTTATAAACACTAAGTACAATTCATTTTTAAGTATCTTTGAGCTTTATCCTAAAACAACTTGAATGATATGGAGATCAATAATATTTCTCTTTTATTTAGAGTTCTGTTAACATTGCTTGTTTCTTAGGCAATAATTTTTATATCATTCCATATTAATATTTAACATTATTTTAAAAGATTAATATCTCTCTGAGATAGATATAAAGGTGCTAATGAAGGTATCATTAATAAGGATCATTTGTGAGATTGACCAAAATATTTACAAGAAATTTGAGGCTTTTCTAACTTGAAGAGGCATAGAAATTTACCCTAACATTGTTAAAATACACAAGGCAATGAAGAAACGTTTTTAATTAATGAAGTTCTTTTTTTGGAGAGGGAAAAGTTTACCTAACCTTAGGGAAGGTTGAGCTATATGTAAGACATTAGGGTAAACTTTAGGACTAAATACAAAATCTCTAGAGAAGATCTGGGAAGAAATTAGTTGAGATTTCTTGTGAATTTTGTTATGGTTTGATCAGTAATACCATGCAAATATCCTCTGTCAGTGTGTTTTGGCAGTTCTTCCAAGAAGACCAAGGAGTGAAGACGATAACAGGAAAAAAAAAAAAAAAATGAAAGAAAAGAAAAATGGGGCTGATTTTGCACTAGAAAAAATAATTCTAGAACTTTTTAGCACATTTTCTACCTCATTCCTTTGCCCACTCTACGGTATTACCAAAAAAAAAAAAAAAAAAAAAAAAAAAAAATCCCTGTAAAAACCAAAGCTATAAACTCCCAAATAGAATCAAAACCTCATCCTTTCCAAAAATTTTGAGAGCAACCAAAATTCAATTCTCTCATTTGTTCCAATATCATCATAATTAAGGTGATTTTAGGTGGAAGAGACTGAAACAACATAGCTTAAAGTAGGAAAGAGAACTTACCTCCTCACAGACTCTGAGGAGGATTGACAACAAAGCGACTGGAAGGACAAAGACATAGATTGATCTCAGGAGCAAGAGTCAGAAATGTACTTGCAATCTTGTCTGCTTTTCTCTAAGTTTCTGCTTCATTCTCTCCGTAAATCTTATTCTCTCTACATCTTACAGCTGTAGTCATGTGGGAGGAAAATGCATTGATGCTCTCTTTGGAGCAAAGTCCTAAAATTATAGGGAAGGAATTTACTGAACTCATTCGGATCTGTTAGCTTTACCTGGACCAATTAACCATTTGGCTTGGAGAATGGAGGACTGAGATTGGTTCACCTCAGGTGCAGATTAATCCACTGTGACCAGGGATGCAGAACCATGTAATAATGTCAGTACCCCTGGGTAACAGAAGATATGGCAATAGGGAAAATAAGAATCCGTTCCCAGGCAAAGGAGAATGTTTTGGTGCTGGGCAGAAAAACTCTATGGTACAAGTATCCGCAGTAACACCAGAGAAAAAGCACAGTGTATCCATGGTGGTAATCCTAGACTTTAGCCCACTTAAGTAAATCTAGATATATGAGATATATAACTAATAGCATAATTATACCCCATGAAGAACATCTTGATGGAGCAAATAGATTTAATCGACTGAATACTATCTTCTTCATGAAACCTTTAATACTCATCTGGACCTTATCAAACTCTTGCAAATATTTGTCATCATTACTACACAATTTATCACATAATTGTTCTACAATTGCTTGCATAATAAGTCTAAGTCCCTAGCTCAACTGTGGCTATCTTATACTTCTTTTTACTCGAAGATTTCTACACCAAGATGAATATTAAGGACATAATTTTTTCCACATTCTTTCCATGAATGGTTCTTGAGAGCCCACTAATTTCTAGACAATATATGTGATGCTTAGGGTACAGAGATGATCAAAGATGATTCTTAAAGAGAGCACATGATTTGAGGTCTTTTGTCCCCATCACACTTGGCATAGAAATCTAGCATAGCCAAATTTGATCTAGCAGGTGAATTGCCTGTCCAAACACCAGTAGAGTATCTAGATGCAGTTTAGTTTGCCTATCCAGAAAAATCAGAATTTTCCTCCCTTTTAAACCAAAAAAGCTATTAATGCAAATCCAATTGAATTTGCATTTGATTACATTTCTGATGGAAACATTCATATGCAAATGAAAATTCATGCAAAGATAGCCAGATCATTCAAATAGTTGCTGAAATATCAAGATAAAATTAGGACGTTAAATGTACATCCGTCAATTTTGCTAGGTTACACTAAGGATCATCAAGTGGGACAATGTTCTTGAAAAACTTAAATCCTGTCTTTAACATTTGACAATATTCAAGTAGGTCTGAGCTGGGGAAGGAACTATTAATGTTACCTTCTACTGCGACAGGTTGGAAGAGAAGTCAGTCACTGGTTAAAAATCAGGTTCTTGGATCTACCATTTTTTCCTTTTATCTTTTTTTTTGCCTTAAAAACAAAAGATGATTTTTGATAAGATCTGAAGTTACTTTGATGATGCAAAACAATGAACAATTAATTAGCTTGTGTAGGTTGGCAGGTCCTGCTACTCCCTAGCAATTTAATGGAGTTAAATAACCCCATCAAATCACCACCAATAAGTATCATTTAGAAAGTATCTACAGCATCATGATATACTCACAGAAAAGTGATCTTAATTAATGTCTGTATTCTTACTTACGAGTCTAAGAAAGGAGTTAAATAAGATTTTAAGATATAATAATCTTATCCTCTGTTACACATTCTAAACCATTATAATTGAAGGAATACAGGTCTTGGAATCAGACTATTGGTGCTGTCACAAGTTGGAGTGACAGAAGAGAAGGGTTTGAGATCAGTGTTCGGGATCATTAGCACTTTTTTTTTTTAAGATTTATTTATTAATACAGGCACTGGGTACAGTCAGAAGCATGGGAGGGTGAGAGAATTCACCAGAGCCAGAGCTGAGAGCAGAGCAGGCAGACTGATGAAGTACACTGCTGAGGGGAGCAGCGGGCGGCAGGAGAGGTCTGCGCGCCATGTGGGACCCTCGCCCGGCGGCCGGGGATCGAACCGGCGCTGCAGAGGCTGCAGGCAACTTCGCAACCCAGCGCTCAACCGCTGCGCCACTGGGGAGGCCCCATTAGCACTTATTTAATAGTCTACGAAGAGTAATGCTCCTCACTTCTCTTTTATTTCAGTCAAAGTTTTAGTGCATAGTTTCAAAGCTTTTTAGAATTCCATGGCTCCCAGCTTTGATGAATGAATGTCACTACCATCATCACATTTGGAAAACCTGGAATTGTGAAAGGATTTTAACCTCTCCCTCCTTAACATACGCAAGACTTCCCAATCCAGTGATTTTACTCTCAAATGCAACCACGTCTCATATATAGTTTTCACTACCAATTCCTTAATGTTTATATTGATATTTGCCCAACCTATGGCAAGACCTCTTACTCATGTCCCAAAATCAACTTCTCTCTTCCTCTAATGTCTAATAATAAACTATAGCCAGAGTTGTCATTTGAAATTGATATAATCCATAATTGCATTCTACCATCTTCCTTGTATCCTCCTGCAACGTCTTCCTGTTTCTCTTAGAATAACCCCCAAATCCTTAGCAAAGCTATCACAAGCTCTCTGGTCTGGTTCCGGCCTGCCTGTCCACCCTTACATCAAGCTCCCCTTTGACTCTGCACTCTAGTCCTGTCCTTTCAGACTCTGAAATATTCCATGCCCCTTCCAGCCATCTCATCTGTGCACAAGCTGCTATTCCTCTCCCTTCTTCTAAAGTTAGTTAACTTTATGCTTTCTCAGTTAAAGCTCTCCTGATCTTTTAGCCTCCCTCAGGTCCCCTAGTTACTTCTTTCATACCACCAGACAACTTTCTCTCATAATACTTATTTAAGTTTGTAATGCTGTATTTATTTTCGAGATCATATCAGTTGAATTGAGCACTTTCATTGGCTTCCTGAGGAATGAGACTGGATCAGTCTTTCACTTATTCAACAAAACGTGGTTCCTATCCCATTGCAGACATTCAGTAAATACTTGTTGAATTAATGGAAGATTCTACTTTCTGTTATTTTCATCTATAATCAACTAGTTCAAAGTAGGAAAGCTATAAATAAAAATAAAAATTGGCTGTTTTGCTCAAACATCACCCTGCCACAAATTTCCAAAGAGAATTAGCATGGCACATACTGCAGTATCTTTTACGGCAAAGAAGGTGAAATGAAGAAGATAGTCTGTCAAAATTAACTGCTCTCAGAAGCTCTGAGCGATTCCATCATTAATTGTACTAGCAAAAGACTTTTTGTCCCCAGTTCCTTCATAGAGAATAATGTGACAGTTCACACTCCCAGCTCTGTCTTATACATAGACAATTTTATTTAGAATATTTATGCCACAGCTTATTACAAAAACATATCCAAAATTTTCAAATATACAAAGTCTTGTGGCAAGTTACTGAAATTAATTTATAACTATTATTCATTTCATGGTAATATAGTCACAATCACAAAAATGTAGTCTTAGTTCCCTCTGTTACTTTTATTTCTATTTGCTGTGAGCTCAGTAGTACTTCTCAACAGGTTTGTAATACTGAGCTAAATATTGAAATTATAGGAAAAGGTAAAATGCCACATTCCATGATTTTTTTAACAAAGTTGCAGTTATTTTTCTAGGAATATCTGTCCTTTCACATCTGTCTCAGACTGAATAGTCTTGACCATCTGTGATATTCAAAGGATGGAGGGTTAAAAGCTTATATTTAGCAGCAGGATGTATCTGTGGTTAGAAATGTTAAGTTTAGTGGACAATAAAAAATTATATATACCTTCCTTAAAAGAAAAGGAAGTTTTATTTATTTATTTATTTTAAGTTTAATTTTATTTTTATATTCCCTATACAATTACAACCCCCTTATTTTGACCCCAATCCCTCCTTTCCCCACCCCCCACCTCCCTATGAAGTGTCTCTGGTTCATAGTTGTTTGTTGATTTGGTGTTTTCTTTCTTATAGTTATTCTTTTTCGTGGTCCCTTATTTAAGTTTTCTAGATTCCCGCTATGAGTGAGACCATCTGGTATTTTTCCTAGAAAAGGAAGTTTTAGAGAGACTATTAAAGTATCTTTTACCTTATAGTATTGCTCATGTTTAAGAATATTAGAATGTAGTTCTGTTTTTTTTTTTTTTAGTTTTCCCTATGAACCATTTGAAAACTTCTTCCTTTCTTTCTTTTTTTTTTTTTTTTAATTATGCAGGCTAGTATTCCAGGAAGAAAATAAAATGTCCCTACTGAATTTAAAGCAAAGTGTCTTTTCTCTTTTTGCAAATGTTCTAAGACTAAGCATTCAGTCAATAACTGGTCATCTCTGACTCTTCTTACAAATGAACTATGTGTTGTCTTTTTGCAACTGAGCCTTTCTTATTAGCAATGATGTAAGAGGACTTGGGGTCCTAGGAAGAAGGTCCTGAAAGACATTTCTTATCCTTTTATGATTTCAGTTAAGAATGCAAATTGCACATCAGACTTTGAAGAGTACTTTGCCAAAAGAAAACTGGAGGAACGTGATGGCCATGCAGTCAGCATCGAGGAGTACCTTCAGCGCAGTGACACAGCCATTATTTACCCAGAAGCCCCTGAGGAGCTGTCTCGCCTTGGCACGCCAGAGGCCAATGGGCAAGAAGAAAATGGTGAGGCTGTAATTCATTTTTAGCCACTACACTGACCTCTGCAGCTGTTACAATTACAAATGCACTACATGCCTGGGTGTTTACCTTAAAATTTGAAGAACAGCTGCAGAGGCATGGAATTTCATGAGCAAAGATTAGAACTGTAATTTTAGGGTATTGTGAAATTTTTTTGTCAGCAAATTTGTGTCATTTGTACATCCAATAAAGAACAAGAACAATTAGAGCCTATTTCTAAGAGATAAAAATATCTAAATTGATTTCTATCTTTCTGAGATATTTCACTTTGAAGGGGAGAAAAAAGTTTAGCAATAGTGACCCCAGCCTTTTGTTTTTCTCCGGCAACACCTCAAAAGCTCTCTCACAAAGTGAATTCCTGAGTCATATGTGACTACAGGTTTACTAGGAGCTGTCAGTCACCTAGAGAGAATTTCCTTCTTTATCAGCTCTTTAAATTTTCCCCCAAAAAAGCTCAAGTAATTAATTAATTTTCCGGCGCAGTGTGAGCTGATTCCGACAAGTCTGGCCTGGGTGTGTGAGGGGACTGGTGTGCACAGAGGCCGACGCGATGATGGCACTCTCACGGAGCAGATTGCAGTGATTCCTGTCATACCATCCCGGGCAGTCAGCCCATTAGCTGCCATTGATTTACTGACCTTTTGGCCTGCTTCTCTCCCTCTCGTCTCTCGGCTACAGACCTGCCACCTGGAACTCCAGATGCTTTTGCCCAACTGCTGACCTGCCCCTACTGCGACCGAGGCTACAAGCGCTTGACATCACTGAAGGAGCACATCAAGTACCGCCACGAGAAGAATGAAGAGAACTTTTCCTGCCCTCTTTGTAGCTACACGTTTGCCTACCGCACCCAGCTCGAGCGGCATATGGTGACGCACAAGCCAGGGACAGATCAGGTGGGGGGTTGGTTTTAAGTGATTTCTTTCTATAATAACCCCTTAGAGAAACGATATTGCTTTGATTGGCAATCATTATTAATTTTTCATGGCATTTTGAAGATGCAGATCTTTTAATGGTAATAGCTTTAATTGAGGTCTAAATGATTTTTTGATGGTCTCTTCTAATATGATTTAATAGTCTTATGTTCACGATCGAATGAGTGTGTTAATTTCTAATTTAGAAATTTTATTTGCACTTTAACTTGACTTTAGTTTCATTTTTATGTTCCACAAAAAGTGAATGAAATTGTAGCATTTTAATTATACATTATTAAACATTTCAGCAATTTTAATTCCATTTTTCACCTAGTTTTACTTAGAAATTTTTGTTCATACAGGATCTAAGTCATAGTGAAAGAAGTGTGTGTTTCTCTGGCTTGCCATATAACACCTTCAATTACTTTGAGTATTTTTACAAGCTGCTACTAGTTTATGAAATCTAATTAAGTCCTTTAAGGAAAATAAAAAACCATATAACATATATGGGTACATATATCAAATAAACTGGGTTGATACTCAAATGTTGGATGCACATTAAAATTGATCCCCTCTTGACATGCATATTTGTAGCTAAATATTAAATTTCCTTCCACTATCGGCTGACTTGTGTTAAAAATAAAAACTCTATCTTAAATAAGCAAGCATGCCTTCTTAAATCCTCAAAATGATTGATTTACAGTGTCCCTTAAATATTTTACCAAAACTGCTCGTTCTGTCCTCCTGGGAGAATTGACTGTGGAATGAGATTATGATGTGTTCAGATGGTAAAAGAAATGGTGGGCCTCAAGTCCTAACAACTGACCCTGCAGATCTAGAATCACACTACATAAGCCTTGCCCCCAGAGCTGTTTTAAGAGTCAGCAAATAGGCTATTCTGTGAAATTCTTATGCCTTTTTTTTTTTACTTGTGGTCTTTATTTTCTTTGAATAAAGAAAACGAGAATAAGCAAACCCAATCAAGCAGTGGTGATGATACTATATTATAGAATTTTACTCTTTTAAGAGAACAGCTCATGTAAATCATTCCATTTCTATCTGATTGGTCTTGTCACCTGAATATTTTTCAAAATTCAGTTATAAAAACTATGCTTGCATAGTTACACTTGCCTAACAGTTTGTCTCCGTGCTTATATGCACAAAAACTCTAGGAAAAAAATAGTGCCTAGATGTTTATCTAGCATAACTGCTTTAAATTTCACATGCAGAAGTGTGATTGTGTTGGCGCATTATGAATGGTAGCTTTGGTGTTGAAAAGTCCCCTCATTTGCTCATGGCATTTACAATTAGTAAATTAAAATGATTGTATCATATTAACAGTGGCACAACTAAAGTTTATAGTAGTCCTCTGAGGGCTGTGGGGGGAGACAAAGCAGCTGTTGCTGTTTGTTTATGCAACTCAGCAACATATGAGCGCTGGTCCCTCAATGGCGCTCGGCGGGCTGGGCTCCGCTTGATCTTTGAAGGTTGCTGCTGTTTGAACAAACCTCCCTGTGTCCCATGTAACACCATCTGTCTCACTAGGAATGTGGGAAGATTCAGCACACCCTAGCAGTTGTCATACCGTTTCTGTGCTGTCTTTTTGCAAAAGGCTTTTGTGTCATTGCTGCTTGAAAAAGGCTGACCTCCTACCTTGAGCATCCAGAGTGGATGACTGGATTTTTTTTTCCAGAATTCTAAGTCACAGTGCTTTTTTCCCCCCTTGTTCAAAAAGGTCAGCTGTGTTTGATTATATCTTTGCTGCTTTTAACTTGTCTTTTCAGCAAAATTTTTTTTTTTTGGTCCCTACTCCCTAGCACACTACTAAAAAGGAAAATGAAAAGTCGTTGAAGTCTTTCCTACTGGCCTGTGATAAAACTGTTCAAGCAGCTATAACCCAAGATGTTGTCTCTTATATTTGATAATGAATCAAATCTGCCATGCAACACCGCAGGACAAACAGGGTTTACGTTTGCTACTAGAACAGTGAATGGGATATTTAAACATGCTTATCATGTAATGAAATATTTATATCAAGGATTTCTTTTTGTTTGTGTGTGTGGTTGTGTTTTGTTTGTTTGCTTTTTAAATCTTATATTGCTTCAGTATATGACACACTTTTTTACCGTGATACAGAAAATCTGTCATTTGTCATTTCTGTGGGGGTGGGAAGGGGAGCGGGGTGGGGGTGAGGAGGAGGTTTGAAGACTGTTTAGAAATTTCAGGATAATATATATACGTTTTTCCTTTCAAAATAGTTGTATCCTGCCAGGGAATCTTCAGATTTTAGAATGTGCTGTTAAGAGAGAACCAAAAACATCTTCACAATTATATTTTCTCATCTCCAAAGGCTCAAAGAGATGTTTTAGAAAAGAGACTCCATAGACAATGCTAAGAAAATATCGAATACACACGTGCAAAGGGATTTTTTTTGTTTTAATTTTATTGCCAACATTATCACTTTTATTGCAACTCTGAAAGACTGGGCAAATAAATAAACATGCACTCAAACCTTTTGGCCTGTCTGAAAAATAAGAGCCTTTCAAGAATATTTGGAACAAATTTCCTTTGTTCCTCCTGCACAAAACTAATGTCAGTCTTTCTCCTTTTGTAGCACCAGATGCTGACCCAAGGAGCAGGTAATCGCAAGTTCAAATGCACAGAGTGCGGCAAGGCCTTCAAATATAAGCACCATCTGAAAGAACACCTGCGAATTCACAGTGGTGAGTAGCAGAAATGCTGGTGCTCACATTTGCATTTTGTTTCATTAGGGGTGTTTTAAAAGATTGTTTAAAATTTACACAATCCTGTTTGTAGTTTTTTGGAACAACCCATTTATTTTATAAACTATCTGTACCTGCTTTGTCTTCCTGAGACCTATGGTAGCACCAATAGCACTGTCATGTAAAAAAGAAGAGGAAAGCTTATGCTTCTTAAAAATTGCAAATGTTTTGATTTATTACAAAATCTAGAAACTCCTCTTTGTCTTTTTGAAAATCTTTCTATAGGTTAAATTTTTTTGACCTGAAGAAACTCAGCTGCAAAATCTGAAGAATGTTCATTTTTGATCCCTAACCATGAAAGGAAAAGTTGAAAAGTTTCGGATAAGAGCTTTTGCATGATAAATGTTCTTAGAAGCTTGAGAGCTGTATATTATAGAACAACATCCTACCTCTGAGATTTCTTCCTTATAACAATTTTGATAGCTCTGCCAAGCATTTTATTACCAAATTGGATACTATTCAAAGGACTAGTTGGATTGGTAGAATCAATGGAATCTCCACAGAGTTGATTAAAGCTATGGCTACACTTCCCTTTAAATACTGTGACATCTTTATTGTGCTATTGACCACACATTAATCTGACACTGTTTAAATAGGAGGCTGCCGATGGCAAGACAAGATTTGGGATCTTGGCTGAAAAAGCTTAGATAGCCCAGCCTGCACCTTCCACTGCTAACATCTTGAATTATGTCCTTCCAGGGTAGATAAAGCCCAGAAATACTTATGATCACATAACTCTAATCTAAGCAACTAGGATGTAGAGGATAGAGGTACCCCACTGTGTTCCTTTCATGTGGTTCCACAGATTCTTGAATAGACGATTGCAGTTGTTACCCAACCCAAGAAATGTAATGTTAATCTTAATTATCATTTTAGGTGAAAAACCCTACGAGTGCCCAAACTGCAAGAAACGCTTCTCCCATTCTGGTTCCTACAGTTCACACATCAGCAGCAAGAAATGCATTGGTTTAATCTCTGTAAATGGGCGAATGAGAAACAATATCAAGACGGGTTCTTCCCCTAATTCTGTTTCTTCTTCTCCTACGAATTCAGCCATTACCCAGTTAAGAAACAAATTGGAGAATGGAAAACCACTTAGTATGTCTGAACAAACAGGCTTACTTAAAATTAAAACAGAACCACTAGACTTCAATGACTACAAAGTTCTCATGGCCACACACGGGTTCAGTGGCACTAGTCCCTTTATGAACGGTGCACTCGGAGCCACCAGCCCTTTGGGAGTTCATCCATCTGCTCAGAGTCCAATGCAGCACTTAGGTGTAGGGATGGAAGCCCCTTTACTTGGATTCCCCACAATGAATAGTAATTTAAGCGAGGTACAAAAGGTTCTACAGATTGTGGACAATACGGTTTCCCGGCAAAAAATGGACTGCAAGGCTGAAGAAATTTCCAAGTTGAAAGGTTATCACATGAAGGATCCATGCTCTCAACCTGAGGAACAAGGAGTTACTTCTCCTAATATCCCACCTGTAGGTCTTCCAGTAGTGAGTCATAATGGTGCCACTAAAAGTATTATTGACTATACATTAGAAAAAGTCAATGAAGCCAAAGCTTGCCTCCAGAGCTTGACTACTGACTCAAGGAGACAGATCAGTAACATAAAGAAAGAGAAGCTGAGTACTCTAATAGATTTGGTCACCGACGATAAAATGATTGAGAACCACAACATATCCACTCCATTTTCATGCCAGTTCTGTAAAGAGAGTTTTCCCGGCCCTATTCCCCTGCATCAGCATGAGCGCTACCTTTGTAAGATGAATGAAGAGATCAAAGCAGTCCTGCAACCTCATGAAAACATAGTCCCCAATAAAGCCGGAGTTTTTGTTGATAATAAAGCCCTCCTCTTGTCATCTGTACTTTCTGAGAAAGGAATGACAAGCCCCATCAACCCATACAAGGACCACATGTCTGTACTTAAAGCATATTATGCTATGAACATGGAGCCCAACTCTGATGAACTGCTGAAAATTTCCATTGCTGTGGGCCTTCCTCAGGAATTTGTGAAGGAATGGTTTGAACAACGAAAAGTCTACCAGTATTCCAATTCCAGGTCACCATCACTGGAAAGGAACTCCAAGCCGCTCGTTCCCAACAGTAACCCTCCCACAAAAGACTCTTTATTACCCAGGTCTCCCATAAAACCTATGGACTCCATAACATCTCCATCAATAGCAGAACTCCACAACAGTGTTACGAATTGTGATCCTCCTCTCAGGCTAACAAAACCTTCCCATTTTACCAATATTAAACCAGTTGAAAAATTGGACCACTCGAGGAGTAATACTCCTTCTCCCTTAAATCTTTCCTCCACATCTTCTAAAAACTCCCACAGTAGTTCTTACACTCCAAACAGCTTCTCTTCCGAGGAGCTCCAGGCTGAGCCTTTGGACTTGTCATTACCAAAACAAATGAAAGAACCCAAAAGTATTATAGCCACAAAGAACAAAACAAAAGCTAGCAGCATAAATTTAGACCACAACAGTGTTTCTTCATCATCTGAAAACTCAGATGAGCCTCTAAACTTGACTTTTATCAAAAAGGAGTTTTCAAATTCAAATAATCTGGACAACAAAAGCACTAATCCAGTGTTCGGCATGAACCCATTTAGTGCCAAACCTTTATACACAGCTCTTCCTCCACAAAGCGCATTTCCCCCTGCCACCTTCATGCCACCAGTCCAGACCAGTATCCCTGGGCTACGACCATACCCGGGACTGGATCAGATGAGCTTCCTACCACATATGGCCTATACCTACCCAACTGGAGCAGCTACTTTTGCTGATATGCAGCAAAGGAGAAAGTACCAGCGGAAACAAGGATTCCAGGTAAAAAAAATGCGTCTTTTTTACTCTGAAAAGAGGAGATGAAAATTAGATTGTTTAGGTGCATGCATGGGCGGGGCCGGGGGTAGAATCTTAGTGGGGAAAAAAAAAAAATCAAATGCTGTGTATTCCATTGAAATAGAAGAGGTTGTTTTAACTCCAACCAAAAACGGAGTGGGCTAGGAAAAGAAATGGAGAAACAGTGGCAACACCATACTTAGGTAGGCACGTTTGCTTTAGAAAAGATAAAGAACTTGATATTTATTTTTGCGATTTCTTTAGATTGCTCCACCTGCTTTTAGAATGATGCATTGACAACAGTATCTTGTTGGACTTACATAGATACCAAAAGTTAGCATTTATAACAGTCACCTACTTTTATAGATGTTCACAATTGCAATAATGCATGTGCAAATGTGAAATGTACTTGGCTTTATAGACAACAGTTTATTTTGGAGGGTATTTTAAAAAAATACTTTCTACTTTCCATGTGACTTCTTATGTAATGCTCAAAGTAGGAAATAATTTATGGTTTTTCAAATACAAAAGCGGGTATGTTTTAAGATCATCGAGTATCACCCCTGTTTGCAAAATAGGAGCATAAGTAGCAGAGCACCTCATAACAGCTGTTCTAGTATTCCAATTTACAGTACATCTGCCCTCTCTGTAAATGTATTTAAGCCTATTTAATCTTCTCTAATATTAATTAGTGCAAACGTAGTCTAAGAAAACTGAACTGTGGGCTAGCAAATGGAAATGTATGTTATCATGCAAGTTTGCACTCCTTTGGATCAAGACAAAATAAATATCAAGAAATTTAATAATTTACTGATCCACATTCATTATTGCTCAATGCTGAAGGCTGTTTTAACATAGATAGAACATTGATAAAAAGTGTTATTAATATTCCTTATTTCAAATTAGAAAATTAAATATAAAAATATAGCTTGAGGCCTTTAGTTGGTAGACATACATTTAAATAGATTGCATAATAATAACATTTTGTACCTAAATATAAAATTCAATTAAAATGGGGTTTCTACAGCTACAGATCATTTCTAAAGTTAAGCACATTGGAAAATACACAAATCCTGATGTTTAATTTCCACTCCTGGGTATTTCCTGATAGAGAAAGAAAATTAAGAATTTAAAATTTTTCAGTCTTCTCACCTTCAGAGTTGAGTATTTTGTTATTGCAAAAACAATGAGCTCTGCTGTCTAAACCAGAGGTTTAATTTTTTGTTGAAATGTGAGACCCCTGTACTGTTCATGGAAAGCAGTAATTTCTAAAAACTAGATCGATTAATGTCAGCACTTCTGCAGGTCTCCAAATGTCAGCCTATGCAAAGTTGTTTGGTATAAACACAAAGAGAAGAAACTGTGTTGAACTATGTGATTATATCACAGGGAGAATTGCTTGATGGAGCACAGGACTACATGTCAGGACTAGATGACATGACAGACTCCGACTCCTGTCTGTCTCGAAAGAAGATCAAGAAGACAGAGAGTGGCATGTATGCATGTGACTTATGTGACAAGACATTCCAGAAAAGCAGTTCCCTTCTGCGACATAAATACGAACACACAGGTATGAGTGACTTTGACTAGCTAGTTAGAGCTTCCCGGCCTGCTGTACATTTCATAATATTTAATGAGTACACTTGAGCAACATAAGATGTAGCATATGCTGATACCTTCAACAAGGAAGAAATAATGCTTTTGCCTAGCTTACTAGCACTTTTTTGTTGCCTGTTTATTGGATCATTCATGTGTTTATGAGTGTACTTGTCTTCATATCTTTCACGGTAATCTGTAAACCAGGTTGATAAATCATGTCCAAGGTATATTTAAATGGCCAGGGCAAGGAAATGGCATGATACAAGTCAGTTCTTGAAAATGCCTTCCAATGCTTAAGCTGTGATCAACCTATATATGTAAAATTTAATAATAAATAATTCAATCAATTCTCTATTAGTTTCCTCATCCACCCACTAGACAGTCACTATCGCCAGGTGATTCTGTTGGCTCTTATTTTAAAGAAAATGCTCATATTTTGAATAAACTAAAAGTGTTAGTACTGTGAAGAAATAATAGGCCAAATAAGTAATAAACCAAATGAGCTCCTGGAAATAATTACATTTGAAAGACTAAAACTTTCTAAGTTCAGTTCATTTATTTCCAATTCATGCCTTATGAAATTGGAAAAATTTTACAGAGCTGACAAGTAAGCAGCCTAATTCTTGCCCCTGGGTAGAGAGAGACTGGGTTAACTTTAAGAAAGAAAGGTGAAGTATCATAACTTGAAGCAGCATTAATTCCCTCAATCCAAGATCTGATCTGCAACTGAGAAGCAGCCCCTGTGTTCCCCACTCCCCTGCTTCTCCTTCCAACCTTAACCACTCTCGTCCCTGCTAACTCAGTCACTTCCCTATTCCTAACCCATCTCCAATTTTTACCCAATAGAAATTTGGTATGCTGTACTGCCCTTAGACGGGAAAAGAAAGAATATAGGATTTCAGTCAAAATATTGGCAAGGGGTTAGGGGGATGATAAGAAAATTCATATTTTCAACCAGGACGTCTGGTATCAAACCTTTCAATATAGAGAGGGGAAATTAACCTTAACATTTCTGTTTTGGGGGTAAAGTGATGAAGAAGCCAAAAAAACAAAAGCAGGGCCATGAAGGGAACATGAATACTTCTGGTTGTATTGTGACTAATATGTGGCACCCTTTTTAGTGATTGAAAATTATCCTTGGGAAGCACTTGTACCCCCTTCTTCATTATTCCTCAGTGGGCATGTGCAGGAGGCAGCACAGGTAGCCAGAAACAGCCTGAGAGTGGGGGGTGGGGGGAAATTTGGGTGAGTTCTACAAGATGTGTTGAGGGTATCTGAAAAAATATGGTTGATAAATAACAGTGGTGTTAATCCAAACAACCCAGTTTTCTTTTTCTTCTATTGTCTGATATTAATTGCTATTATTTTAAAAGTTCAACTAATAATACTTTAAAAAGACTAATTTGAATAGCATGTCCCAACAATTCATACTTGTGTGATATAATTCAATGTTTGAAACATCGGAATTTTCCTACATTTGTCTTTTATCATAGCTATCAATAGATATTTTCTGTAGTACCTAGGCCTATTTAAGTATTTAAAGATATGTTCATACCTAAATTTACTTTAATATTTTAATCAACTCAAATATATTTTGTATTTCATTATTCAGCTACAATAGGCACATCACTGAAGGCATCTTTCCCTCTCTGATTGGTTTTATTATATGACCATATGCAAACTCTATCATTTACTACCTGGTGAGTGTAAAACTTTTATTTTAGTGAGGGCTATCATACATATTGACCTCCAGTCAATATATTTATTTCTAATAAATTAGATAGTCCATAAGCTTCATAGGTATATAGATAGTTGAGAGACCCAAAAGTTGACAAACACAGATGTGCATAAACAATCTAAAAGATTAAAAAAAATGTTCTGGTCCTTTAAGATATGAGAGCTGCTGCCTAGATATATTGCCTAGCAACAAGATGCTAACCACCCAATGGTTTCTCTAACGTGTGATTAATTATCCTCCTTTGGCTTCCCAGCTTGTCAAGTTCCCAGTGTGTTAACTTTTTGGTCTCTTGACCAAACATCTCATGACATTACCACTGTCAGTGTATTAGGTTCCATCAACACGAATTCCTCATGAATGTTCCGTCACTATGATATACGTGGAAATGCAGTCCATTTTCCTTTCCTCCTTGTCCCCCACAAGCCTTTTATTTGCTCATATTAAGCATCAATAACAGTTTGAGGATATATTAATATGGAAATTATAAGTTAGAACAATCTATAGGCTGATTCTAAGGTTGGAAATGAAATTGAACATTGTCATTTGTGTTGATACCAAATGTGTCATTGATAAAGTGTATTTATTACACCTGTCTACAGTTTAGCAAACAGAAAAGTTTAAGAAGGAAATTATGAGTTACTTATTCCTGTGCTTTTTTCCTTTGACCTGTTTATTTCTGAGGCAGTCATCAAAGACATGATATTTAATTTTCCTTACCAGTGGCATATTGCTTTTTTGCTCTTCCTGGGAAATAGGATTAGGACAGGGGAAGAAAACACTGCATGTTGTTGACTTCAGTAGGCTTAATTGCCTCAAAGAAAGAGTATGAAATAAAAAAAAAACCTGAATCTCCTATTAAGCACTGTCAAAAACTCACTTTCAATTCACTCAAAATTTAATTTGACACTGATTGAGTACTTTGTCTATTGAGACTGTGGTAAGTGCTTTAAATCTACCTTATTTGGAAAAGTAATAAAAATATTTTTACTTTTGATTCACTAAGTCAGATTTTAATAAATTACTAGTCAATTTTGTTTCTCAGTTATATATATTTTCAAATCATAAACCTTCCATTTATTAACATCAGTTATCATTCTAGCTGTCAGATGAATCATCCCCCCCTCAATAGTAGAGGAAAAAATTACCCTAAAAAAGTTTTGATTCACTCAATGTCAATTTGGAGATTTTTCTGAATCTTGTTCATGTGGAAAGTTAATTTTAGGACATCTTGAGTTGAATCAGGTAACCAATCAAACAAATTGAGAAGAGATAAATGCTCAAGTCAGTTCCTATTTAACTTGAATTTATTAAATGCCTATCAGTGAAACTTCTGGAGATTAGTAGAATATTTAGTGCAAGGTATATGTCGAGACTCCTCACCCCCACTCCAAATGCTGTTCTTTGCATGGCATAATAGCTAAACATCCCTGCAAGCTGTCACTTCATAATGCAGAATGAATATATTTGTATTATAAGTTTATTGTTTATGATCCAGTGAAGTGCCTGAACATGGATTGCCTGTAACCATAGGATATCTGCGTTAGACTACAGTATAGTGGGCATCCTGCAGGCATTTCCAGCAGTCCTTGAAACTTGTCCTAGCGAGTACTTGTTTTCTCTTAGACCATTCTACTGTATTTTGTTCCTTTCGACAAGAGAAAACCATATCCACTGTGATGTTCATTCAAAATGTATGAAGTGACCTAACAGGTTGACCTTTTTGTGCTTCTGAGTTGATGAGACATTAGCATCCAAAGAGGGTTCTACCCATGCATGATTTAGCAACTAGCATGCTTTAGCAACTAAAGTACCAAGACTTTTTTTATCTGTAATTTTTCTTCTTTTCATTCAGATTTATTTCTTACATGTACTCTGCTGCTGATACATGCCTCTTGATTACAACTTGGAAATTAAACATGTATTAATGAATACAAATGAATTTATCTAAACATGTGCAATCTTTGTAGTAAACATTGTACCTACAGTATCTCTTTACTTCTTGTGCCCAATTTACAAGTTAAGGCCGCAAACGATCTCCATTTAACCAACAAGGACTTTGATCCTCAGAGACCTTTACATGCCTAAAGCTGCAAAGGTGGTTGTAAAAGATGGCTCTGAACACAGGCAATTGGAACACAGAACCCATCTCTCCTATTTGATACTGCACCAAGATGCGCCTATGAATGATTGCCAATGTCAGAAAGTTCTATCCTTGCTCCTGATAGTATCCTTTTCTTCAGGGTCCGGGTGCACGCACGAGAGCCCCAATTCGCACATAGTGAC
>NW_023603184.1:79658217-80050717 GCF_014898055.3 Talpa occidentalis | reverse complement strand
TTCTCCTTGGAAAGAAGAAAGCATGCACGTGGGGGAGTAGGCAGTGCCTGCCTTTTTGTCCCCTCTTTTTGTCCCCCTCTTGTCATTTTTTTCTAGCTCCATTTCATAGACAGGCTCAGAATACCTGAGTGTGAAAATATCAAGATAACACTCATAAATTTGTGACAATCACTACAGTATCCCCTATCTAAGTTGTTTTTAATGCGACTTATCCACTAACAGTCTTATGTATTAGAGCTGCATAATCTCACAACTCTAGGGAAGAATAAAAATGTTTGGCTTATCCTAAGATTCCTTTCCAAGGTCAAGACAAGAAATCCCCCTCCATAATCAAGAGACATGCATTTTAGTAACATCAGATGTATTCTTCTTTTCCCTTATCAAGTAGTTACTCTTCCCACACTCTTAGTTTGAAGTCTAACCTTTTTTTTTTCTAGACTAGAGGAGAAGAAAGGGTGATGAAATGTTGGAACAATTGAACATCCCTGTCCATTTTCTCCAAAAACCTTTTGTATTCCAGCAGATGTGTGCAATCTTTTCCTTTTTCCACAAGATACTGTAGGCCTAGGCTGGAAATAGCAAAGAAGAGAGATGATTATCAGAGTTTCTCAGTGGAACTAAACAAAGCATGTATCTTCTTTAGCATGACTTGAACTGGGAGCAGAAGGGGAGGGGTGAAGGAAGGCGAAAAGAAGGGACTATATTTGAATAAATATTAATAAATTTATTAGATACCTTTCACAATCAGACAGCTCCCCCCCAAAGAGGTGACTTTCTATCTTTCTAAGGATATAAGCCTTAATGAACGCAAATCTTACAAACCTGAGGAAATTGCCCAATCAAAAGTTTACATGTATTTGAACTGAAAAATTGTAAACCACCCTTATGTTCCAAGATGTGTGAGGGCCACTTAGACCTCCTTGTAGAGCCTTGAATATACACACAAACAAGTGTGTGTATATTTAGCACCCCACACACTGTAATAAACACAGCTGCATTTATTTGAGTATGTGATCCCATGTACATGTAAAACATTCAAACAAACACACTCAGCAGATTTATTTGATTGTGCAATGGGGCAATTATTCAAATAAACATGCTTGGTGCAATTATCTGAATTTCACATTTCATGTTCATCAATCACAGCACTAACAAAAGAGGGGGGAAACACCAAAGAATTTACGTGGAAAAAAAATATATGTGAAAACAACCTTATTATAGATTTTATAGGGTTAGCCAAAGTTATGGCTCCCTCCGTAACTGTAACTCAACTATTCTGTAATCAATGGCATTTGTGTCTAGTGATTGATTTATTCACTTGATCATTATATCAGAATGACCACAACATTATGATTCATATAATAGTGAACTTTACAAACCCAAATTTGGTAGAGATGTGAAACCTCAATATTTTAAGTGCAGAATAGTTCTTTCTAAATCTTTTATATCAAGGGGACATTGGTCAAGTTATTATTGCTTTAATAACACTCCCATAAATTAAAAAAAATTTATACTTGTAACAAAACATTCCTACATCTGAAGATACACAAAAAAATCACAGGTGACTCATCTGATCATTTTATATATTAATAAATATTATGACATATATGTGAACACATCATGAATCATATAGGTGTACCAAGAGGCAATTTATGCCTCTAGTAAGTATGTACTGACATAACTTAATATACTAAAATGGAAAGGGGCTTTTAGTCACTGAAATATGCATCGTGTAACAAAGATGAAGAAATTACATGGCTTGTGCCCATCATAAAGAAGATTCAGACTGAAGGCTTAGTTTTGGTTTTTATTCAATTAAATTGTTAAACTGTGCACAGTGATTTTCTTTTTAGAACTTGAGACATTTGTGATGTTGGCTGTTTAAATCTTTGTTACCTTCGCTGTGAATTGAAATTGTACATATTTAGTAAATCATGCAGACAAAACAAACTTTTTAGACAATATTTTTATTGGAGAGTTTTCTTTTCCTGTATCCATGTTAAAAAAGAAAAAGACCTCCTTTCCCAAAATAAAAATGTCAATACTAAATTTAAAGAAGTATAAAGGAATGATTGCTTCCTTTAGATCTAAATATTTAAATAAACATGGAGATAATTGGCAACATGTTCTTTTGGGCTAATAGGCCGTGTCCAATTTTTTGGGTCTGATGTTAAAGAGGGCCTCTGTTTCAGGGTTGACGATGATGCATTAATCTCTGAATTAAACAAATGCTACTAAATAACAGAAATAAATCCCTCAGTCTTTATTTGTATATGAAATATGGAATTAGTATGAGAAATGACACTGAGATGACATGATGCTGAATATGCCACAAACTAAAACTTTCTCTATCGAAACAGTTGCCTACCAACTAATCTAGTATGACATGTTAAAATGCTTCAAAATATTAAAAATATAAAATGAACACTGCTGTTCCCATTTGGCCTTGAGATGAATATGACAAAGATTTGAATAATTTCAGTCAAAGAAAATGATGAGTAAAAAATACATGAAGATTAAAGCAGTGACAAATGATCTTTTAAGTATTCTAATTGGTCTTTCTCATTCATATCTTTGATTTTACAGAAATTGCAAATTCTGATGATCCTAATTTGTAAGTGCACCCAGTTTTCTCTCTTTCACTCCACAGAATATGCCTGTGAGATTGGAACGAAGAATAAGCCCCCAAAATGTTAAAAATAGACTGTTGCCCTGGCAGAAAACTTAGCATTGGCAAGCGCAGAGCTCAGAAGGAACTGATCTAACATAAGGAAACATTCAGAGAAAGATTTGTGCATTATAATCCTGTTCTGACCATTTTCAGAGCAGGCAAATGAGGAAGGGGAGAGAGAGAGAGAGAGAGAGAGAGAGAGTCCGCTGTGTATCCAAACACTTCAATTGCTAGTTTTAAAAAACAGCAATACTCGAGAGATGGTAGGAATCTGAATAAAATATATTTGTGACATTCTATACTTTGTTATCTTACACAATGGAAAATGCTTAAAATGTTGATACCAGAAGAATAAAAGTTTCTGAAGACAGAATCACAACAAAATGCTATATAACTTATATGTCAGCAATAAAATAGAGAAGTTATAAAATAATCTTTCTTTTCATAAGAAACTTAGATTTTACTTTATGACCTTTCCTTAAATGAGAATCACTTTTAGCCATTCCTAAAACTGTCGTATTATAGAGCAAAGAATTATAGTTATCCTCCATTCTAGTTTTGCTTGGAAAAAGAGAAATGTAGTCTTCAAGTTACTTGAAAAAATATATAGATGAATTCAAGAATATAAATTTAGAAAGGAAATTCAAGAACGTCCCTACATTCACAGAAAACATTAGGGTATATTTAGTGACCACAAGCAACCTAGAACTTGGTTTTCACATGTCTTCTGAAATATACCACTTCCAACACAAATAATATTTCCCAACCCTGTAGTGCAGCCTGGGATTGGTGCAGACATAAAGGGAGAACACCAACTATTGAATAACCCTCAACCACTTCCTGCAGTCCTGAAACATTCAGTGGAGGTCTACCACTTCATTATTGAACATGCTTAGAAAGTGTGAGCTCATAGGTTTCCGGTTGAAGGAACATCTAAGCAAGAGAGGGAAGAGAGAAGTATAAACCACCCTACCCAACTTGCTTTAACCCTTCAAACACCATTGCTGGAGAGAGTAGGCTTAAAAATCATCAGCTGAACATCTAAAGTAGCACCCCGTAACATAGAGTGCTTATATATTATCAAGGACAATTCCATACAGAGGGAACTTTTACTCACTTTAAAATAAATGGTGATGAAACATTCAAAACAATCTCTTCAGGACAAGAAGAGTCTTAACTTAAGAGTCTATACACTACCTTGATTTTTATTTATTTTTTAAAGATTTATTTATGCATACAAGAGCTGGGGGTACAGGCCAGAGATGTGGGGGGGGGGTGGGTGAGAGAATTCACCAGCGACAGAGTGGGGAACAGAACAGGCAGCCTGACAGAAGTACACTGCTGAGGGGAGCAGCAGGCGAGTCAGGAGAGGTCTGCTGCGCCATGTGAGTTGCTCCCTGGCCAGCTGGATATGAACTCCTGCGTAGTGCAGTGCTTAACCCCTTGCACTACCAGGGAGGCCCCTACCTTGATTTTTAAAATGAAAATTGGAACAATGATTTGTATAAATACTTTTTTAGGATTTGTCATGATCCCTAGCATCAGATGCTTTTACCTACAAGTCAGCCTATAATAATGTGATAAATTCCTTATGGCCTGACCTGTGTCTACATTGAAATTATCAAAAATCCTGTTCTTATTCTTTACTAAAACTCTCCTGTGAATTGGGTAGGAAGAAAATCTTTGTAACACTTGAAAAATAAAAGCAGTTAATTAATTTACCACTTATTTTATAGATGAGGGAACCCAAGGTCTACATATCCTTGAGACCACACAGATTGTTTGTTTCTACCCCACGATGATCTAAAAAGCAGTTAAGCATAGACCTTCTTCAACACATCACAGTAAAACAGCCCATCAAATGGTTATGGAAACATCGAAAGGAATGAGTTAGTTTCCCTACTTCCTGCAAGAAGTTTGTTCTAGTCTACAAGAACTCTTCCATGCAAGAGTGGAATGAAAATAATCTACACTGGATATCCTATATTACTCCAAGATATAACATCATCATCTGAGGGATGTTAACCATGTCTGGGCTAGAGTCTCCTTTCACTGAGAGTCAGAAACATTTGCACTTTTGAGAAAGGTACTTAGATATTATAGAACACTTAACGATGACAAAGTTTTATTCACACACTTGCTCACTAGTTTTGTCTAAAATTTTGGACAGTGTTTACCTCCATCAAGGGGTTGTGGCTCCATTACTATCAAGTCTCTTCACCTATAAATTTTCAGCCTACACCCACTATGTGTATCCTCAGTTGCCTTTCTTTCTCTAGTCATTCCTTTTATGAATCCCATGTACTCCAGATGACCTTAAGATGGTCAGAGAAAGAAACAAGGGAGCAGAGGAACCAGAGTAATAGACTATTCATAAACCTGCAGTGGGAAAATTGAAATAGACTGAAGTAGACAAAGAAAGAGCATGAAAAGGATCCTATGTAGTATCTCATCTAAACTCTTGGCTCTTGAAATTCTGGATCTCAGAGAGAATAAATGCTCAAATCATTGTAGAATTAGGCAGCATTGACAGCAGAAGATAGTTCTCTAGTTAAGGCACAGATGCTTTTATAACTTCTATTGATGCATCCATTACTTCTATTACATTTGCGACTTTTACTCTATTCTATTTAGTGATGCTAAAATTAGTACTAATAAATAACAACCATGACAACATTGAGAGTTCAAGTTACTGAGTGTCTATGACATTTAAGGCATCGGACTAAGTGTGACCGGTTATGCAAATATGAAGAAGCTATTTCAGGTTTCTTATAGTCTCCAAGATAGACATAAACAGAGAAGGAGAATACTGAATTCCAGTGGCCAAAAAAACTATACCAATATGAAAGTCCAAGCATGTTCTCTCCAATACCATGGTATTTTCTCTATTTGAACACAAAATACCATCATCCCCTCAAGAATGTGTATGCTGTTGAGCAATGGTCTGTGTCCTAACGACACAGTGGTGAGCAGACAGACAATACCCCTGCCTTAAGTGTCACACATCCTAGTGGAGAAGATAGAAGATGAAACAATTGCTTGGGTGTACTTCATGCGGCACTAAGCCTTTTGTTGAAAATGAAAGGTGTGAATGAGATGAAGTGGGCAGGTTGTGGAGTGTCAGGAAAAGGCTCGCTGAAGCGGTGGGTCTTGAGTTGAGCCTAAAGGATGAAAGACTGGAACATGAGAAGATCTGGAGGGAGAGTGTTCCAAGAATAAGTAACAGCAGGATCCTGAGGCAGGAATGAGTTTGGCTTTTTGGAAATAAAGAGGTCATTTTAACCAAGCGCACTTGTAAAGAGAGAAGGATGGAAGATGAAGTCAGACAGGTAGAGAAAACATTCCCAGGCCATGTGAATGATTTATAGTGTGATCTCTCGTTGGTAAGCACTCGAGCACAACTATACAGATAAAATTCAGAGAATTTTATGGAATGAGACTTCTCGGGTTCCTTGATCCAAGGTCATGTTTTCATAAGTGAGAAAACCAAGTTTATTAATCTGTGAGGTTTGCCCTGTGGGAGTCAGAAGACTCACGGGTTATTATTCCCTGTGAATAGCCCAAAAATGAGCTTAGCAACCTGTTTGCGGCCCATTTCTAATTTCCTCTCCTTTAAAATGGACGGAGACATTCTGCACTTCTCTGATTTAAGAATGTAGAAAATCTTGTCTCTCAGACTCTTGCAAGACCACCTGCCTTGCGTCTGGTGACAGGCTGATCTGTCAGCCTGGAAAACAGAACTTGTTTGGGCCAAAGAAAGTTTGTATTTGGGAAACTGAAGCGCTAGATGCAGCAAAGAGTCCGCTCCTGTGGCATATTCTCCTGGAGGCAGTTCCCCAGCCAGCAGTCCCTGGACAGTCCCACAGCGGAGTTCTCGCCAAACGGCTGGGCTAGGATCAGGCCTGAGCAAGGGCCCCAGCCATTTTCCCTTCCCCTGAACTTCTCAAAAATACGAAAACTCGCAGAGCTGAGAGAGAAGCCAATAAGAAGTAAAGAACATGCAGCAGGTGGTACCATCTGTGCCCGGCTAATTCCAGCCAAAACAATCTGCTCCCTAGAGTTCCCAGTTGTGGAGAAGGGAAGAGAATCTGACAGTGGCGGAGCCAGGGGAGGGGGTGTGGGAGGGCAAGTGCCGAGGCTATTATTCAAACGTTCAGCTGGTTGGGAAGTAGATTATTGATGCCAGTGAACTATTATCTCTCTCCTTTTCTCTTTACAACCACTGTGGGAGATTCCTCCAAAGTCTCGCTAAGCTGGCAAGTCTCAGACCCCACACCTGTGAGACAGACATGTAGGCATCACTGTGAGTCTGTCACCACTGAGATGGGAGGGACAAACATTCCCCAGCAAGACTAGGAATCACAGCCCACTCCGAGAGGGGAAAATAAGGGGGTGGGGGGAAGCTTATGTTTATTTTATTCCATTTTCCTAGCAACTGAAATCTCTCCCTCTCGCGTGTTCATCCTTTGAAAATTATCCACGGTTTAGAATGGGCTTATCTTCCTCATGCTTGATCCCCACATTGGCATTTTCTACAATAAATTTCAATCATTGATGGACTTCCTTGCGAGGAGCAAATCTTCTCCCCTGGCACACTTACAATCATGGGATGAATAAATGCAAGCAATTCAAAGATAGATCAAATTGTCTGTAGTAATAACTTTCCCTCGAGAGAGTAACAGATAGGCAAGACCCATCCTTTTCACAGATGGAGGAGACAGTGATGATTTGAGGGTCACAGAGAGAACTGTGTGTGAATAAAGAAAATCTCAGCTACTGTAAACTTTCCACCAGCACCTTTAGATTAAGGCACACTCTTCAGAAAGTCATCTGTTAACTACCTGGGAGGGGTGATATGACCCATTATCATCTTCCCTTAATTTACCAATTCTATAGCTGAGAGTTTGAACCCTGATGGAGTAGGACACAAGTGAGTTATTGGGGGAAGAGATGTGAAGGTCTGGATTTCAGATGCTGACCCAGAAAACTGGACCTTCTAAGCCCCTGAAGGAAGGGCGGATCACACTTGATCCTCACCCTGAGCTCAATTGTGTCTCCATGAAGCTATGGAGACTGACCTCTGACACCCATGAATGTGACTATCTTTGGAAACAAGGTCTTTGCAGATGTAATCAAGTTAAAATGAGGTCATTTGGGTTAACCCTAATCCAATATGGATGCTGTCCAATAAAGAAGGGGAAAATTTGGACACAGACACACACACACACACACACACACACACACACACAGGGAAACAAAGACAGAGATTGGGGTGACACAACTATAAGCAAAAAAAATGCCAAGGATTGCCAGCCATCACAGAAGTTAGGAGAGAACTGGGCCAGTGTCCTCCCAAGGAACCAACCACACTGACTCCTAGACTGGGAATTTTAGCCTCCAGGACTCTAAGCAAATACATTTCTGTTGCTGTAAGCCACCCAGTTTGTGGTGTTTTGTTACAGCAGTGGTAGGAAAACATCCCAAAACAAATCTGGGTTGGTCTGGTTTAACAATCCAGATCCGTTCTTGAGCTAAGCATTGTCAAAGTAGCTGGACTTTACCAGATAAAGCAAATAGCAGGAATATCCTTTTTGTTTTGAAGATGCATGCCATCAGGAAAAAGACCAACTGCCTACGCTTTTTCCCAAATGTCTTCTATAAGGTATCTTCTTAATTAGGGTGATTAAATTCTTGTTTCAAAGGGCACCAAAGTGTAAGCATTATCGTCTGATTTCCTGTAAAGAGTGTTTTCCTGCCTCTTGTTCCACATGGTGTCCATTAACAGGAGAAGCACAGAGTGAGTCAGACTTTATGGTTACAGGTTCGTGGCTCATGTCAGCGCTAAGAAGATGGAAATGGGAAAGGAAAACATGAATTGGGAAACCGTGTCAGAGGTTCAAGCCAAGGTAATGGAAGAATCAGAAAGCAGAGGAAAAGTGTGTTGTGTGGGAACCAAACCTTGCTTCAGGTAGGAAATATCAGAGAAAAAGACAGTAACATTTTTAAATGAATGGAAGGAAATGCAGCAGATCTGTATTGGTTTTTTGAAGCCTGAATTGAGCAATAGCAATTAGTGAGATTCATGACTGCTGTGAGATCTTTTTTTTTTTTTTAAATAATAAATTTTATTTTTATATTCCCCCATACAATTGCAAACGCCCCATTCTGACCCCAATCCCTCCCCTCCCGCCCCCCAACCCCCAAAAAGTGTCTCTGGTTCATAGTTTTTTTGTTGATTTTGATTTTCACTTTCTTATAGTTATTCATTTTCCTGGTCCCTTATTTAAGTTTTCTAGATTCCTGCTATGAGTGAGACCATCCGGTATTTTTCTTTTTCTTTTTGGCTTATTTCGCTGAGCATGATCCCTTCCAACACATGCTGCAAATTGCATGTGTTTATCTTTTTTGAATGCTGAGTAATATTCCATGGTGTATATGTACCACATCTTCTTGATCCAGTCATCTATTTTTGGGCATTTGGGCTGTTTCCAAAGCTTAGCTATTGTAAATAGTGCTGCTAAAAAGAAACTTCTCTGAAGAGGAAATGCAAATGGCCAACAGACATATGAAAAAATGTTCAACATCATCACTCTAATCAGGGAAATGCAAATCAAAACTACCATGAGATACCATCTCACACCAGTGAGAATGGCACATATTAAAAAAACTAGCAACAACAAATGTTGGCGAGGGTGTGAGATCTTAACCTGTTTCAGTATCAAGTCTCCTAAGAAATCGGCTCATAATTCCTGTCATGTACTCTGTCACTGAGATTTGGGGAGAATATTGGCAGGTCTATGGATAAGGCAAAAGGAAAGTCCTAGATGGAAGTGAGCCAACTGGGTGTGTTTTGCTGTACTGACATATTGCTCTGGTAGCCAGTGGCCCAAAACTGCGAATTGGTGAGACCAGGTGCTGGGCCAGGTTCTCAGCTGTGCCCATGAGCACGGTTCTGCCCCATTACTCCTTGCCTACTGCTGCCTGCCCACCCATGAGTGGGCCACAAAACACACAGGTAAGAAAGTGGGGGAAGGATTCACAGAATAGCTCTCATCCCTTCACCAAGAAAAACAAATCCAACTCCCTGTCTTCTTTACAGCAGGCCGGTAGGCCATCCTTTACATTTTATTTCTGCAAGATGGTATATCATCTTAAAAGCCTGGTTTAATTTGCTTTTCTCTAAGCTTTGTGGTATTTTTTATATGCCATTAGTCAGTTATTGCTACTACTACCAATAACAGTCCCACCTAATGTATTTAATTTGTTTTGAAAATCACAGCACATCTTTATAGATGAGGCAGCTTTTAACTCCATTGATAACTTCCTCTTTAAAAGTTCTCCTTTAAATCCCTAACCACATTCTTCTTGGTTTTCTTCCTACCACTGCCCAAGCTCTGCTTTCTTTACTCCATGCTGAAATGGCAGAGCTTCCCAGGACTGGGTTTCTCTGCTCTCCTCATTCTGATCTCTGCGCTGCAGGTGCTTCTTCAAAACCCACAATTTCAATTCCTACCTGTGTACCAAAGGTACATCAAAAATGCATCTCCCCTTCTTTGCAGTAGACCAGCACATCCAAATGAATACTGCACATGGCTCCCTGACAATCTCAAGGGTACCCCAAATTTGACATATCCAAAATCGACATGTCCATACCTCCCACCCATCTACCAAAACCTGATGACTGTCAACTCCTGGGTCACTCAGGTGGAAATCTGGGGCATCATCCTGCTCCATCTATGTCAGGTCTTGTGAGTCATACTCCCTATTATCTCTCCTATCTGTACATTTTCTTCATCATCATTTTCACTTTCTTATTTTAGGTATACAAAATCCCCCAAATTGCCCTAATCACCTCTTAACAGCCACAGCACACTGCATAGTCTTACCAAGGTGGTTTTAACACAGCATGAAGCTGTCAGGGAGGTATGAGAGGAGCTACCAGATAGAAGAACTCCACGAGTTTATATCCTTTAAAGATATTTCTTGATATTCTTTCTATCACCTTACTTGAATGTCATTACATCACAGCCTTAACAACTGTTATGTTGACATATTTCCTTAAATATGGTTGAAAAAAATGTGCTTAAGATAAGCAACTTGTCTCCCCACCTACCATATCACACACCTGTAACTTCACTCGTGGTCTTGTTACCTTCTAACTCATCCCACATTCTTGCCCTGCCTTTGACATGTCTGTCTTCTTCTACCTGAATGTGTGAGTTACTTAAGGGTAGGGGTCTTGTTAGCTCTGTAGACCCACTTCTCAGTGAGATACTGTCACTAAGTATATACTGCCACCAGTAAATGCTCACTGATTGAATTCACGTCCACAGATTTGATCATGCCAAAGTCCTGCTTAAAAATCCTTTAGTCGGGCCTCCCCGGTGGCGCAGCGGTTGAGCGCTGGGTTGCGAAGCTGCCCGCGGCCTCTGCAGTGCCAGTTTGATCCCCGACTGCTCCCCAGCCACCAGAGGAGCGTCCCACATGGCGCGCAGACCTCTCCTGCCGCCCGCTGCTCCCCTCAGCAGTGTACTTCGGTCCTTCTGCCTGCTCTGCTCCCCGCTCTGGCTCTGGTGAATTCTCTCACCCTCCCGCGCTTCTGACTGTACCCAGTGCTTGTATAAATAGATAAATAAATATATAAATTAAAAAAAAAAAAACCTTTAGTCATTCCCTAAAGCATTACAATGGAGTTCATATTCTTTGGCCTGCATAGCTTTCATGAGCTGTCTCCTCCTTGCCTCTCTTTCCACCGCCTCTTACCATTTATCCAATTGCATGTAGCTGAACACATTTACCTCTATTTTCTCTTTGTCCTTCAGAACATAACTCAAGGGTCACTCTCTATTTTTATTTATTTACTTATTCTGTATTGAGGTAACATTGTAAACATTGGTTTACATTGTTTACATCTGTATGTCATTCAGAGGCACAGGGTCACAACTTTTCGGATGCACACATCCACACCACACCCACCACCAAGACACCCTCAGCCCTCCACCACAGTCTATGCAGCCCCTCCTCTTTTTACTTCCTCTCCTGTATGCCCCGCCCCATCCTATAGCCTCAATTCCAAGTCATATTTCTAGTGTTTGTTATTGGTTTGGTTTTGGCTGAAGGGTTTACCGTCTTAAGATGACCTTTCCTAAAACCCTAATAATCTTAGACCTGTCCCTCCTCTAGACATGTCTAAGCCTCCTGTTTATGCTTCATCCTGTATAACCTTCGTTCAAGATTCCCAAACTTTGGGAGCTGATTTCATTCCCAAAGGCAATATGTTGCCAGACTATGTACACTCTGACTATGGCACTGACACAAAGCCTGAAACTCAACAAGAACCAAGATAATGTGTGAATTCTCTGGAAAGGACATTGCTGTCAACAATATATAGAACCCCCACTGTCCTGGTCATTAACCAAATAGAAGGAAAATCCAATGCAAGACAGAAAATGGCATAGAAAGTGAGTGATGAGAAATAAGGAGCTGTGAAAGCACCCCAATGCAAACCCCAGAAATGTGTAGTTTAATACAGGTGAAAATTTTTGAAAACCATTTTATTATATTGGGGCACAAATTTTATTTATGTGAATTAATAACTTCATTCCTCAAATAACCACTTATTAGATATAGCAGCATCTACCTCCACCATCAACACCCAGATTTTGATTGAATTGTAAAATTAGTGAAGTAAAGCTCACTATACTTCAAGTGAGGTAGGTTAAAGGGGAACATGAATAAATAAGACTTCTACCTAATATGGAATGTGAGCATAACCTATAAACTAGTTTAGCAATGACTCAGACGAGGAACACGAACTTACATAAAAGAGGAAGAAGCACAAAGTAATCTGGGATGCATTTTCTTCAGCTTCTCTGGAATTTTCAATTACCTCGGTTTCCTGACAAAGCTTTGCTGATGTCAGTAACTTACAGTAACAATCAGCAAGATAACAGCAGATTTGTGTGGGCCAGAGGTAAATTTGGGTCTGACATGAGTAATATATTCTGCAGCGAAGGACAGTGGGAGGCATGAGAAAGGTACAATTTCTATTAGCAATTTTTAAATAAAATGAAAGTATCATGCACATGTCACACTGTCCTCGTTGTTCTTTCCCATGAAACGTAACTACTACGTCTTTTAGGAATTGTAAGTGACTTTTATAAGGTATGCAACCATAGCTGCTCCTTAAATTCTGCATAGATAGATTAGATGATAGACTACTAGATGTTCTGCATCTGTATTTTGTATTTTTATATGTTGAAGCACACTCAGTACCTTTTGTGTTTAGAGAACTGTGAGCAATTACAAAAGCAGTAGCCAATACTATCCTTGTTTTGGACAGTAGACAGTTATTTCAACGAAGTGAAGACAAACAAATGAAAGATCATAGAAAGACAAAATAACCTTTTGTCAATAGGAATCCTCTGTAAACACATACACATAATCTGAATTACTTAAGTCACAAAGTCAATGAAAAACCGTTTTTAACTCCAGCCTTTGTAACAACACCCAGCAAATTTTATCTTCCTATTTCATTGCAAATGTGAAGCTTCCAGATCACAAAGGCGTTTAGCTGGGTTGACAGAGAATTTTCCAGTTCCTTGGGGGTCAACATCAAAAGCTTCATTTCTTATTAAAGGTGCACTAACCACAGGCTTTCGCTGAAAGGTGACTCTCTTGGTTTCCTCATGAAATGGTTGCTATGGACTGTTACTCAAATGATTTTGCTTCTTTTCTGTCCTGATGTTAAGTACAGGAAAACAAGAACATTTAAACTGAGAGTTCTGATATTGTTTGCTCATCAATAAAATAAGTTGCAAAGGGCCCTTAAGCTCTTTCCTAAAATGTCTATGATGATGGGGTATTTTTAGTTAGGGGAGCTTGCCCTGATTAACAGAAGCAGGCTTGTGATGGGGGTATCTACTCTCTCCCTTCCTAGCTGTGTGATCCAGTTACCCCACCAAACCTCCGCTTGCTTACTTTTAAATAGGAATAGGGCCTCCCTGGTGGTGCAGGTGGTTGAGCAAGCGCTGTGAAGCTGTCCGCAGCCTCTGCAGCACAAGTTTGATCCCGGCCGGCAGGGGAGATACCAACATGGCGTGGCAGACCTCTCCTGTCTCAACCGCTGCTCCCCTCAGCAATGTATTTCAGTCATTCTGCCTATTCTGTTCCCCACTCTGTCTCTGGTGAATCTCACCCTCCCGCACATCTGGCCTGTACCCCGGTTCTTGTATTCATGAATAAATAAATCTTTAAAAAATAGGAATAATACAATAACTATTTCACAGGATGGTCTCTAGGAAAACAATCCTACCTACCTGTTGCTTACACCCATATTAACAAATGTGAAGGCTGACCTGAAAAAAAGTATGAAAAGACCTGATAGATTAAATAACAGCATACTAAAACTTAATCTTTTCCCAAAAAAAGAATTAAATGAGACACTAGATGAGCACGTTGTTGGCAAATAGTCAGATGGCAGGACACTTTGCTTAAGGGCAAAGTGTACAGAGTTTATTTATTGCATCGACTACTCTCTCCACTTCCTTCCACAATTGTCCTTTCTTCCCTCTTGGGTTTGAGGGAAACTTTCCTTTGATAACCTCGTCCTATAGTTAGGTCCACAGAGAGTTCTCTAAAAGGAACGTGATAATTTCAGTACTCAGAAATTTTCCAGCATGTAATTTTTCGGGGGCCAGGATTGTCTCAAAAATTTATCCTCAAAGAGACCCTTTGTTTCCTGGTGGGCGTTAGCCTTGGATGGCTGAAAGAGAAGGAATGCTTGACAATTATCAGTTCGAAGACAGGCCTGAGAGCATGAGAAATGAGGAGGTTGTTGTGTGTTGATTCTAGATATATGTGCCTCCGCTGCTCTAAATAGATAATCCAGGGTGATAATGAAGTAGTCACAAGGGTGAACCTTTGTAACAAGGCAGCCGAGGCACTGCTCACAATTTGAACCTTCCTGTTAGCCTTTTTTTTGTATTTTAAAAAGAGACTTTTAAATCAAGAGATAGCCTTGCCTGTCAGATTAATCGGCCCATTTGGGGAACTTCTTTCCTCACTTGAGAAAGACTCAGGAGCGGAAGCTGCTAGACATGAAAGCTGATCACCCAAAAGCAGAGAAAGGTTGATCGTTTATGATTACTGTTTTCCTTCAGCTACTTTTAATTCTGGTGGGTTCAACATTATCATTGGTACTTTTTGTTCCTTGAGTCTTTCTTGTTTTGTTTTGTTTTGTTTTTTTCAAGTATAATAGTCAGCCAAGTATTTCTTAAGTCTCTAGGAAAACAACCCTATCTATTGCTTAAGCCCGTATTAACAAACATGAAGATTGGCTTGAAAAAATGTATGAAAGACCTAATAGATTGATTAACATCATACTAACACTTAATCTTTTGCAAAAAAAAATTATTTGAAGTAATATTGCATGATAACACTATGTAGTCTCAGGTGTATATCACTGAAAGACTTACTGTTAATTAACATAGAATGGAAATATGTTAATTTATCATCTTTTTTAGTTACTTTCTGTTCTCCTAATAATTCGAATAGGTGGGAACCAGAATATATTCTGGTTCTTGGATAGTAAGATACATCACCAGTAAAACTATTTTAAAACAGATCATTTGTAAGCTAGTATTTACTGAATGCCTACGAACACCGGTCATTGTACTAGACAACAGGATTAGATGTGGACTAATATTTGCACATTCCAGAAACAAGAGAGAAGACCGAGTTCTGCGTTATTCTAAGAGACCTCTCTCTAGGGAAGTATTTGGTGCTGAAAAATCAGTGGGAGTTATCAGGTTGAAAAGAGAGGGCCAGGCTCAAAGGTACGAATATATGAGGTGGCAGGTATGGTAAATGTGTGATGCGCTCACCGTCTTTCCGAGCATTCAGGAATAGAAATAAAAGTAGACATGTTTAAAGAAAAAATTAGAAATCCACACAGTGATAGACTGAATTATGTCTCTCTTCCTCAACTTTAATTACCCATTTCTCACAATTATAACGAAGAGCTAAATGAAATACTAGTATTTGGGTATGACCGATATTGCTGGTGAATAAACTGGAATTACAGGTAGAAGAGTAAGGAGAGTCACTTCAAGTGGCCCCCTGCCCACTATAAATAAATATGGCTGGAATCTAACCATAGCAGTGAGGCAAGTACCTGATTGATAGGTCACCTCCACTTATGTCTGACCTTTCACCTTAAACAACACCATCTAGTGACTTCCAGATGTGAATGCTTGACCATTAGTAAGCAGTCAAGACTAAAGCCTTATTTCCCACAAGCTATGAGTAAATGGATGACTTATAAGGACATCATTATTATTGCAAACAATAAGAGACATTTGAGAGTAATTTAAGCACATTAATGAAGTTCTTGTTCTATGCTCCCTTCCTGAAAACGGTATTTCAAAGTTTGCCTGTCTAACAGGAAATAGAATAGCTTGACAAAAGGAACCACAGCTGTATATCTAAACTGGCAGCATATTTGTATGGTGTGGAGTGATACATATGTTCACCGCCCTTTACTGGTTAAACTGCCTTTCATTATCATCTCCCTTATTTCCACTTCTAATTCTAGCAGAACCATTTCCTATAAACAGGTCAGCTCCCTAGCAGTTTGGAGCATAAGAATTCTTTTGAAATGTCTGATCCCAACTTTATTAAGCAGTGTTTTCCCTCGTTGCTAATTGTAGCCCCGCAGGCACATACTTAACAGGTCTATTGCCATAAATGGGGAGAAAAATAAATTTACCACCAATGCCATCTGTGGTTTTAAAAAATGACTGCTTGGAGTAGGAATATCTATTTTATACTACTATATTGCAATGAACCTACAGAACTAATCATTATAATACCATAACATGGAACACTACAGAATCCAAGAATCCTCCCAAGTTAACATTAAGTTAATCTTTTAAATGAATTCATCTTATTAAAAATTGCTAAAATTTGTTTAAGTTAAAGAGCAGATATTTTGGATTCTGGAGGATTGCTTTTGTTTTTCATGTTATTTTGTCATTTTTGGCTTAACCTTTGTGGGAGTATAAAATTTTCTATTATTGGTTCAGACCCATTGAGTCTCTGTAGGTGTGGTGCTGTTCCAGAGTGTTGAATCATAGGATGTGGCCACTGAATAATTTTAGATAGTGGTCACCAGTGAAAGTGGCATTAATCAGGAAACCATAGCAGATACCTCCCATAATGTCTAAAGTCAAAGATAAAGCATCACGCTGTCACTAACTCCTTCTTCCACCCCTTCATCTCCCTCCTCCATCCTGTCTTTTTCACTCTTTCTTTCTCTCCCCATTTTCCTCCCTTTCCTTCCTCCTATTCTTCTTCTCCTAAAACAGACTAAAAATGGACAACTACTCAACTCTGTCAAGGTATTACTGCTTTGCTAGGAAAAGTACAATCAGGATTCCTTTACGTGACAAAGAAGTCCCCTGAAAATTAACTTCTGAGAAAACCAGGCTTCATATCTTTGTCCTTAAGAAACTAATAGCATCACCAGACATTGTGACTAAAAACTGTCATCAAACTGAAAGTTCTGTGTTGTCAAATTTAAGAATGAACCTGACAGGGAATATTCTGGAGGGTAAGGAATTCATATTTAAAGAATTCCCTTATGTTGTAAGACTGGATTAACTTGTAACATCCAGCTTAACTAATTTTCTATCATATTAAATGCTGATACATTTATTTTAAAAATAATTATATTTTTCAATATCATTCCAAACAGAGGTGTAAATACTATATTTTCTTTTAAATATAAGTTGGGGCAGTAAAGAAAAACAAATGTTATTATTAGGTTTTGGAGAATTCAATGTTTTGAGGAAAGTCGATCTAAAGTTAAGAATGGCTTAAGGAGAGATCCTTTAAGGCTCCTCTTAAAAACAGACCTTTGGACTAGAGTATTAACTGAAAAAAAGAAAAGACCTTAATTTCTGCTCAGTTTTAGTATCTTTATACATAAATTGGTGGATATATCTACCTCTTGGATTGATGGTATGAGGATTAAATTAAATAACAGAACACATGTAAGTAAGAGATAAACAATAAATAAACAAACACGAGGTCTCTTCCCCTGGTTTTGGACCTAAATATTTCATAAACTAGTTCACATGTCTGGCAGAAACTGCTAGTGACACATTGTTTTGTATCGAAGTAACAGATGATGCTGTTTTCCTTGACAACATCTATTCCTCATTCCTCATTTCTTTCTTTGTCTAGAATCCTGATGTTTCTCAGGGTAGGAGACATTAGAGTTTAACTTAGAAATACCTTAGAAAATGTATAACCCTTCTCCATGCCAAGTGGCTGAACCAGGACTTGTCTCAGGCATTCACAGAGTCTGTTCCCAAATGCTGGTGGGCGAGGAATGGGCAAGTGAGAGAGAAGGGAAATGTGCTGAAGGATGTTTTAGAAGAATTTCCTCACTGACAAAAGGAGAAAAATATGTGAGGAAACCCTTCTCTGCCTCTTTATTCTCACCTTTGAAATAAATTCTGTAAAGAGAGGATGTTTGGATATGAAGCATTCATCTGGTGACCATGAAATATACTGGAAGGAAAAAGAAATGATGCCAAAAGCCAAGAGCCTGGGTCCTTAATTGTTTCTGTGACACACCTCCCTTCAGACCGGCTGTCATAGCCCCTTCTGTAATCTTACTCTTTAAGTTTCTTTTCACTGGTGATTCTATTACTTGCAGCTGAAAGCAACCTAAATGACACTGAGGCTTTTGCCAACTTTGAACAAATCATTTAAAGATCATTTAGACTGCACAAACATTTTTAAACCATTGGACCTCGAGACTACCTTTTTTTGGCATTGAACAAAAATAGAACTCTATACCTCTATCATCCATATTTATTCATACACATTTCAATACTCATTGTTGAAGGCCTCCTATGAGTAAGACACTAGGATAAGCCTGGTTGGGGGAGGGGGGTAGTGTGGAAGGAGGCTGCAGGATTGAGTGAGACCTGGATAAATCCTATACTAAAGGAAACTTACAACCCAGTTGGATAGATAAGAGACATTAAAACAAACATAAAAGCCATAGTTTTGGCCTTAAAAGGAAGCTGGAAATCTACCTCTGTAAATTACGAAGCATTCACCTATCACATTTTACATTTTATATTTATATACCTAGAAACTTGAGCTGAAAGTGGAACAAAAAGAAAAGAATGAGGTTGGGCAGTAAAATAAAAGATATTAAACAAGAAGGGCTGAATCACACTTTCATACTCTAGTACTCAAGTTGGAATAGAGGGGCAAATGTGATTGATGCCTTAGCTTGGAGCCTCTGGGAAGAAAAAAAAAAAAAAAAGACAATGAGAAAGGCAGCTTGCTCTACCTGGCTCCCTTTCAGCTCAAGACTTAGAAAGCCAATACTGAACTGGATTTCTAGGTTTTCTGGCTCTAATACAATATAATAAATAAGACTCTGGCAATCTGTGTTAGATTCTTGCACTAGGTCAGCAATTACTATGTGTGAGAGTGCTTCAAAATGACAATCTTCTATACTACACTCCAAATAGTATTTCAAATGTATAAATATACTTTGTTCTTTGGTGTTTAAAGCTTAACTAGACAGAAATGACTCTTCATCATCCACAAAACAGTTAGCATAAGCCCAAGACATCTCCCCAAAGTAGAATAAAATCCAACATTAAAAGCCAACATGCTATTGTGGATCAAGATTACAGACTTCCGAGTTTGACCGATCTGAGTGCAAATCCTGGATTTGCTGTTTTTGTTCATGTGGCCTTGGGCAAGTTACTTTACCACACTGCGCCTCAGTTTCCTCATATAGAAATTGAGGGTATGGACACATCTTTCACATAGAGAGTTCCTGCAAAGATAAATGAAGCGATACATGCAGAGAGCAGCTGGCCTTAGCATATAAACTCAACAGGTGTTATTCCTGTTCCCTCCATCCAGATTTTAATCTTGACATGTTTTAGATTTTTATTAGTACATTCAACTCATAACTGGTCAGTAGCAGCAGCACAATTAATAAAAAGTGGCAGATTATCCCAGACTTCTTTTTTAATTTTAGTGCTTATCTATACTTATACTTGATTAAAGATAAGTTTTGAGAGAATTTACGGACTTCAAAAATTATATAAAACCAACTTGAGATTAGCTGTTAAACTCCATTTTGCCCATATTAAATTCAGAATGACACTCAATAAGCAATATTAAGTAGGTAACGTACCATGTGTCTGATAGAAAAAAAAATTCACTCAAAGAGCTAATACAACTGAAATCCCTGCCTTTCTCTCTCCTCTCTTTATTCTTGTAACTTATGGCTCATATTCCTCTAAAGAGGGAGAAGTGAGGGTGGTTAGATCTGGAGAGGGCCGTGGTTATTTTTGCCCTTCAGATTCCTGTGGTATTGTACTCTGTGGATGATTCAACAGGTCAGCAAGCTGTATGCAAGGAGTGGGAATGTTACTCAGCAGAATTTCAGAGAGAGGAAAGAATGCAGTTTCACACAGGGAGAAGTCGGAGCCAAGGACTAGATATCTCTTCCCAGGCAGTAAGGCTGGGAAGGGCCACTTGGGGAATGTGATACATAAGGATTTGGTAGGAGAGAAGGGGTGAACTGATGACAACAAAATAGTGAAGGAAATACTCTCGGGTGCAGGAGGAGACACATTTAGCAGGGGAATTTTTAGAGAGAACAGAGAAGTTTAAAGATATTTCAGAAGCTTTTTGTGTGATGTGCGTAGTGAAACCCCCATTTCGCCACTTACTTATAGCAAATATCTTCAGTAGTCTTGTGGATCCTGCAGTGAGACTGGAGTTTCCCTGAATATGACACCACACAGCAGACAGTGTGGGGAGGAGGAGTTAGACAAAACCAATGTAGTTAGATAATGGGTACAATACGTAAGGAAAAATAATATTAGTAGCTGAGGGCACAACCCCCAACTGTATGTACCATGCCCTGCTCATGCCCTGTTGAACCCACACTATTGTTTCAAGAGTGTCATTATGAGAAAACATAGTTTTCAGAGAAACACTGGCTTCAGACATAGAGAAAAGAAGAAATTTTTGAAAAATAAATAAAAGCAAAAATAGTGTTTTGTTCTACCTACTTTGGACAACATGACACTGATTTAAAATGTTGGTTCAGGTTCACGTAACTCATTATGGAATGGATTGAGAAGTTACTAAATAGTGAGGGGATGGCAATAGCTAGAAACTGACATAGCAGAAAGTCTAATGTGCCATTCAGTGATCCTGTCCTGAGAAATTTCTCATCCCAACTTTGTGAGAGAAGGGAGGGAGGGAGGGAGGGAGGGAAGAAAGGAAGAAAAGAGGAAGTGAGGGGCAGAAAGGAGCTTTTGCATAAACAACTTTGGTAAAATCAAGGGTCTATCATTACTGGGACACATGTAAATAGGTTGAGTCAGATGTTAGCCTTGATATCCACAGGAGAGTATTATCTGATGATGGGGGATTTGATTAGAAGAGTAGAAACAGTTTTGTTGGCTCATCGGGCAGGTGGGGAAAGGTAGGTAAAGAGCTTAAGGTAAAGAGGCAACAAACAGGGGGGGGAAGAGAAGTACCAGGAGGTAGAAGATAGAGAAACCATGAAAAGATCAGTCCCAGCCTTTCAACTTCCCCATCAAGAGACCAGGCCACTGGTTTCTAAATGTCCACTTGGTAACTCTGTGGTTCTTAAATGTCAGGGTGCATTAAAACCTACATAAGAAACTTACTTAGGGGCCTCCCTGGTGGCACAGGGGCTTAAGACATAACCTATGAAGCTGTCTGCAGCCACTGCAGTATGAGTTCGATCCCCAGACAAGGAGCTACCCACATGGCGTAGCAGACCTCTCCTGTCTCGCCCGTTGCTCCCCTCAGCACTGTATTTAAGTCAGTCTGCCTGTTCTGGTCCCCACTCTATCTCTGGTGAATCCTCTCACCCCCGACCACCCCCCCCCACCTCTGACCTACACCCCAGCTCTTGTATGCATAAATAAATAAAATAAATCTTTGGGAAAAAAAAAAAGAAAACTTACTTAAAGTTTATCTCCCTGGGCATGACACTGTAATATTCTGATCTAGTAGGTATGAGATGAACCCTAAGGATGTATATTTTTCATAGTTTCCAGGTGATTCTGATGCTAGTGTTCCTTAGTGATCTTTGAAAAACAATGGCACACAAGGCTCAAAGGCAGCTGATTTCACTAGTCTTGCCAATATAAATGTTCCACAGGAGGTGGTACCGGGTTTGTGAGGTCTAATAGGGCCAAACGCCAATCAGTCCTCTTTAGGCATCATTCTGTAAAGGCCTACTGTTTTGTTCTACCTACTTTGGACAACATGACACTGATTTAAAATGTTGGTTCAGGTTCACGTAACTCATTATGGAATGGATTGAGAAGTTACTAAATAAAGCTGTGCATGGTACACTGCATACATACAAAGCAATTTCTAATAAAACTCAGTTTCAAAAGTAGTTCTCAACAAGCAGGTCATTTGTCTTTTTGCTATTGTTGATTTTATCATATTTTTCAGAAGCAATATAGAGCTGAGTAAGTTATATATCACCATGTAGAATTCTAGGTAAGCAATAGACAGAGTTTTAAAGTGTAGCATGAGAACAATCTGGAGTCTCTGTCATCAGTAGGAGAAGGAAACAATTCAGTATCTATGCTTGTCAGCAGGCACAAGGTAGAGAAATCCCACATTTTCCAAAGACAAGGTATGGAGTAGTGGAAACAAATCCAGATCCACAGATGGCCTGAGTCTTGGTCCACTGGGTTATTTTAGTTATTTCTTTAAAACAGGACTGTAATCTTAATTACAGTATTCTCATTACATATCTACAGAGGCTAAAAGTCCAACCTTCCTCCATGGTTGGACTTAATATCTGATTGATATTATCTATGTTAATATGTAAACATGCCATTTTCCAAAAGGGAAGATGTGAGATGTGACAGCAATGACATCTACAGAATGTCTCTGTGTTATAGTGTGATATGAAGGTTTTACAGATCTTAGTTTAAAATGCCATATAATCTTTAAAGCTGAGTGGATCAAAATATGTGCTTACCTCCTGGCTCATTTTTCTAGTTTCTGAATTCAAAAGCGATAAAGCTGTGCTTTCGAGAGAGTGAGTTGACAATTCACTCTGTATTTTACTATTTATAGTGGAAAATAGCTCAAAACACTCATTTGCCTCATTTAGAGGATTCGATTAGTTTTCCATCAACCACTCTGAAAGCAATCCAGGTTTTCCTTCGGATTTTGAGGCATATCAATCTTAGTATGTTTCCTTATCTTTCCCAATGAATTATCTCCACCAGCCATTTAGATTCACTCAGGAAACATTCTGTGAATTTAGTAATATTTGAATTTTGTAGTCAGAGCACAGGGTATATAGCTTGGATATACAATTCATTCTTATAGTCCTTTCCTGTCTGTCTTGAAAAAGTCATACCCATCAATGCCAGTCCTGAGTTATCACACCAAGAGTTTGTAATGCCAATTAACTCAACATTTCCATCACATATGAAGATTTATGATTCCCCTTTAGTGACGTCTTGACTTGCTAAAAAGCAAGCCCTGAGATTACTAACACAAGGTATATCTTCAAGGATGTAAGAGTAACTTCAAGAAAACAACTAGTTCTCCTTTCCTGTGTTGATTATTTATAAAGAAACCCCCTCTTAAATAAAATTCAGTTCTTGCATGCATTTGCTGTTGTCATTTATGATGCATTGTGAGAATTTGTAAACGGATATTCAAAGTAATTCTGATGTATGTTGGAAATGTTATCTTTATATCAGTGTTTCTGCTGGTCTATACACACACACACATATACATACGTATGTATATATTGTATGGATTAAGTTGTAATAATAGTATCCTTTACAATGCAACAAAAAATCAAACCCATTACATATAATTAATGCAATAATCATATATGTGGAAATGATTATCTAAACATTCATTTAAGTTACATGATTTATAAATTACTGGAATTGAATGACACATACGTATCTCCAATTTAATAATATGTTTATATTTTTCATATGAAAAAGGGTCAAATAACAGTCTGTTTTGGAAGAATGTTTTGAGGTATGTTTACTTTGAACAAATTCTCCAAAGGATTAGGCATTTATATAAAAGAATAAATAATTATCAAAAGAATTCAGTTGTATCCTCATGACTAGATTATAGAATTCAGAAAAAAATAGAAGCTTCACACATGCAAAAAAATTTGTCACAATGAATTTTGTTCTTCACTGCATATCTCCTATCATATTGCTCTTTTTGAAAGTAGACAAATGAAAACGCTTTCATTTGGCAATGTTTCCTGCTTGATTTTCATCTAGGCCAAAATTCAAATCCTGGTGTGGAGGGAGGGTGTTGTTCATGTCTCAGGCTGAACTTTGCAGGTAATCCCCCTGCTGCTTACCCAGAGGAAAGTAACATTTATTGAGCACTTACATTTATTGAGCCAGGCCTGAACTTGCTAATGCTTTAATATGTCATTTATTCATTCATTCAGTAAACACTTACTAAATGTCCACTGTTTAGCAAGCACTGGGGATATGTCAGATCCCATGCCTTCAAGAGCAGTAGTCTGGTTCTCTAATCCAGATCATTTAATCTTATAATAACTGAAAAAGAAAAATATTAATTTTTTTGTTGTTTTTTGAAGATGAGGAAACTGAAACTCAAAACATTTCAATGACTTGCCCAAGATCAGAGACAGTGCATATGTTTGAAGTCTGTGAAACTCCAATCTCCATATTTGCTTCATTGTTTCTTTCTCATTGCTGGATAAAACATTTTTATACTCTATTTGAAGTGCAATGGTGGGAACTGAAATGTCAGTAAAGTACTCAATGTTCAAAATGCCATGATGTATAGTCTGAAAAGATTTTCTCTTCTTTTTTCACTTTCTGTAGGTCTATTGCTTATATGAAAAGCCTACAGATGGTTCTTTGCTTTCCCATAAATTAGAAAAAGAGACAAAACTCTATTTTGCTCTACAAGCAATCTAGTAGCTATTTGTTAGTGTTGGTTTTCACAAGAACCAAAACTGAGCAAGCAAGCAAACTCACATATATAGGCTTTTCAAATTCACTTAGGACCGATAATCTTCAACCATATGTTAGCTGAGATACTTCAATGTGTCTCAAACTCTCCTATTCACAGTTGTTTCTCTCCACCAAAGATTATTTGTATTAACTCGTCGTTTCTATTCATAAACACTGATACTAGAACATGGCAAGCATTTAGTTATACTATGGGGGGATACCTTGAATGAATGACCTGGCGCTTGGCCAAAGGCCAAGTCCATTGGAAACTCCCCTCTACACTGTGCATTTTTAAGCTGTGGTCATCTTTGGGATTTCCCCCCAAAAACTTCTCTGTCATGGCAGAAATTTAACAACCCCACTTTTAGATTAGTATACAAAACTAGAATGTCAAAGTGAATATGAAATTGTTTTACATCTTCATTTCACTAGCTCTTACATATTTTCTCATTTTTAAATCTTTTCATTTGCATATTCTTAAGTCTTTTTCAATTTGTATACTAAAGTCTCCTTGTAAAAGTCTCTGTTTTCCCCCAGAATCGTGCACTAAACATTTCCTGACAGTCTATGTCCCATAGAATTCTAGGTACTTTTGGTTTATTATAACCAAAACTAAAGTGAAAGTTTCTAAATAGCATCTGACAGGCTTCTAAAGTAATAAGAGTTATAGACTAAATGTTTTGTCAAATACAATGACATAATTCATTTTTCTAGCAAGCTGTTTCTCGGTTAAAAAGCTGGACTAACTATATATATATATATATATATAGAGAGAGAGAGAGAGAGAGAGAGAAAGAGAGAGAGAGAGAGAGGCACAAAAAAGACATATTCAGAAACAACAGATCATGCATATTTAGGTTGTTGGTAAAAACACTAGATGATTGCATTTTGTTTATTATTGAAGATAATAAAAGCTTAGGCATTAGAAGTAGTTCCTAGAATGGCAGATTGTTATGAAAAAGAAAAGGATTCTCATTGGTGAAAGGTATCAAACGACGTAAATTATTCAAATGGCTTTTTTTTTTTCCCAAATAGACCCATCACCCCTACAAGTACTAGAAGACTGAAAGTATATTCAAAAATTACTGGTCAAAAATTATCTATGACCCAGATATTGTTTGGATTTGCATGAGATGTTTCCAAAGCAGTCCGGGAAAACCCACAAATTCAAAGCAGCCTCTTTATCCTCACCCCATTTCTGCTGAGTCCAGGAACCTTATTTCATTTCCTGCATGGTAGGCATTTTTTAGGGACTAGGTAAGCCATGACATCTGCACTGCTTTCTGAGTCATTGTCGTGAAATGATACATGCTTGGGTGTAGACCAGCAACTTGGTTCCCAGAGAAAACAAACAAACAGAAGTCAACTAGGAACTTGAGTTTTGCTAAAAACAAAGACAACATACAATTCCAAATTTTTTATTTATTTTTAAAACACAGGGCCTTCAGCTTTTAAGTTTCCAAATGATATTTTCTAACCCTGAGAAAATATTTTAAATGAAAGCTTGTGCTCCATATGCCTCATTTCAGACACATGCCATAGTTTGTGAAGGGAAATGGTCAGGCCTCTTCCAACAGTTATTTCTGGAAGACTGAGACATGAAACTCCTATTTTGATAAACCAGTGGGACACATATTCACAGAAAAACTCCCTGTATTAGAATAGCCTGAAATAATTTCATCATATTTATCTATAAAAAGGGTAAATATGTATTCATTCCGTTATGTGTCCTACATAACAGTGTCCTAAGTTCTGGACAGCTACAAAGAATAAAATATAGTTTCTGTTCTCACAGGACTTGGAAGATAGCATATGGGGATGAGGATGGGCATGAATACAAAAGCCCTTAACTTTAGAATATCATGAAATTACAAAGAAATCATATAGGGACTTCAAAGGTGGAGGAGGAAAGTAACATAAGTCTCCTATTAGAGTTAAAATAGAATATATTTAGGTATATTATTCAGATTTCTTAAATCATTGAAGTAAGAAACAGAAGCTAGAAGTGTTACTGGGAATTCCTAGAACAACCATGAAAACAAATTTCAAGTAAATGACTAACCCTTTCTAGATGGGTATAAAGTTGGGTAGAAAAAAATGTTGTCAAGTGCGTGAATTATGCTGGTCATGGTTGAGATATTCAATTATCTAATAGTAATATCTTGGTGTCATCTGCTTCCTTTTTAAGATGAACTGATGAGAGGAGAGGTCAAGTACCTAGCCTAAAGTCACAGTGATTAAAAATGGTAAAGAGACCTGATTAAAAAGCAGTCTACCTAGCTTTCATCAAGAGGCCTTCACTAAGCAAAGGTTGAAGAGACTAGGAAACACAGGGCTTCTGAATCAATCTAAGCATTTCATAGGTAGTTTAAGCACAGCAAGCTTAGGGGAGGTAACCAGCTGCCTCCAAATCTCAGTGGCTTATGCAAAGTCCATTTCTTGCTTACATACTGACTGCAGGTCTATTGGTGTTCTGCTTCATGTTCTTTTCACTTTGGGGTCTGGGATGAAAGAACTACCCCTGGTTTTGACTCTATTGATATTGTGGCAGGAGGGAAAACCCCTTGGGGTTCTGCTGGGAAGCAGCACATACCATGTTTGCCCTCATTTTGTTGACCAATGTAAGTCACATGGGTGAGAGTGATGTCAATGGGATATGTAGTTCCCCTTAGGGAGGAACAGCAAGGGCAGTGAATGAGCGTACAATCGATCACTGTCTGTTCTCTTGGTCACATAATACCATTCCCTTTCTTCTGCACCATTCATTTACCTCCACCCTTCCCCCCCCCAAAAAAAAAAAAAACAGTTGAAGTTTTTATTTGTTCATGGGCCTAGACCCAAAGTTCAGGATCTTGTTATACTCCCTATATTGGATCTGTATGTTATTAATTTTGCTCCAGAGGCATGCAAGTTAACTAACAGGTTATTTGCTACTTACAAACCTATATACAATGTGGGACAAGAGCAGGATTATCTCTATAAACATTTCTACGTGGAAAGGGAAAAAGAGGAAACCCATAAACCCATGACAACAATCTTTGGGCCATCAAAATTCTGAGAGTGGCCCCAATCTAGGGTAGGCTCCCCAGTTCAGGTAGCTACAGATCCATGGTAGTCTGGAATGTTGGATAGGGTGGCATGTGTTGCACTTTTAAATAACTGAAAGCAAATCTTCATCTTGGGTACAGAAAATAACCAAAAGCTTTGTGATTGGCTAAAAATATTTTAAGACACAGGGAAATTCAAAAGACCATACTGAAAAGCAGTAACTAGAGGAACCAAAGAATCATTGCATGTTTCTACCTCACTGAGTTCAGACATTTTGTAAAACCAGAATTGGCACATGGAGGAGGAAGCAATCAAAGATGACTCCATGTTCTATCCTTGATGGCTGGGAAAACAATGATAGTATGAACAAATGTTGGGAAATGTAAAAAAAGACAGATTTCAGAAGGAGGCAATGGTTTTAACTTTGTATATTTTAGATTTGCTAAGTGTTCTCTATAGAGATGAATACTATGGTCAAAAGTAAAATAACAGAATTATAAGAAACATGTTCAGATTCAGCGTGCTAGGCTAGGTAGACTAATCTACAAGAAGCAAAGGTGACAATACAATGTTTATTCTCGGTCATTGACCTGCTTTTAATGAAAGTGGAGGTTTAGGAAGTTAATTCCCTCTCTTCTTCCTACATGGTGGTGAGGCCATGCCCTGTCTGTCTCAACTACTTTTATCGCTCCTAATAATGTCTGTCCAACGTCTTTGGCTAGAACACCCAAACATCAGAGTTTTCAAGCAATCTTCTCCCACTGTACAACATAAAAAAAATCATCACTGAAGAATATCCTTGAAAAGGCAATTCTCAAGGACAGAGAAAAAAGGGCAGAGCAAAACTGGCAGAGCAAAGTCTAGATGGGCATATCTAAATCACATTTCACTTTTAGGTGTTCTTGAACTACTACTGTAAGACTCTATTGACCACAAAGAGTTCATTTTTCACTTTCTCCTTTTCCACATATAAGTCAAAACTCAATAAGTTAAAATTATTTTTTAAAAGTATGTTATTTATGTTAACATGTCTTTGGTTTATTCTTACATTTAATAAGATATTTAAATATTTTATTATAAATATTTTAATTAATAGTGTTTAATGTCAGCAATATTTAATTAATATGGTATTAAAAATGAAATAATAGGGCCTCCCCGGTGGCGCAGCGGTTGAGCGCTGGGTTGCGAAGCTGCCCGTAGCCACTGTGGCGCCGGTTCGATCCCCGACTGCTCCCCAGCCACCAGAGGAGGGTCCCATATGGCGCGCAGACCTCTCCTGCCGCCCGCTGCTCCCCTCAGCAGTGTACTTCGGTCCTTCTGCCTGCTCTGCTCCCCGCTCTGGCTCTGGTGAATTCTCTCACTCTCCCGCGCTTCTGACTGTACCCAGTGCATGTATAAACAAAACAAACAAACAAAATAAATAAATAAATAAAACATGCCTCTATAAAATAAAAAAAAAAGAATATGCTAAAAAAAAAAAAAAAATGAAATAATAGATATTTTAAATGTCTCTGCTTTAATGCCTAATATAATTAACAATAGCTATAATTCATATTTTTTCCAGTTTTATCGAGGTAGAATTGCCCAACAAAAATTGTAAGATATTTTAAAGTGTGCATAAATATGAACTAATATACATATATTTTGTGACAGGATTCCTCCCATTTAGTTGATTAACACATCTGTCACCTCACATATTTATTTATTTATTAATTTTTAAAGAGTCATGCATACAAGAGCTGGGGCACAGGCCAGAGGCGCGAGAGGGTGAGAGGATTCACCAGAGTCAGAGCAGGGAGCAGAATAGGCAGCTGGACAGAAAGCACTGCTGAGGGGAGCAGCGGGAGAGACAAGGTCTGCCACGCCATGTGGTATCTCCCTGGCTGGCCGGGAATAGAACCCGTGCTGCAGAGCCTGTGGACAGCTTCACAGCACTGTACTCCACCCAGTGCACCACCGGGGAGGCCGCATATTTATTTTTTTGATCAGAACATTTAAGTTCTACTCTCTCAGCAAATCTCAATTATACAGTACAGTGTTATCAATCACCATATTATATATTAGATCCTTAGATATTATTCATCATATAGCTGAAAGTTTGTAGCCTTTACCAACCTCTCCCTAGTTCCTCTAGCCCAGTCTCAGACAATTACTTTTCTACATACTGCTTCTGTGAGTTTGACTTTTGACTTAGATCCCGTGTATATTTGATATCCTGCAGTATTTGTCTTTCTGTCTGGCTTATTTCACTTAGCATAACACCCTCAAGTTGTCTCAAATGGCAAGATTTCATTCTTTCTCACAAATGAATAATAGTCATATCTTCTTTATTCATTCATGGGTTTGACAGTTTGTTTCCGTATGTTGGCTATTGTGAAAATGTTACAATGAACATGGGAGTGCAGTTATCACTTCGGTATCTTATTTTCGCTTCCTTTAGATAAATAACTAGCATGGAATTGCTGGATCATATGGTAATTTTCATTTTATGAGGAACCTCCATACAGTTTTCCACAACAACTACATTCCATAATGTAGTTATTATTTTCCATAATAACCACCAACAGTGCACAAGGGTTTCCTTTCCTCCACATCCTCACCAACATTGTGAGGTCTTTTTGATAATAGCCATTCTAACAGGTATGAGGTGATATCTCATGGTAGTTTTGATGTGCATTTCCCTGATAATTAGTGATTTTGTGCACCTTTTCATGATTTGTTGGCCATCTATGTGCCACTTTGGAAAAAAGTCTATTCAATTCCTCTGTCCATTTTTTAATCAAGTTTTTGGGGGTTTTTTGGTATTGTATTCCTAGAGTTCTTTATGTATTTTGGGTATCAGATACATGGCTGGCAGATATGTTCTCTCATTTGATTAGGGTGTCTTTTCATTTTGTTGATGGTTTCCTTTACTGTGAAGAAGTTTTTCAATTTGGTATAGTTCCCACTATTTTATTTTTACTTCTGTTGCCTTTGCTTTTGGTGTCAAACTAAAAATTAATTGTCAAGACTAATGTCAAGGAGCTTGTTCCTCTGTTTTCTTTTAGGAGTTTTACAGCTTCTGGTCTTAAATTTAAGTCTAGAATTTTCAGTTGATTGTTATGTATGATAGGGGTCCAGTTTTGTTCTTTTTCATGTTTTTTTCCCAACAATAATCTCTTTTTAAAACAGTTGTTAGGCTCATCAATCATTTTTAAAAATGTAAAAGTATCCTGAAAACAAAAAACTTGAGGACATTTGAGTTATGTCATTCACTCCACTTCTTCAGTCTGCAAATCAATTATTCACCACTGCCCATGATTTATCCCATATCCACAATGAATATCACTAGTTTTGCCTGGGCCAGAGACTACCATTTGTATTTGAGAATTACAGGGAGGCTCACTAGAATCAAAGTATCCTAAGTGTAGAGTCTGTGTCTTTAATACCTAGCCTAGAACCTAACACATGGCAGTTGCTCAATAAAAAATTTTGTGCAGATGGAGAGAGTAATAATTTGAGTCTTTGACCTAAAATGAATTTCTTGATTCGTTTTATCCTCAAAGGAGACTCTGAAATGTTGATAAGAATGTTAAAATGAGAAAATTCTGAAATGAGTTTCTACCAACAGACTTATCCAGACACTAAATATTACATTTAAAAATATAACTACAATAAAACTGTAACAACTAACCTTGTCTGAATGCTTCATGAGCCAAACACTGAGCTAAGAACTTTACATTCGTTATTTCATTTATTCCTGATAATAACTCCAGGGGCTAGGTATTATTATTATTATTATCACTTAATGGAAGAAAATACTGATCATTTCAAAGGCTAAACACAAAATTTGCCCAGTTTATATATTAGTGAAGCACAGAACTCAGATTCTTACTCCACAAGAATATACTATTCCTCCTTAAAATGATCGCTATTTAGAGCTTCTAGGTCCTTTATACCACTGGATTCTAATGGCAACCAGAGTAAGAGAATCTCAGGTAATATCCCTATTTACAAATATGGATACTGAGGCATAGAAGAGTCTGCAAATTACCTAAGGACCCCCAGGGCAAAGTCCTACCCAGAGGCTTCTCCTGACTGGGCGTGAGGCATTGCCCCAGTGAATCTGTGAATTGACTAAGAATTGAAACAACACTTCGGAGTGTGTGTCCCTATGGCTGATCCTCTGACAAGGTGGGGACAGATGCTGTCCTTCAAGGCCTAAAATCCATTTCAGTACAATTTATAGCTAACAACACTGCTTGATGAGTGAAACTGTACATATTAGGTAAAGAGAAGAGTTAGTTGTATTCAGGATGGGAAATTAAGAAGGTAAGGGGTGAGGGTGGGGATGTGGGAAATAGATGTGGGGAAGACTGACTGCATTTGTAAAAAAAGACTATTCCTGTCCATCATGATGGTTCCCTGAGATTTAAAGAGAAACAAACAAGACATCAAGACTTTGGGTGTCTGTTTCAGGTTTTTGACTAATACTACCTGTTGTATAACCTAAAGTCATCATGCTATTCCTGAATCTGTCAGTTTTCTATGAATAAAATGAAGAGGATAGGGTACATCAATCCTTTTCCTTTGCTTCCCCAAGTCATTCTCAGTCCGACGACCAAGAGATAAATTTCTAATACATCGTCTCTTCAGAATATTTACTACAAATGCAAGCTACATAAACACACAATACGCCCATACACACACACATATAGCTCTTACTTTTACATGTATAGTATACATACATGAAATATACTATACATATTTTTCTGCAACTTGCACTTTCCACTTAATTATAGATCTTGAAGATGTTTATCAAACAATACATATTTAGTTTTCCTTTCAAAACAGCTTTTTAGTATTCCATTGTGTGAAGAAATTATAATTTAGACAAGACCCTTTTTGAAAGCCTTTTGGGTTGTTTCTAATATTTGCTATTACAAACATTGTCACAGTACACCTGTGACATTACAAACATTACAAACATTACACAGTACAGTGTTTGACACTACAAACATTACACAGTACAGCAGTTGTAATTGTATGGGGAATAAAAATAAAATTTAAATTAAAAAAATAAATAAATAAATCTTCAGTGTTTGGCAGAAAATGCATCATTCTTTGTGGAATTCCTGAAGCATCACCACAAAGCCCCAGGGTTCCAGGAAGCACAGTTTGAAAACCACTAAACAAGATAATCTTAAATTTCTTTTTCTCTCAATTAAATGAAATTTTTTTAAACTTTTGTGTTTGTTTTACTCCATATTATTTTGTAGTATCTCCTAACAGTTTTGAATAAGTAGATATGTCTTGTCTCTAAAACCAGGTTATAGTTGAAGTTATCGATTGTTTAGCTTTATTTTTGCATTTCTCGAAAACTTGCACAGCATTGAGCAAGATATACAAAGTTTGAGGACTCCCTGGTGGCGCAAGGGTTAAGACGCAAACTATGGGGCCTCCCCGGTGGCGCAGCGATTGAGCGCTGGGTTGCGAAGCTGCCCGCGGCCTCTGCGGCGCCGGTTCGATCCCCGGCTGCTCCCCGGCCACCGGAGGAGGGTCCTACATGGCGCGCAGACCTCTCCTGCCGCCCGCTGCTCCCTTCAGCAGTGTACTTTGGTCCTTCTGCCTGCTCTGCACCCCGCTCTGGCTCTGGTGAATTCTCTCACCCTCCCGTGCTTCTGACTGTACCCAGTGCATGTATAAACAAAACAAACAAACAAACAAATAAATAAATAAAAAAGCATGCCTCTATTAAAAAAAAAAAAAAGACGCAAGCTATGAAGCAATCCGCAGCCACTGCAGCACAAGTTCGATTCCCAGCCAGCCAGGAAGCAGCCCACAAGGCGCAGCAGACCTCTCCTGACTTGCCCGCTGCTCCCCTCAGCAGTGTATTTCAGTCAATTTGCCTGTTTTGTTCCCCTCTCTGTCTCTGGCAAATCCTCTCACCCCCTCCCACACACACACACCTCTGGCTCTTGTATGCATAGGTAAATAAATCTTTGGGGGAAAAAAAAGATATACAAAGGTCTCATTCAATATAAATATGTGTTGAATGGTAGTAAAAAAGAATTGGTTTTGTTACAGGGCAGCCCCGATCAAAACGGGTTGCCTGACTGTGGGTCCTCACCCGTGCGCTTAAAAGGACTTAATACTCTACTGCAGGCACACACAAAAGGTTTATTTACAAGGGAAGGGCAAATGAAGAACTCCCTGAGTTCAGGGAGAAAAGTGGGAGATAAAAGTCTTAAATGCGTCCTACACGATGCACCGACCTGGAAATCCCAAATGGCACTTTGAGAGCTGGCTGCGAGCCACGAGCTGTGAAGCCAGGAGGCGAGAGAGAGAGAGAGAGAGAGAGAGAGAGAGAGAGAGAGAGAGAGAGAGAGACCCCAAAGCCCACGTGTCTGGTTTTTATACCCAACCTGGCTGCTTAACTCCACCCTCAGGTCCCAGCAACCTTCCCATGGTGATGGTGGGATTTGTCTTTCCCAATGTCTTGATGGCTTTGGTCTGGAGTGAGGGTGGAGTCCACAAAGCCTGTATGGAATTAGCTCAGGACATCCTTTCCCCCTAACAGTTTGGTGAAACATAGTACTTAGCTACCCACTGTAGTTCAAAAAGGAATATGAGTACCTAATAGTTAAATTTGATTTCAGTATACAGCGTCTCAATGGATTCAATGCAGGTTAACTATACTATTGATAGAGGACAAGAATAGAAAAAGTGGAAAGGAGGCCTCACAACACTAAAACCTGACTCACACAAGGAGTTGGGGGTCGAGGGGAATAACATGACCATTAACCCAGCTGTAGAGGTCGGACCCTTAGGCACCAGTGCCTTATCACAAGGTATGAGACCCAAGCAGGATCAGACTGCTATAGGGATTGGAGCACAGGCCTAAGGGTAAAGATACGGAGATTGGGCCCACCTTGGAATCTCTGGTCCCTTTCTAGTTTTGCCAGTTACCCAACATCAGCAACAAGCAACCACTCCACAGAGGAGTGACCCCTCCCAAAGAGAAAAGGACCATATTTATGCAGTCTCTGCACAGGCTTGGGGCAGCACTCCCACTGCCCACATGTGACCATGCAGGTGCTTCCTTTTACCAACTCTCTCCCTCTGCAGGGCAGTAGCCTCCTGCCTGCCCGTGATCTGTACCATGCTGGGACTTCTCTTCACTGAACTCCCTCAGCAGAGGCCGCTCTCCTAAAGTCCGCCCGCCTGCAACCATGCAGGCTTCTCTCAGCAAAGCCTGTCCCTTTCCCTTTCCCTAACAAACCTGCTCTTTAAATATAACTAATGTCTCTGTCTCATGGAGAAACTCGCCTGGGAAACTCACCACGTGTCTCTGAAATGGGAGCTCTGGTGAAACCTTTCCCAGAGTGAGCCCAAGGACCCCACAACTCCACAAAACGACATCACTATCACTTGGGTAAGGGTGGGAAGTGAAATGAGTAATCCCTCCATGTATTTCTTTGACAGGTGAAACTTGCCAATCATGTACAAATCCAGATGAATCACTCATATTAGACTCTATGTAAAGGACATTTCCTAGAGTTGTGCTCCCATTGGCTCAATTCACATAGAAATCATGAATTGTGCTCCTTAGATTTGTTTAGTATATTAATAAAATACGTATTAGTCTCTCCTCTATTTGCAGGCTCGTTGTACCATCCATTACTCTCTACAGTGCCAGAATCTCTAGTTCCTCCCATTCTACTTACTCTTTCCATAGAAACATGCTTAAGTCTCTTTCATGATCACTGTAGTATTCATGATGGTGATGATGATGATGATCGAAATCATCATCATCTAAACCCCTTGCCTAGGGCCTCCCTGGTGGCACAAGGAGTTAAGACACAACCTACGAAGCAATTCGCAGCTGCTGCAGCATGATTTTGATCCCCGGACAGGGAGCTACCAACATGGCACAGCAGACCTCTCCTGTCTCACCCGCTGCTCCCCTCAGCACTGTATATACATCAATCTCCCTGTTCCGTTCCCCACTCTGTCTCTGGTGAATCCCCTCACACACACACACACCCCCACCTCTGGCCTGTACCCAAGTTCTTGTATGCATAAATAAATAAACCTTTAAAAAAATAAACCCCTTTCCTATATCACATTAATCTTTCACAGGTGAAACTTTTGAAAGACTAGTCTACATTTTTATCCTTAACTTTACAAACACTGTACTGAGTGATTTTCATTCTTATTTTACTTTACCTCTTTGTAACATGAGCTACTATTTACCACCTCATCCTTCTGAAATCATTCTTTCCTTCTGTTTTGTGATGTCACTTTCTCTCATTTTTCTTCAAGTTTTCTGTCCACCTTTCCGATTCTATCATGAGCTCTTCTCTCTCTACTCAGTTCTTACATTTGTCTCCAGAGCTCTGTCCTGTAGCTGTGTTATCTTTAGTTTGATCTCTTTCTAATTCATCAGTCTGAGGGCAAACAGCCTTATTTAAAACTTGCTGCTACTGGGTTTCATATTTTTGAATTCCATTTTTAAAATTCCACTTTTAATTTACTGAATACACTATCATGTACCCAGATGCCCATGTCTGAAAACTTGGACCCAACATGATTCCCAGTTCCATTGCCAAAAGATAAAATTCTCAATATATTGTCTTTCCAGAAAAAATATTTAATGTATGTACAAACTTAAATACATTTCAAGGTCATGCTTGACTTTCCATTTTTTTCTCATCTTAACTTTCAACCAGTCACTAAGTTTAGTCAGTTCTAACGCTTACATATACTCAAATCTGTTTCTATGTTCTTAGACCACAGTCCCTGTATAGGCAAACTCCTGCCTTCCTCAATTATTGCAGTCTCCAAACTGGAATCTTTATCATCAGTGTAGTCTCTTCTAATTCATTATGCATCAGGTGAAACTTCTAAAACATACCTGCTTAAGTAAATGGGACATGTTACATTTTCAATAGTTTCCTGTATCATCCAGGATCAATTCCAAAAGCCTTTGCTTTGTAAAAAAAAAAAAAACAAAAAAAAAAACTTTCTTATTCTTGTGCCATTTATCTCTCAGCTCTACCTCCCACCATCTCTTCCATTTTTCCTCTCTACGTTTTACAGTCGAATTTCTGTTAGGGGGAAAGGATGTCCTGCGTTAATCCTATACAGGCTTTGTGGACTCCATCCCGACTCCAGACCAAAGCCATCAGGACATTGGGAAAGACAAATCCGTCACCACCAAAGGGAAGGTGGCTGGGACCTGAGGATGGAGTTAAGCAGCCAGGTTGGGTATAAAAACCAAACACGTGGGCCTTGGGGTCTCTCGCTCGCTGTCGCTTGCCTCCTGGCTTCACGGCTCCCGGCTCGCGGCCAGCTCTCAGAATGCCATTTGGGATTCCAAATCGGCAGATCGGGTAGGACACATTTAAAACTTTGTCTCCCATTTTTCTCCCTGAGCTGTACATTTCCTCATTTGCCCTTCCTTGTAAATAAACCTTTTATTAACCTTTCCCGTGTGCCTACAGTAGAGTATTGAAAAGTCCTTTTAAGAACTGTGAGGACCCACAGTTAGACACCCAGTTTTGTATCAGGGCTGCCCTATAACAGTTCTTCTCCTTGGAATACTGTTTCTCCTCTTCCTCTACTTTTCTTTACCTTTACTTCCTCTTTGTTACACCAACCTACACACCTGCCTCAAAATCATCCTCTTTACCAAGCCATGCTGAACCCCAATTCTTTTTTTTTTTTTTTGAAGATTTATTTATTTATGCATACAAGAACTGGCGTACAGGCCAGAGGTGAGAGGATTCACCAGAGACAGAGCAGGGAACAGAACAGGCAGACTGACGGAAATACACTGCTGAGGGGAGCAGCAGTCAAGTCAGGAGAGGTCTGCTGCACCATGTGTGTAGCTCCCTGGCCGGGGATCGAACTCATGCTGCAGTGGCTGCGGATAGATTCACGGGTTGCGTCTTAACCCCTTGTACCACCAGGGAGGCCCACTAAACCCCAATTCTAATTTGACCTTCTCACTTAAAGATACTGAATATAATTAATTTTCTTTTAGTATTTGCCCATGTGTGGTTCAATCACTCATTGATTTTCTTCCTCCCACTAAATTGTAACCTACTTGATGTCTTTTTCTACTCTGTATTTCCAATACTTAGGAGAAAGAATAAATATTTGTTGGGAAAATGAACAAATTATATTTTGATGGAGTTATTTTGAGGAAGAATACTTGTTTCTGTAAAATCTGAATACTCAAATCTTGAAAATGTAATAAATGTAACTTAATATTTTTTCGTGATCATGAAACTGTGGATTTAGTTATATAATTTGTGTAAATTACTTTGATGCAAATGAAAATTAATTTTTAACACATGCCTCCTTCTCCTAACTGTTCTCCATTCTATTATTAGGACAAACATGGTCAGTAAACTATTTTGCCCTAAAGGAAAAAGACAGCTGATATTTATATTTGCTGACATTTTGTTACATTACCAATCAAGAGTCAATAAAAAGAAAAAACCGGGGGAAAATAGATCTTTTAATACCTGTTTTAAAGTAAAATAAGAGTATTTTCTTTTTTGGTATTTACTCTGGTTATCTGTATATCCATTTATTCTTGGTTTTCCGTATTCATGTTTCTCCCTTGAACTTCTTATCTCCCTAATCCCTTCTCCTGAATGCTTTCATTTTATCTCTCCCCCCACTGCTTCCCTCCAGGTTTTCTAAGACTGTCTTCTCCCCAGGGCAGGTTCCCCAGGCTTTACTTGCCCCCTTGACCCCTCCTTCCTCTCCCAGAACTGCATTTCCCCTGCCTCTCACTTGCCTCCCAGCAACCTAAGCAGAACAATACTGGAAGTGGAACTGGCATTCTGACAAAAAGGAGAGCAGTTGGAAAGAAAACTTTACTCATCAAGAAAGAATATCTTAAAAATATCTGTGGGAAGGTATTTGCTAAATCATCTGCTCCTTCAGATGTAGAACTTTCAGCAACATGGTTTCCACTTCAGTGGATGGGCAAGAAGGGCCTTCCTGGGCTGGATGACTGAGGAGATGTGAGGAATTCTAGATCTCAGTGACTTAGCCTTGAATAAAATTCAAGGCTTTTCCCTCTTTATTTGGTTTCTTTCTTTCGTTCTGAAAGCCGAGTTGCAGGGAATTCAAAAGGCCAAGTTCTGCCCTGAGCTGTGAGTCATGACTCTGCTGAGGCCAGGAGTTCATATGTATGTATTCAGAGGAAGCATTGGGCCTTGGGGACTCAGATTAAATAACAACAGCCCAGTCGTTTGTTTGCTTATTTGCTTAAACCTTTATAAAAGAAGCACAGAGCCTGCTGTACCTGAATGCCTTTTTATAATCATTTTAAAAACACACAGAAGAATTTAAATTCCCACAGTAGATCTCCTGCATTATAGCACCAATAATAACAGTCTATCTTACCCTGTGTGCCAGGTCCAGGAGAGAATCATAGGGAAAAGAGGCAGGGATGAATTTCTAACATGCCAGCCTTTCACCGAGAAAGTTCTGTTTTATCCCCCGGGAACTCAACACCAGGGACTGAAATTCAGTGTTCCCTGTAAACGGCATGAAATACCTAAACAGCTTTTATTTTTCAGATCTAGAGAGCTAAAGGTAGTAAGTTTTGGGCCAACTCTGTTTTGGGAGAATCAGTTTTAGGAAAAACGAAGGTGTGCAAACTAGATTCCACCCCTGATTTCTCTTTCTAAAGTTCTCTCTTTTCCCTTCACCTATCCTTTTTTTCCTGTCTGCTTCTCCTTGCAATCAATCCATCAATCAATACATCATACCCAATATCAGTTCTTTTTGCTATCCCTTTCCAGAGAAATTTCCCCTACTGGTATAATGTCTACTCTTTAATCAGAATGACAACTATCAGTTATTTTCTTAGAAAGGATTATTTCTCCAACTTCTAAAATGTTTAAAAACTTTATGCTCTGTCATATCTGCTATATTTGTTATTTTAAAAGGGTCTTGTATTTTCATTGGTTTAAAAAACGTAAATGTCAACCATAATAAAGCAATAAAAATACAGAGATCAATAAAGCAAAAGTGAACGTTCTTTGAATTTTATTTTATAGCGGTGGCCACTGTTAGTAGTACCTATAGTATTCTTATTAAAATTTTTAAATATAAAATGAAATATTAATGAGGTTGGCCAGATAGTACATACCATTGTCTTTCTTCCAGGCATTTCTCAGCTCCCCACTCCCCATGGAACTTTGTAGGAGCAGACAGGAGTGCCTTAACACCTCTAACTTTGTCTCTAATATTAGCCCTGGAATGTGGCACCTTCTGTGCCCAAGTTCAGATCTACCTATTGGCAAATTCCTTCCCTGCTTGTCCTTGTCCTTCATTTTACCACCTGAACATAGTGGAAATGTTTTCTCATTCTTCTTAAATCCAACTACTCTCAAGATGCCCAAATGCCAGGATTCAGAATTTGTTCTCACTGTTCTTTCTTTCTCTTTCTTTTTGTTTATTTTTTCTTGGCCTGAGACTTGACACTTTGGCTCATATGGTGAAATTAGGCCTGTGTTTGTTTCTCTATATAAGGAGGATTAAATGGAACCAATACTAAACAAACAAACAAATAAAATCTTGTAACATTGACATTGCTTATGGAAATGGACTAAGATAAACTGTTAGTGTGTAGATTGAGGGATACCTTAGGGCCCCCAAACTTGCACACTCTAAATGGGTTCTGCCATTCACCACATAAAGACAAAGCATAATCTTAATGTGAAAGAACTTTAAGAGAACAGTGTGCATAGAGAAGGATGAGAAGAAAGAGTAATAGTTACCCAACCCTTCATGGGTAAATGCCCAGTCAGAGTTGGCCTAAATTGGGCCTGCTGAGGCCCTAAGTCTAAGGCACCTTCTGGCAGTGAACCACAAGAAGGGGGTAGGAGGGGCCAGGCAAGTCTGGGATAAAAGGAGCAAAATTGGGCCTCCCTGGTGGCACAAAGGGTTAAGACGCAACCTATGAAGCTATCCACAGCCACTGCAGCACAAGTTCGATCCCCGGCCAGGGAGCTACCCACCATAGTGCAGCAGACCTCTCCTGGCTCGCCCGCTGCTCCCATCAGCAGTGTATTTCAGTCAGTCTGCCTGTTCTGTTCCCCACTCTGTCTCTGGTGAATCCTCTCACCCTGCACACCTCTGGCCTGTACCCCAGTTCTTGCATGCATAAATAAATAAATCTTAAAAAAAAAAAATGGAGCAAAAATAACGCACAATCAAGATAAAGCCTGCCATTATCAGCCTCTCTGTGTGTCTCTCACCGTTTCTTCCAAGTATCTCTATAAATCTCAACTCCATGTGTCTCATTCTATGTCCTCCAGATCCCTGGTACAAGTCCAAAACTGAGAAGCAAATGCCCTTCTTACTCACATGTCTGCTCTGCTCCACGGATCTCCTCCAAGTCTCCTTCCAAGTCTTCTCCAATTTCTTCTCACTGCTCAGCTCCACCCTTCCTTAGGTAGGGCAAGGGAACCTGGAACCTCCCCCTTTTATGGATATTACGTTCTGTAACAATTCCTCTCTGTAACAAAACAAAGAGGGGGGGAAGTTAGTAGGTTCATGCAATAACAATATGAAGGACGTAATTTATATGAAATGCTTATTTATATCTAGATATCAATGTGCATAATACTGATTACCCAGGTCAGTCAATATGTATTTATTATTCATTCATCTAACAGGCAAATATTTATTGCCTAATGAATTTTAATTTTGTTTTTTTTTTAGATTTATTTATTTATGCATACAAGAACTGGGGTACAGGCCAGAGGTGTGGAGGGTGAGAGGATTCACCAGAGACAGAGTGGGGAACAGAACAGGCAGACTGACTGAAATACATTGCTGAGGGGAGTAGCGGGCGAGCCAGGAGAGGTCTGCTGCACCATGTGGGTTGCTCCCTGGCCAGGGATCAAACTTGTACTGCAGTGGCTGCTGACAGCTTCATAGGTTGTGTCTTAACCCTTTGCGCCACCATGGAGGCCCCTAATTTTGTTTTAAAATTATTTTATTATACTTGTATTGGAAATATCATCTCCACTCTTTGGAATGCAAATTGCTTCAAAAATACCTAACCTAGTGCCATATTTAATGTGACCCTATATGCTTGACTCTTCCTGATGGATCCAGTGATAGGCAACCGGACTGAAGCCAAAAAGATTCCTTCCTGGTAATGTTTTTAATGAGATCTAACAACCTGTCTGTTTTGCCCTAAGGGAATGTCTGTGTGAATAGGATCTGAAACTCAGGAGCTGCTAGCTACTTTGTTTCTCACACATGGATTAGTAGTTCTCAACCCAGGCTGCATATTAGCATCACCAAAGGAACCTTTTAAAAAATGCCCTGGCACCCACCTCAGAAATTCTCATCAACTTGATGTGGGGTAGGCCCCTGGTGTCAATATTTCTTTGAAACTCCCCAGGTGATTCAAATGTACAGCTAGTGATAAGAACCACTGAAGTAGAAAAAAAAAAGTTTACCAAAAAAAAAAAAAAAGAACAGTTTGTGACTACCAGCAATGGTTAGAAGAGACACACAATCACATTAATCACCTGTTAGGTATTCTGTAGGCTACACTGCTTTTCACCTCACCATTCCATTGATAAATTCTTTTTTCAATTACCTGAGATATTCCAATGTCTTTCCAATAAATCTGCCTTTTATCCTAAGCTAATTCAAGTTGCATTTGTGTGATTTACAAACAAAGAAGTCCATACTAGATCTCTGTTTTTGTGAGCTCAGGCTTAATAGATTTTTGACTTTGTAGAAGAGTTTCTCTCCATTCATCACCTCATTCACTAATTTATTAAGCAATGATACCCACAATAATCTAGGTTCTGAGCTAGTTGCCAGAAACACCGAACAAAGAGCAGCTCCATTCCAGTGAGAGAATTGCCATATCAACGAGGATAAACAACACTGGAAGACATGTTATAATGCAAGTATTAACTGGTTACTTACTCTAAGAGAACTAAGGAAATGTTTATTCTGGGGAAACATAGGGGTGCAGGTGCCCTTTTAAATTAATGATTCTGTGTTTGGGACGAAATTCTAAAGAAGTCTGAACTAAGAGGAACATGGGGTAAAGAAAAATTTGTTTGCAAAGGGAAAGGAGAAACTAGAGAACTACAGTGGTAGTGTGGAAATGAATCTATCGCCAATGACATCCATCCTGGGTTTAAAAGAATGCAATTATCTAGCAGCTATGGTTTTGCTTGCTTGTTTGTTTGTTTTCTCTTTAGCTATATCTTGTTTGCACTCTGAGATTACTGAGGGACTACAACTGCTTGAACACAACCAAGGGTTCCCCCTCACTCCATCCCAGTTTAGCTCTCTCTGCCCTTTGGTATTCTGGAAGACTAAAAAACTGGAGAAAGATGGAGAGGGAGAGAGCATGAAGCAAATAACTAAATGTTTGGCGTCAATCCATTTAGTTCTGAGGAGAGTGGGATAAAAACTAGCCTTCTCTGGGTTTGTTGGCCTCTGAGAATACTAGAGGTTAGGCCTCTTAAACCAGGTCTGAGGTAGGTACACCAACAGGGACAATGGGAAATGCTGAAAGTAAGAGTGCTTGAATTTGTTGTATGTGGTTGCAACATGGACACTGATATTCAGGAGACGAGATCTAATGTGAAATTAGATGGCTCTGAGATCTAATGTGAAATTCTGCACTCTATTATTTTGCTTGTTTTCTCTAGGCCCTTTACCTTAGCAAGTAGTTTTCATTTCGATTTTAACTCCTGAATATGCATATTCTAATAAAATTTCCTCCTGCTGTATAGTCTGCAGCATAATATCTCATATTCACATAAAATATGATCATGGCTCTTATGAGCTAGTGGTAGGGATAGTATACAGTATCACAAGGTATATTTGTAGGGCAAATGGGGTTTAGCGGGGTGAAGTAAGGTGAGGGAGAGTCTGCTGAGTGAGTTTTTATCTCTCCAAATAGATTTCTCCTACAGTTTCTTATTACATCTAGTGTAAAATTAAAAAACAAAAAGCTTGACCCAAATCATAAGACTTTAATGTCCTCCTTCCACTTCATTTAATGGCACTTTCTCCTCCTTGAATAGGTTCCAGTCACTCTGACAGTTCATTTTTTTCTCATTGAGCAAACAGTTTATGGTATCCAGAACAGACAGTTTCAATAATATACATATATAAAATTAACAGTATACTGGGTTTAACCAGGACTTGAAATATGAGACAAGAGGGGCAGTTGGAAGGAAGAAAGCAGCCAAAGTCTCGGGGGCCCAGAGTAGAAGCTGGAAAAATCTTCTGTAGCTAGATGACCTTCTTTGCCTCAGCAATTTTTCAGAATGTGCCTCCAGCATCCAATGGCCAGGCAGGATCTTCTTCCATGAGAAATGGGGATTATAGAGGCAGAGAAAAGAATTGAGAACATTCCAAAGAAGAGCCACAGGCTTTCCTTAATGACTTATTTTCCCATGCACTCTAAAATATCTATCTACAGGTGGGTTGAAACCACCTTTTAGAATGCTAATCAAATAGGAGACACTAACTCATTTGGAAGTTGAAATAGTACATAAATTCTACTTCCTTTTATGTCCTTAGATAGTGATTGTCACATATGTCCTAATGGGAAAAGCACCCTATTCCTTCATCCAATAGTATTTGAACTCTTGCATCATGTAGCAAACTTATACTGCGAACTTATTTTCTACAGTCCAATTAAATTCCAATATTCACTGTGTGCTTACGTTGTGCCACACTAGACACGGACAAAACTAGTGTCTGAGTGTGGTGAGTGAATAAAGTGTGTGTGTGGGAGGGGGTTGTTCTGACAGAAAGGACAGAGGGCATGATCCAAGTTTTTAAATTAATATTATTAATTCTAACAGTGAACTAGAAGAGAGGGTAATAAATGAGGAAAAGTGTGAACCAAAGAGGAAATGGAGAATATTAAATTAGAGGGGAATTTCATCCAACTTTACCAACTTTAAGAAAGACAGCAGGATGGTACCAGGTGTGCAGCTGTCATCATTTTGATAGCTTGGAAGTCATGGGCACTTGGAACACTATTTTCTGATGAAGGGGCATGAAGAAGGGGGATGCAGTAAGAGTAGTGTTCCTAAAAGTAGTGCACAAGAAAAGAAAAAAGGACAAAAGTCAGAGTCCGTGATAAAGCCTGTTTTTTTTTTGTTTGTTTGTTTGTTTTTTAAGATTGATTTATTTATGCATACAAGAACTGGAGTGATGGCCAGAGGTGTGTGTGTGGAGGGTGGGGTGTGTGTGTGTGAGAGGATTCACCAGAGACAGAGTGGGGAGCAGAACAGATGGACTGAGTGAAATACACTGCTGAGCGGGGCAGCGGGCACGACAGGAGAGGTCTGCTGCACCATGTGGGTCACCTCCCTGGCCAAGCATCGAACTTATGTTTCGGCGGCTGGCAGTAGCCTGATGGCGCTGTCTTTTGCCCCTGCGCCACTAGAGAAAGACTGGTTTTTGAAGAAGCATCAGTAAAGTCTGAAGGACAGAGTCGTGATGAGATAAAGGAAGGGTTTCTATATGCTCATATTTCCTCACGGCTGGATTTGACTGCCAGGCATACATTCTTCCTCCTTTGGATCAAGATTGACTTTTCCTTGGGAAAACACTTCTGCCTTGTGGTATATGTTTTTTTTTTTTTTAATAATAAATTTTATTTTTATATTCCCCATACAATTGCAACCCCCCATTCTGACCCCAATCCCTCCCCTCCCGCCCCCCACCCCCCAAAGAGTGTCTCTGGTTCATAGTTTTTTGTTGCTTTTGATTTTCACTTTCTTATAGTTATTCATTTTCCTGGTCCCTTATTTAAGTTTTCTAGATTCCTGCTATGAGTGAGACCATCCGGTACTTTTCTTTTTCTTTCTGGCTTATTTCGCTGAGCATGATCCCTTCCAGTTTGAAAGTCTCCTGCCATGTCTTGGCCATGGGGAGGCACAGTCATTGACTAGGGCTCTCAGGTGGAGCTGGTTCAATCCCATGGCAGTGCTCCCAAGGACCCCCCACGAGATTCTGCTCCACGGGCTTTCTTCCCCGGAGTCTCTGATACCTGTCATTTTTTAGGTTTGGATTTAAAGATTTCTAGTCATTCACTTTTATATTTTTACACATTTGTTTACTGGCTGAAGTTGGTTTTATATATTTGCAAACAAAGGATATCAGGAAAGTCATCCTAGAAATTACCTGTAAATTACTCAATGCGGTGTTTGCTAGGTTATTATGGATTCATTTCAATTTTTACAAATCACAGTATTTTTACAGTCTACACAACTTTGGAATTTGAGCAAAATTTTAATTTAATTTTCTTGTATCATGCCAATTTCAATGCAGAATTTGGAAATGATATAAGATTCTGAATAACACACTATGCCAGAGAAAGGCATAGGCAGGGTCCCAGGGATATGTTAAAAATAACTTAACCCAAGTGCAGGATTTTTTTTTTACTAATGGAGGGGATGCCTATAAAGGAGAAAGGGATGATGATAAAAATTAAACAAGAAAATGTTGATCACTAACCTATAGTGACGCATGGAGTCTGAGAACAGATATTTTAAATGTACTGAGGTAAGATCGCTGCATTATGATTACACAAAAGATTTTTGTTTGTTTTTTGATGTGTACCGTAGTATTTAGGGGAGAAATAACATGACATCAGGATTTTCTTTAAAAATATTCTAGCAAAATGGGCCTCCCTCGTGGCACAGGGAGACAGCTCTATCAAGTTGCTGCCAGCCACTACAGCACAGTTCCATCCCCAGCTGGCCAAGGAGCAACCCATATGGCACAGCAGACCTCTCCTGTCTCACCTGCTGCTCCCCTCAGCAGTATATTTCAGTACATCTGTCTGTTCTGTTCCCCACTCTGTTTCTGGTGAATCTTCTCACCTTCTGCACCTCTGGCTTACACCCCAGTTCTTATATGTATAAATAAATAAATCTTTAAAAATATATTCTAGCAATAAAAATGACAGCAAAGAAAATATGAAATATAAAGTAAATGTGTCAAGCATGTCAATGACTTGAGGTCTCTTAGCAGTAGTAACTTTCTCTCTACTTTTGTGTGTACTTGGGGATTTCCAGACTAAAAAGTTAAAAAACTATTAAGTAAAACACCTTGAAGAAGTTAATTCTTCTGTGTATGTGTATTATTGTGCTGACATTTAGATCCTTTCATCATTTTTTAAAATTTCTGGGAACTTGTGTCTTTTGGCAGTGGTTTCCCCCCATCTTTTGTAACCTACTCAATATGATGATTTATAAAAGATTAGACTGTTACTGGTGACCTGCTGACAGTAAATTACTTTACTAAGCTATTTCTTTGAAATATACTCCCTCCTCTACCAGACCCATCTATACCCCAAAGAAAACCAAATGGTGGGCATACAATATGAAGAGAGAAAAAATTATGGTTACCTAACTTGATTTTTTTTTCTATTTTTATTTTTTAAATTTATATGTATATATATATTACATCATTGTTCATTTCTCATTTTTTTTAACAGTGTTTGTTTTCTTTTCTCAGGTGAAGTCCCCGTAGAATTTCCACCAATTCACCCATGCACCATCACCATAGTCCCATGTGCTCCTCCCACCCCTAACTAGATTTTTTAACTCAAACTAAATGCTAAGATAATGGGCCTCCAAATGATATTTTACCAAATGTCCTTTATTTATTTATTTTTCTTTTAGATTTATTTATTTATGTATACAAGAGTGGGGTACAAACCAGAGATGAATGGGGTGAGAGGATTAACCAGAGACAGTGGGGAGCAGAACAGGCAGATTGACTGAAATACACTGCTGAGGGGAGTAGCAGGCGAGACAGGATAGGTTTGCTGTGCCATGTGGGTCACCTCCCTGGCCAGGGAGGCCCTGCAGTGGCTGCGGACAACTTCATTGTGCTGCGTCTTAACCCCTTGGGTCACCAGGAAGGCCCCCAAAATGTCCTCTTGGAGGAAAAAAAAAAGCACTGTTTTCCAAATATTCAAACCTATTGTAAAGATGTAAAGGTACTATATTACCTAGAACTAGTAATCTTTGCTTTATCATTGATGTCCAGATATTTTAAAAACCCAAATATTTTTAAGCTAGCCTGGTAAAATGCTGTTTTATTTTTATTGCCTCAATTTTTTAATAGCAGCCAATCCTGGTGAACAAAGGTCACATAGAACAAAATGAATCACCACTCAAACTATGAGAATGCTAGTATGAACAATTATTGTACATAAATTTGACCATAACACTTCATTCTCTTGCTTGGGTTCAGCTAATATAGCCCATCCTCTTGATTTTTGCAATGTTTACTACAATAATGAACAATTTGGTTAATCTGCCTGTAAAAATTGATTTTGTTTGTCCTCCAATATTTTGTACTAATAAGAATTTCCCTTTAAAACATAGCTGGTTCTGCCTCATCAACTTCAGTCTTTCATTTTAGAGTGAATCTTCTAATTATAAAACCATCCAGTGACAGTGTGGACAAAAATGGCATTCTGGTTAACATTCACCACAAAGAATATAGATATCTCTGTTTATATCAATGCACATTCTCTGCCCTTAAAAGTGGGACAACATGTATAAGTTATTTATGGCAGTATTACCTCTAAAATATGATACAGTCTTACTATTTCAGAATGCAGAAGCACAAATATAGGTGCTAACTATTTTTAGAGAGGTCTATAATATCATCTGTTAAAGAAGGTCACCAGATAGTTTTCTGCAAGTTAATTTTCAGAAGCAATCAGATCTTGAAAAGTTCTGATGATAGGCGACACCAATTGGCATTTTCTCAAGCATTCTGCTAAAAGAAAAGAGGGAAGTTTGATAACATCAAGATCGGCTTCCCTTTTGTAAAGTTTTCTTAAATCATAACTTCTTTTCTATAGGAACAAAAGCAGCATGGCCCTTTTTCAAAATGGGGACAAATAAATACTAAATAGAACTGGAAAAGATTTCAATGAGTCCATTTCATGTGGTTCTACTCAACTGCAGGAATGTTTTGTGGATTTGTTTAGGAATTACTGAAAAAGCAACAGGAAAAAGAATACAGTGGATTTTTTTTTTTCTATTTGGTCTGTGAATTAAGGGAAAGGTGATGTGTTAAAATATAAGGAATGCTATTAACTACATTATACTCGTGGGAGAAGCAAACTGTGGCTAGCTTGGATTTTGTTTATTTCCCCCTACTTTCAAAATAAGATTTGAGGCAACTGTATGATGGGTAAGTGAGAGCACAGTTACTGACAAAAGAGCCTCTGCAGTGCTTGAGAATCCACAAAAGGAGTATTTTTCCTGCCTTTTCCTTATGTGCATATGTAGCTCTCAAACAGTGATTTTGAAATCGTTTAATAGCAAAAACCGGCCTAGCTGTCAGAGAGAATGCTTCAGGGATAAATCAGCAAATAATATCTACATCAGTGACTATAGCAAAATATTTGACCTCTATGGAAGTTGTTCTTCTATCACTCATTCTTTCCACTGAAGCTGCCTGATTCGTCCTTCCCATAGTTGCTGGACCCACGTGTGTGAGAGCAGCATCCAAAACACATAGAGGAGCGAAAATGTGGATTTCAACCTTGGATACATCTGTGAATTGGGGCCCGAAGAGGTTAATGTTATAGAAATCTAATCAAAGCATGAAGGGAGTAAACTTCAGGTAGCAAACACAAATTTGCAATCAATCCGCTTCTGATTGGCAATGACTATGGGAACACACAGTAGCTCTAAGAGCCCAGAAGATGAACTGTTAGTGACATATGACCAGGATGGAGAAAAAGAAGAACATCTAAGCATGGCAAGGACGGAGATATTTTTCCTAGGCACAGTAGCATTTCACTAATTCTTTAATTTAGGGGAGGATTGGAAGTAAAGCCAGAACTGAATAGCACAAAGAACATGTTCTGCACAAACATACTATTTGTGATTTTTGTACATCTAGTTATACTTAAATGATCTATTTAGTAAATTATGCACTATTCGTTCCATTATTCTTTTGCGGCTGTTTTTAGGTCCAAGGTTAAAAAAACTGTTTCTGTAATTGTAAAAGAGGGATATCTCAGTCAGTTTGTGTTCTCAGGAAGGCTACATGATGCTAGTGTTGTTAACAATGCCAGACGACTCAGGTCTTTAACTGTTCAAGGTTTACTTCCAGTTCATAAGAAATCTCTTTAAGTTCTGGTTGCTTTCCAGATGCGCTCCTACAGATGCAAGGGTGCTTCTTTCTCATAGCTATACCATCTGGAAAGTGGGGATGACTAAAAGAGGGGGGAGTATGTGGTAAGAATCTTGACCAGAAGACACAAACTTCACTTATCCTCCAGCCCATGGGTCAGTAATAGTTATGTGGTCCCGATCTCACTCACAAGCGTGGAACCACAAAAGGCTTTCGAGCATCACTGTTCCTGATATATCATGTGACTATAAGTACTATATATTCTAAGAAGGGTTAGAGAAAATAACTAATAGCTTTTCTGCAAGTCTTTTTTTTTTTTTTGAAGCTTGGGGAGCTTGTTGAAAGGGCAGATTCCCAGACCCGTGATTTACATCTCAGGTTGGTAGGGTTGAGGTAGAACTAGTGCCCTTATCAGGCTGATTGTACCAAGGTATGTGTGCTGTTGGGTGCACATGGAAAGGAGATTCTGCTCTGAAATGCAATATAAAAAGTTTTTTTTAGGGCATTGTGGTCAACCATTAAATGGAACTAAAATTTACAAACAAATCATATGAAAAATTTGTGTCTTTTCAAGCCACCCCTTGTATTCTATAAGGGAATTTATTCTACCCTATACCTCTGAGAATATAGGTGGTTAATGTGAAACAACGATCCCATCAACACCTCGTAGGCACCTGCACAGCACTGCCCAAACAGCTCTGTGGAGAATGTTAGATCAGGGCCCTTGTCCAGGCTTTGGGTTTTCTCCTACAGTCTGGTGTTTTTTTGGTTTTTTGTTTTTTTTTCCCTCTTTCGCCAGTAGCTCTTGTACTGGACTTGAGAAAAGACAATAAAGGAAAACATGAGCTTTACTTCTCCTGAAGGCTCTAAAATAGGGTCTTTCCGTTCTCTCTGTTAGACCTCTCAGATTGTTACAGGGGATTCAGATTGTTGCTGAGGATTCATGCTCATCAGTTTGTATTCTTTGGAGAGAATACTACAAGAAAAAAAGAAGATAATATGGGTGATTTTAAGTGTAGGCATGCACAAAAACTTCTTGAAAATCAGGTTGTGGAATGCATTCTTATTTTAGATTTGCCCCTGTTAACATCTTCTCAATAAACAGGTGCATACACTTCCCCAAGCTGTCAACTGTTGTTTATTTAGCCTGTATGCTTCAAAATCTACTGATGGATGGCACCCAACCAGCTTGAAGCCTGACTTTTAGAAGCCAGAGCCTTGAAGTTTTAATGAGACTTTCTTAAAGTGTAGTCCAATGAGTTTGTTAGAATGGGAGCGTATCTCGCAAAGATACTGTAAGAGTATCACATTTGAATGTTAATTTTAATTCAACAAATAGGAAAAATGATTATGAGTAATAGCTCTCAGCTTTCAGATAGTTCTTTTCATGTTCAAAGTGCTTGACAAACATTAATTAAATCACTGGCAGTCAAATTAGATAAATATGTTCTCTGTATGTGTATAGCTGTACCTTCCATGCACACAGTTTTCTAAATCACATCACTGCGGATCAAACATTTTTTTACCATCTGAACTTGGTTGGCTGACACTGATTCCAAGCAACAGATAATTACTGGAAGGGCTAATCATGAGGAGAGATTATGTAAGCTCTTTTTGTTTTTAAACAAAAACATGAATTTATCCTTGATAAAAGGTACAGAAAGAACCACAATATAAAATGTTTCTGTCTCTGGGCCAGAAGGTAACAATGATAAAGCAAATTCCCTGTATTATAGTGTTGGAACAGCTAATCCCTAATTTAAAGAGATCATTTCATCAAGAGAGAGTACATTTTCTGCTTCCTGGGCTACTGATGTTTTTGGCCTCTTAGCACCAAAACCAAGAAGGCTTTTCAGGCTAAATATGGTATTGATTTCAGCAATATGGTAATTGTTCATTAATGCTAGGAATCCTTGATGAGATTGACTTGAGAAGCATTTGGGTCAGCACATTAAATGTGGTAAACTTCATGATTATTTTTAGAATAACTTACACTTATTTTCCCTTCATTGAATTTAATGAAGTTCTCCAAACCATCCCAAGAGATTAGCTACTCCCAAAGGACACAAAACAAAGTATATCTCAAATAAAAAAGAGTGCTAATAGCATTTTTTCTTTCAACAACACCTAACAAATTAACACGTTCTACCCACCTACATTATCCAACTGGGAGAAGGCAGGCACATGCATGTGGGGAACAACATAGCCTAAGCCACGCTTGGTTTCCTTGTGATGCTCAAGCTGCATAGGTACAAATGGAGCGAACTTATATTTCTCTTTCTACTCTGTCTGCTAAACCAGTCTAGGCTGTTGCCAGCAAAGAACAGTTTGTGTTAATTGTCTTGCATTTGGCTGAACAAAAGGCCATCTAATCCAACAAAGTGTTCTTTTTGGAAAGATTTTATAAAAGTACCACTTGATTCATGGTAGCTGTTCATGTGGCCCTCACAGAATAGTGTTCATTGTTGCAAGTGCTAACCTGTATGCTGATATAAACCTAAAATCTGAGCGATTCCTCTTCATTTTCTAATGGAACTTGGAGTTCAGTGAAGTTATGTGATGTGCCCAAAATAATACTCATAGCCCAGATGGTTTAGACCTATCAGGTGGCAATAATGGAACTAGAAATACATCTGTCTTAGTGTGTCTCTACTGTTAGAATCTCCTGTTATCCCAGGGATAAAGGGGAACATTCTCTGCATTTAGAGCAGGGAGTCATTGATGTGACCAATTTTTGACTCAGAAAAACATATAAAATACGTCTCTATGGTATAAGTTTGTTTTCCTTTCAATCTAGTGACAAAAAAAATTAGACCTGACTGGGAAGGTTAAATGGATTTAAATATCTAATAGTATCTCAAATATAAATGATCTTAAAAGGTAAATGAAATGCACATATGCTTTGTATATTTTTTGTTGTGCTGATTCTTACAGTCAAAAATCACTGCTTCCATTTCCTCACTTTCCACCCTGCCGTATGGAAACTCCCCGAGAGTTCACACCTGAAATCTTTGTTGTTAATATACCATCATTTTCTTTCTTTGAATTTTATTTTATTCAGTTAATATTGATTTAAAACACTATATGTGATTCAGAGCCATAGTATCATGCCTCTTTAGATGTATATCACCAGCGACTCCCACCACCAAGGTACCCACAGTCCCCCACCACAGTCCAATGGCCCCCCTTCAGACTTTCACACATTGTTCTTCACTTCCTCTGGTACCCTTAATTTTACTGAAAGATTTCTAGGGTTTGTTATTGGTTTGGTTTTGACAGGCCCCTTGTTTTAATTCTCTATAGTCAACATATGAGTGAGACCATGGAACACTGTATACCATTTCTTTCTTAATACTTACTCTCTTTGACCTTTTTGCTGCACTTCACACTGTGGGCTTCCCTAAACAACACCACCTACCAGTTGTCATAAACACCCAATACTTGATTACCTTGACATTTTTGTCTTCCTTGCCAATCTTGCCACCCACCATTTTCTACCTCACATCACCTCTTGCCTGGATTATCATTCAGGCCTCCGTCTGGTCATCCAGGTTTAAATCTCTCCCTTCTCTAATCCAGAATACCAGGAGGACTAATCTAAATATACATACCATGACCTATCTTAAAAATCCCTTCTTACCTACAAATCCACTTACCTTCCTTGTTTCACCTCCTTCACTACCCTCCTCTTTACATTCCAGAAACACTTGACTTTTTCCAATCTCAAACATACTAAGCTTGACACCTCCCTGGGGCTCTGCACCAGTTTACTGCATCTCAACTGCTCTTCTCTGGAGCATCCTAAGATTGATCATTTCTATCAGTCAAGTCATGTCTCAAATGCTCCTCAGAAAGTCTACCCTACTCTCCAGACATTCATTTTGACACACACTCACAACGTTCTTCTGAATGTTTATTACTATTTGATAGCTCTTTCTCCAAAATGGAATACATGCTCCATGAAAGCAGGAGCTTTTTCTTTTACTGATTTACCTTCAGAACCCAGATCAGTGCCTGAAGATGAAGGAAAATTTGTTGAATGCTAAACACTATAGATTGCATTATTTTTAATCCATTCAACCTTATTATCCAGCTATTTCTATGTAAACACATTTTACAGTTCACACAGGCTGTTCTCAGTGTCTATGGAAATTATTATGTCATGTGTATTGGCTGTTTTTCTCCAACTAGATTGCAAGTTTCTGAAAGGCAGAGACCCTTTTCATACTTTTCTAGTCCTCCCGGCCTGGCAGAGTGCTAAGCAGCATTCGGTTCATATTTAACAAACAAGTATTGATTTATTTCCGACTGTAACATTATATACTGCACCACTGAGCACTTTTACATCAGTAGGTCTGAAACGGAAATAAAAATAGGTCGACCATAAAACACCAGCACAGGATCCATGACAGGGTGAGAGCTTTTTTACCTTCTAATTCAATTTAGAAGAGAAAGTTTTCTGGAATGAGGACATGAGAAACAGCATAGTGTGCCTTGGGAAAATGTCTATCAGTTGAGAGGCTATATCTTTAGAGTGCTTATCATCTTCCAACTCTAAGGTGCCAAGGTGAATGTATACTGTTGCTGATTCTGTCACAATCCTAAAGACATTTTAGACTTTTACTATTCTTTGATCACTATAAATACTCACTGAACCCAAGCCTTTTCCTTAGTAGTATTTATATTTAACATTTTTAAAATTTCACCTGTTACTTCAGAACCTGACAGGGTTATGGTCTCCTAGCTTGTCCTAACCCCCCCCCCCCGACCCGCCATGCCAAATCCTTCCAGAATGATCCATCACATCAAGTCTAAATTTTTCAGGCTCAAATTCAGGACCTCTATCAATTGTTCTATCCTACCACCTCAGCTTGGTTTTCTATTGTTCCTAAAATGAACCTCATGTTTTAATTCATCTGATCTAACTTTCCCCTGTTCTTGGCTTGCTCATTTTCTTCTTAATGTGTTTGTTCAGTTTCCTTCACCTAAACCAATCCAAATTCTACATTTCCTTTTTTGTCCTTTGAGAAGTCTTCCCTTAATTTCCATTGATAGCTTCCAGCTTAAGATCTTGAATTTACAACTGAGTCCTTGATTATTAATGAGTTGTTTATCATTTTGTGTTTCATATTTTACCTCCCTAGTAATGTTGTAATTTTATTGACCTTGGGGACTTCATAATTCTTACAATTGTGCATAGCTCTTGGCACCTCCTAGGATGAATGTGTTTGCTTGGGACATGGCTTCAGAAGGCTGGCCAGAACTGCCTGTGTTACAAAGATGAACCCAGATTGGATGAGATGGAGCTTGTGCATTAGGGATCCTTGAAGCCAGTGGGATGGAATAGCAGCCATACCTTCTTGTTAATGCCAAGTTCAGCTTTATACATCACTCATACTATGCAAGCAAAGCTGCAGTCAAAGAACTCTGATGGAGAATAGCTTTGTGTAACTCATAACTATAAGCCAGATGCTTGCAGGTATGCAGATGTTGAGTTTGAATCCTGGCTTAGTTTCCAATTAATCTGGATAATATTAGACAAGCAATTTACCCTCTCTGGGCTTCAATTCTTCCTCTGTAAATTAAAAGGCTTAGATTCCAGATGATATTAAAGACCAGATAATTCATCATAAAATTTCATGGCTGTATATCCAAAGCAATTGAATGGCAGCCTAGCCTTTGGACTTCTCCATCCGTGAAGGAATTTACCAGTTTCATATGTAGTTAGGAACCCTCACTTTATGTTTTTGGCATTTGCCAAAAACTTTTCTGTTTCCCAATTTGTGTTAAAGTGGATGGACAGATGGTTTATTGGGCTTTCAAATGCTTGTAATGCTGTTGTTCAATTCAACAATCGTTTTAAACTTTGAAGATCCACGTAGAGCCTGGATTTTGTTTAGAATGGAAGATTTAACTCTTCGACTCAAGAATAATGTTTACTCAGATAATTTAAAATGACCTGTGGATTTAATTCCAAAATCCTAATCAGTTTCCTTTAATTTAGTGTTTCTTAACTCATTTTCACATCCCAGGTTAACTCTCCTAAGTAGCAGCTTTAAAAAATGAAGTTACCAGAACTCCAGTGACATGTGCATGCTTCGCCTTCATCTGACTCATTTAATCCACAAACTCCTTCCACATACACAATCCTCTAATTCAGAATCACAGAATTTTAAAGGTTTTGAAGAGGAATTTTTTTTTTTCCCATTTTACAGGTAAAAAACCAAGAAATTTGAAAAGTCCTGGTCCTCTTCCTACTGCGTATTGTATAAATGAAAGCAGCAAAGTGAGTTCAGGTTCCAGGGGGAAAACATACCAGATTGATTGTGAGCCGCAGTAGAAAATTTCATTCCAAGATTTGTGATTAATACATTATCCATAAAACATAGAACTAACTAGGCAACCAACGATGGCCACCACTGCGGTCGCTTTGCTGTGATTTTCAATTTCTCGCGAACAAGCAATTGTTGACCCCTCAAACTGAACCCGAAGTGTGTTGGGGGGTGTCAGCACCGGAAGGACGCGCACATGTAGGTAAAGGCGAGCGAGCCCGCACGGAGGGACCGGAGTGGGGGGGGCGAAGACTAAGGCACGTTGGCGAGGCAGGCGCTAAAGAGGTGCGAGCAGAACAGCGGGGAGCGGTGGCGGGGAAAAAGCCGGGGTACGCGCCGGGGCCCCCAGGCGCCGCTAGGCTGGCGAGAGGACCCGGCTCGCGAGGGAAGGGGCCGGCGGGAAAACTGCAGAAGGAAGCCGGGGCCGCCCCAGCGAGCAGCGAAGACCTCCCAAAAGCAGAGAGAGGGGCCAATGCGCGCTCAGAACGAGACTCTGGGTTCGGGGAGAGGCTACAAAAAAGGGGTGGACGGGGGTGCCGCCGAGAGACGGGCAAGGGCGCTCGGGGAGGTGGGCCGCGCAGCGGGGCTCGTGGGCCCTGGGCAGGTGCGGGGGCGCCGGGGCGGCGGGCGGAGGCGGCGCGCGTCGCGCGTCGCGCGACTTGAGCGCAACAGCGGCCGCCGAGGCGCGGACCCCAGGGCCGCCGCGTCCGGGTCGCGCGGGGGCGGAGCCTGGAGCGCGGGGGCGGGACAAAGGGCGGGGCTTGGCCCTGACGCACCCCGAGGCCGCGGCGGCCGCGGGCCGGGTGGGGCGGTGGCGGCCGCGGGGGAGGGGCCCGGCGTCAGCGCGTCGCCGGCTGGGCCGCGCCGGTGGCCAGGAGGGAGAGCCGAGGAGGAGGAGGAGGAGGAGGAGGAGGAGGAGGAGGAGGTGAGTAGGCTCCCGACTGGGGAGCCGCGCGGGCTGGCGGGGAGGCGGGCAGCGCGGCCCCTCCCCTCCCCTCCCCGGCGCCCGCCTCGCGGGGCCGCGCGGCACGGAGTTCCCAGAGGGGCCGCGGCGGCGTCGGCGGCGGCGCGGGGCGCGCGGGGCGCCGGGGGGCGGAGCCGAGGCCGCGCGCTTCCCGGGCGCACGCGCTGCGCTCCCTGCGCCGGGTCCGGGCCGCGCTCGGAGCGGGCGCCCGGCCGCTGCGTGTCTGCCCTCGGGCGCGCGGGCCGTTTTCTGGTTGCCTTTTCTCGGCTTCTGCGCGCCGTGCAGGCCCGTCGCGCCGCCGCCGCCTCGAGCGACCGCAGCGGGGAGAGGGGGCGCGTCACCCCCACGCCGGCAGCCCGGCGGGGCCTCCTCGCCGACCCGGAGGCGGCCGGACCCCGGGCCCCGCGCGCCCCCCCGAGCCTTCCGGCCGCGCACCTTCGCGCCCGGCCGCTGGGTCGCCTCCACCTTGCTGATGTCTCCCTCCCCGGGGTTAGCAGAGACCCACGCCTCCCCCGCAGGCCCTCGCGGGAGCATCCAGTAGAAACTTATTTTGATCGGGATCCAGATCCTCAGTTGGGGTGGAAAGGGTCTTTGCAGTTCAATTTGGAAATCCAACTTTGCATCAAGTTGCAATGAGAGAGTCGTTTAACCTTTAGTCCGAGGGCTCCCCCTCCCCCCCACCCTTTCTGGTAAATATAACTTTCAGTATGTTCTGAGAACTGTATTGCTTTAGGTGATTTTTGAGATTATTCTTAAATTAGCGCCTTGAGGCAGTGCGATGGGAGGTTCAAAGCGAAGGCTTTGCACTTTTTCCTTTACCTGTACCAGTTTGAAATGGAAAAGGTGAATTGACGGTGATTTTCCACACGAGGTGGGTTTCAGAATGCAGCTCCGAGGCAGCCCCAAGCCGGCCGTGGCTCGCTTTGGTTTTTTGGTGCTGCCCCTAAAGTTTGTTTTAAAGCTCAGGAGAGTGGTCAGGTAGGGAAGCTGCTGTAAAGTTCAGTGTCATTGAGTAGAGTCAGTTCGTTGGATTCTATTAACCTCTTTCATCTCAAGTCAAAGCATGGCAGGAGTTTCATGTAGGGACCCACATCCCAAGTACAATATTGAATTTAATTAGTGCATTCCAGGTGTGATGTAGACTAGATTCTTCTCGGCTCCTTTTCTTTTTACTATACGTTTTCTTTAGGAGCTTGTATTTAATAAAACAATTTTAGTACAGAGGGTTGAAGGAGTACCTTTTGAATCAATAGGTAAAATCTGAACCATGGTTTTGAAATAAAGTAAGGAAAGGGTGAGTTTTACAGTATTAGTTTGAGACAGCATTATCAATTTGATGGCTTCTTTACTCCCGATTTGACATTTTAATCTTAGGGGTCACAGAAGTACAGAATTTTCTATTTGTAGGAGACTATAGCAGTGTAATCCAACCCCATTATTTAGAAATTAAAGTTTCTTGAGGGGACTTAACAGGAACTGAATCGAACTATTAGAATTAACTAAACACTTAAGTAGATAAATTAGACCTCTCCAATGGTTGGTCTTGTACCACAATTTGCTTTGATCATGATATCTTTAATAGAACCGCGTAGTAACTATATATATTTTTTGATGGACTCACACAGTATGTGACCTTTAACTAATTACTAAATTTTCTTTTCCCCCCTTTGTCTTAGTTTGTGATTTGTGATTCTATACAAATGATACAAATTATAGTTAGACTTGTTTACATTCTGTCAGTTGAAACAGCACTTTCCAGTTTGTTTGAAATTTGTTATTATTTTCACTCCAAGAATGTTTATTCATTTTCTTGATTGAGATAGTAGTCTGACAATCCCAGGAGATTGGCATTTCAAGGGTCTTAGAGTTATGGTGTATTTAACCTTGATATTAGGAAGACAGGTCTTGCACCTATGTGGTAATCGAATTCTAGCCTCCCCAGCATCATTCTCAGTGGGCCTCAAATTCAAAAGTCCTGAAGATCTTCCTGGGGCAAGGTGAATCCTTTGCACTTCCCATACCGCAGTGTTTAATATAGCCATTTATAAATACTTCTTGGTTTGTGTGTGGCTTCCTGGTCTGTCGTATTCATGTGTGAATGTCCAATGTGAAGTGTAGTGGGTATTGTATAAAGTCTTACTGTCTTGTTGGGCTTCATCAATTTAAGAAAGGACCAGAGTGCCTGGAAGTCATGAATCATGAAGTCGTGAACTTGAAATAAATCATTTCCGTTTTCATATTGAATCAGATACTCTTGTTAGGCTGAATTCCAGTATTGAAAGAGGTTGCAGGTATCAACTATTTTAGAAAAATTTGGGAATCTGGGAAAGAAACTTAAGAAGAATTTTATTCTTTCGTGTATGTTACTCTGAAAGTGGAAAAGGACACAATTATTTTTTTTTGATATAATACCTCAATTTAGGGAAATTATTATTTTTTTCTTAAGATTTATTTATGCATCCAAGAACTGGGATGTAGATCAGAGGTGCTTGGGGGAGAGGTGAGAGGATTCACCAGAGAGAGTGGGGAGCAGAACAGCCATCTCTACTGAAATGCACTGCTGAGGGGAGCAGTGGATGAGACAGGAGGCCTGGGATCAAACTCAGGCCTAAGTGGCTGGCCATAACTTGATTGTGCTGTGTCTTTAACCCCTGTGCCACCAGGGAGACCCAGTTTAGGTAAATTAATATGACTTTTCCATTTGGAGTGAAATTTGACAACCATGAATTGGGTGACCCTGTAATTTAGGCCATGTTTCAAAATCTTGGTTTCACCTTATAAGGATGTATTTTTCAGCATATAGATCTTGGTAAGGGAAAAAAGTTCAAAGCTTAGTCTTCCTTAGCACATTACCCTGAAATGATATTTTAAAAAGTTTTAGGTTCTATTGAAATGTGTTACTTTATGTTGGTGATTCTTATAGAAAAACCAGTGTATTTTTATTTGTTTGTTAAGCTAAGCTAATCTCCTTTTCTTTAAAAAATCATCAGGGTGTGTTTTGTTTATTAAAACTTTTTTTCTGAAGAAACTTTTCAAGCATTTCTTTTGGAAAGTACCACTACTCAACCTTTGAATAGACTGGGCAGTTAATGTTTGGGCAAGGACAAGGCCACTTCCATAGTGTCTCTTACTTGGATATGTAGAGTCATGTAAGTAATAGCCTTCACAGGGAAAACGTCTTTGGATTACATCCATTTTTTTTTTCCTATTGACACTATTACTAAAAATACTTATATAGCAGAGTAGGATGATTTTGAATTTGTAGGGAGCAAATCATTACACATCTGTCTTTGCTGATTCTTTTTTCACTTCTGGTCTATTTATTGCCACGTATGTCTCCTACCAGTTCTAGAATTGATTTCTAAGACTGAGAGATATGGTAAGATTCCCATCCCTTTCAGGAGGTGGTAACTGACATTGTCGTGGCCTTAGTAACCATTGCTCATAGTGTTATGGTGTCTCACTGTGTCCTTCTTCAATCACCGCAGAACTTGTGGTATTCTGTACTAGATGCCCGCTCATCAGATTGACCCCGAAGGTCAAACAAGAGTTGGCTATTACATTTAAGCTCTTGACTATAATTTGAGTCCTTTATGAAAGTCAACTTTGTGTTTGCATTAGGGACTCTAGGATACCCTGGATTCATCTAGTCCTTAACTAGATCCTTTCACTGACTACCCTGCAACAGGATTTTCTATCTTTTCTAGATATGAATCATTTAATGACTGATTTTTATCCAATTTCAGTGGTAGATAATTATTCTAACTTTTATCCAATTTCAGTGGTAGCTAATTAGTCTACCTTTATATTCTCCCAGATTTGAGCTTTCTTCTGACCTAGTGTCTTGTACTTTCACATAGCATGTTTGTTTACTATCTCTCTTTCCTCTAGAAAATATGTTCCCTGAGTGTTGGGACCGAATCTGCACCGTTCCTGGTGGTGTCCTCAGCACTCAGTACAGTGTCTTGTGCATAACAGGTGATAAATAAGTATTGATTAGATATAAATTCATTCCAACAGTAAGTCACTTATCAGCATGGGAAACCAATTTTTATATAGAAATTTAAAACTCGTACAGGAAACTTAGACATTTATTGCTGTTGTTAGTACTAGAGGGTTTGTGTGTTTTAAACTATAAGCATATTCAAATTAAAAAGCGTATCAATGGGATATTACTCAGCAATCAAAAAAGATAAACTCATGCAATTTGCAGCAGCATGGATGGAGCTGGAAGGGATCATGCTCAGTGAAATAAGCCAGAAAAAAAAAATACCGGATGGTCTCACACATAGCAGGAATTTAGAAAACCTAAATAAGGGACCAGGAAAAAGACTAATTGCAATAAAGTAAAAATCAAAATCAACAAGCAACTATAGATCAGAGACACACTACAGTGCAGGGCAGGCGGGGAGGAGAAGAGGGATTAGAGTCAGAAAAAGGGGGTGGGAATTGTATGGGGAGTATAACCAAAATGAAAATGCATACATTATGCAAAAATGAAAAATGTTGTAAGAATTATATAAAATAAAATAATTCATAAAAAAATTGTATCATCAGTCATCTGGCTAAGCACTTATTTAAGAAGAAAATATATTGTCAGTTATTGCACATTTCAGTTTATCTTGAGTTTGATTAATATATTATTTTATATTTCTTACACATAGTTTTATGACACTATAAAGAAGAGAGTTTAATGGTCCTATTTTTGTTCATTAGTAATTATATACTAAAGAGCAAATTCTCATTAAAAGGCCCTTAAATGCATGCTCATAAAAAAGAGAGACTTATTTGATTATGTTCTCCATACAATCCCAGTTATTGTATTGAGACAAGTCATCAAACTCTTTAGTAGTCTAAACCTTTAATTTGGTTTCAGAACAGTAGTCATGTATTGAACACCCAAATTACCATGTCTTTAACAAGTAATGCACACACTCTGTATTAAAAAGGTAATGACCATAACTTTTGTAGAATTTCTTGTGCTAATTTTTAAAAGAGGACTTTTGAACTAAATTTCCCGTGAAGGCCAAAATCTCATACTTTTAATGATAGTGGAGTTTATGTGTATGTGTGGAGAGGAGGGGTTGGTAATTTTTGTAGTGGTATTTTTAAGTGGACAGTTTACTACTTATGTTGAGGTAAAACACTTTTCAACTCTAAAAGGAAAACTTCAATTATCTGTATGAAATGAGGTACATGAAATTAATTCAGATAAGTGGGGGAATCCTTAGTATAAATGATGCATTTCAAGGGACATGACCTCAATCTTGATTATTTTTCCTTCTATATATCTGTCAGCTGCTTTTACATCACTAGATTGTGATTCATTTTGGTCATGCCTGGGAATCATCCATGGGAGGTGGTAAAGTTTGCTCTGTAGTTTTTTTTTGGTTTGGTTTTTTTTTTTTTTTTTTTTTTTTAACTTTGCCACAGAGGGAATCCAGCCTGGGGTATTCTATGACAAGTATAATTGCTCATCTCTAGCCTGTACTGCCTGCCCTTTTAGGTGGTACACCACAGCCTTCCATTTTGTAACCTTCCTGTCAGATGTGTGTGTGGGCTTCTTGAGAATATAATTTGTTTGAAATGAAAGTCACACTCCTCTACCTAATCTCAAGATGTTTATACTGCTAAAAGTTGAGTTGCAACAAGTTATAATGGTGAATGAAGCTGGATAAACCTTGATGCCTTTTCTGTCCTCTGGAGGTTTGATATTAAGCAGCATCTTGTAATATAGGTCATAAAACAGGCATTGGGGATAAATGTCATAGATCTTAACCTGATATGAAAATTTTCCCGACTGATTGGAGTTTAGGAAAGTTTTAGGAAAATGATTTCTGCTGCCCTTAATTAAGGTTGGTAGCAGTCCTGGGCTGAAAGCTCTTGTGAAATCTGTAGATAACCCATGTAGCTGTGATGACATTTTACTCTGAACTTTTTTGTTTTGTTTTCAAATGGAGGCAGGCTTGTCTAGCAACAGAGGTGTGCACTTTCGGATACCATTGTGAATGAATTTTACTTCTTTCTCCAATATTAACTATACATGCTTTATTTAACGGATCCGAAAACATGGCTTTTTGTTTTCAACATGCACCAGCTTCTTTTTCACCTCTTGATCTTTGAGATACAAGATGACTCATATCTTGATTACCTTGGGCTGAGTGGATATGATACCAGTAGATTCTGCATGCAGACCTTGTGAACAATTCCTAGGTCATTGCCTGAGACCTTAAATATGCAGGCAGTGTGACTGAAGAGTTTACACTTTAGGATCAGTTCTGACTCTGTTCCATCTATGAAACCCATGTTTTTGGAGGAAGTCAGTTACTTCTCTGGGTTTCAGTTTCTTAATCTATAATTTGGGGATAATATCACCTGGGTTCATTGAGTGTTTTTTAAAGAGTAATCATAGATTTGTTGTCATATACAGATACGTGTTTAATAATGTGAATTAATGAATCATCTGTCTACATCATAGACTATTTTAAAAGGAAGTAGGTTTGGTTCCACTGAAGACAGATAAACCAAAATGCTACAAATCTTTTCCAATAGAGGTCTTGTCTAGTTGACTCTTTAAGCTCTTTAAGACTCTTATTATCTTCAAACTATTTGTATACAAAGGGTATTCTGATGTGCGGTATGGGGAGTTGGAATATGTAGTATACTCTTTGTAATAAAACAGACTTGGATTTTTGTATATAGATGACCCAACAATTGGGTAACATTGGGCAGGATAATTGTTCATTCAAAGTCTTCATTTGTAAAATGGGTATAAAAGCGTAAAGAATAAGCTTGGGTAAAAGAGGTTAATGAAGAGGTTGTAAAGGCTTAAGAGTTGAAGTATGCAAAATACTTAGTATGTCGGAATCCCTAAGAACTAAATTTATCATTGTGATCTTGGACTAGTGATTTCCCCCTCTCCACCTCAGATTTCCTTTCCTGTAGCATGTTGCATTTAACTTTACCTAACTAACAGTTATTCTAAGAACACATGACATATATTTGTAAGTGCTCACTAAATGTTAACTGCTATTGTTATTTATATTTTTATTAACTCAGTTTCAGAACAAACTGAATCAACCTTGAGTTAAAATGAAAATAGTCATACAAATATTTTTTCTGTTGGGGGATATTTGCTGTGGATATGGGGATGATAACTTATCATTCATAGCATTCAGTATTTCTTCAAGACATTAGCTCCCAAACTGTGGTGTACAGCAATTTGCCCTAGTGGTACAAAAGAAATGGTGGATAAAACTGTGCTCACTTAGTGGACATTGAATGGCAGTGGCACCAACTCCCACTGCCGTGTATTCACAATAAAAGAAAACAACAACAAAAAACCACACAGAAAGGCAATTTCGCATAAGAATGTCTTTGATGAAACAGTAAAAATTTCACTAAGTCTTGATCTTTGAATACATTTTGTATTAATATTCAGCGTGATGAGATAGAAGATAAACAGAAAGCATTTCTGCATATCCAGAGTACTTTGCTTGTCTCAAGGAAAACCTTATGCATGTTTTTGAGTTGCCACCCGAACTGCCAGTATTTTGCATGAAACATTGTTTTTACTTGAACACCTACCAGACAGACAATGGTTATTTAGACTTCGATGTTTGGCAGTTATTTTCTTGAAAGTGAACCAAGTGAGCCTGTTACTTCAGGGAAAACAATTGACAGTATTTATTGCCAATGATAAAATTTGAACTTTTAAATGAAAATTAAAATTTTTGAAAACTTTTATCACCTGCTGTGCTCTTGTCAGCTTCCTAATACTTAAAGATTTTTCTGATGAGCTGGATGGTGGTATTAGTCATGTGAGTTTTTGCTGTGGTGTTAATTAAATATGCCAAAATTTGGAATATTTATATCACTCAGTGTACCAGTATTTTCAAAGTGATCAATGTTATAAAATTATGGGTAAAGATCCTTATAAAAAGCGTTTAGCAAAATACAGGAAGTTAGTGTGAATTAGATTAGAAATTACAACCCGAATGCTCCTCCTTGTCAAGTTTTAGTTTAGTATCAAAGAAGAACAACCACAATTATTTGGAAAGATTGTTGATATTAATATGTACTTCCTTTTTTTTCATTAGCTGTGTGAGGCTATTTGTTTTCATATACAATGTAATATAGTTTCAAAACAGTGTAACACAACAGATACATGTAGAAGCAGATATGAGAATCCAACTGACTTGTGTTGTTAGACATGAAAGACATTTGTAAAACTGCCATTTTTGCCACTATGCTTTTTGATTTAGGAAAGTAATTTTTCACAAAACTAACAAAATGACAAATGTCATTTGCTATATTAAATGTTACTAAATTTTTTAAATGAATTAATAAATTCTTAAAATGTTCTCGTTTAACTTCTAATATGGTGAATACTGATAATTATAACTGGGAGTTCTCAATTTTTAGTAATTTATATTTTAATTGTGGCAACATTAGGATCCTCTCTATTAGCTATGTAGTTTTCAATTTTTGTGAACACAAAGAAATCATGATACTAAAATTTTGAGAACCTTTTCTTTAAAGGAAGAGGCTAGATTGATCAAATAAGTAAAAATTCTTGTTAGTAATCCTTTGGAATATGGACTATCTGCCTGTAGTTTCTTCTCTTAGATGTAAGGGCATCTTACTGGACTTCATATCATTCCCCACATTTGCAGATGGCTTATAAATTCTCATTTTTATTTAAGGCTGATGCTACCTGTATGGTTGCTACCTAGAATTGCGATATGGTTAATGGTCATTCCAGTCAGTCTATACATTATTGATACCTTTTTTTTTTTTGGTTGTGAGCTATTCATGCAGTTTTTGAAGCTGCTCATCATGGCAAGCTGCTTCAGGGTTGTAGTGAAATTCACTTTGCTGAAAATAAACTGTCATTTTTCCTTGAAATCTTTACAGTAGGCTTATTTGTCTGTTGTAAAGTCATCCTGACATTTTATAGCATTTTCTCAGTTGAGTTAGTCCACAGTTTTTCTGAATGTGTTTGTGAATTAGTTACTTGCAGCAATGCAATATGAATTATAGATGGGTTCTATAGTGCCAGTAATAGTATGGGCATACCTCCGTTGTATACTCTTAACATCTTCCTTTGGGGAATTATGTTTTGACTCCTATAAGTCTAGCCAAGTATGTTTCTCCATTGCACTCCATCAGTGCCAAGAAAGGCATCTTTACCCCTTAAAATGGAAAGAGGGTTGATAAAGCTTTCACAGAAATAGAGAGACATCCTGAAGCAATGCTCGAAAAGACAAGGTATCCTAGGCACCCCAAGTGGTAGAGAGTGGTAGATTTTACTGTCAGATGAAGCTGGTATAGAAACTTTGGGTTAACTAGTAATGATGGAGGGAGAAGAAGGAATGCTTCCATGCAGTTTTGGGCTATATATTCCATTTTGGGGCAATATTTAAAAAATAAAAGTTGTCTTGAGATAGGTAGTCCTAAATTGGGCAATCCTCTGTATAAAAGAGGTGTTTTTTTTTTTTTTTTTTTTGGTGCAATTGTATGAATTGAGCTCAAGAAAACAGGCCACTTGGGAACGTTGAATTCATAGATATATAGGTCCAAGGTTTGAATATGAAAGGAAATCTGTGTACTCTAGGGTTGATTATGATCAGGAAGAGGTGAGGGTTGGAATATGTAAGCTGTTTCATAAGAGCCCCAAACAGTTATACATTGCAGGAGGGTGGCTGTTAGAGGAAGAATAGGACTGGTAAATCAACTGACACATTTCGCTCAAACAATGCTGTGATTTAAACTACTGCCCCAAGGGCTCTGGTAGTATCTACATTTGACCCTTGAACAAGTTGGGGTTAGGTGTGTCAGTTGCTCTGCGTATGAATTTTGATTCTCCCCAAACTTAACTACAGATAGCCTGCTGTTGATGAGAAACCTTACCAATAACATAGTCAATTAACAAATATTTTGCTTGTTATGTGTATTATATAGTATAGTCTTATGATTAAAAGAAAATGTTAAGAAATTCATAAGAGAAAATACATTTACGGTATTATACTGTATTTATTGATATTGTAAGTTTATGTTGTCTTTTTACAAGAAAATTTGTGTTTTAATGAATCCACCCAGTTCAAACCTGCATTGTTTAAGGTCAAATATATAAACTTTTAAGACCAGTGTTGAGTATAGAAAACCTGTTTTGGAGAATGGTTGATATAAAGCAGAAATCCAGAACCAGGAAAACTTGAGGATACAGAAAAGAACAACATTGGAGAACTAGATTATGATCTGAAGCTGGACTTCTAGCTGCTTCTTCCCAAGGGCAATATTGACTCCTTGGACTGTAACAAGACTGAGCCAAAGTGGAAAACAAAGCTACTGTAACTGCTTGCACTGTAGTATAGACCTTTATTTGTTAAACTAATGGATGAAAGTAAGTTGGGGGAACAACCTGATCATTATAGTATTTCTATTCAGGTTCTTCATATTACAGGTACTCTGTATATTTATGACATACTCACTAAATATCCTCTATGCTATGGCGTGGCCAACTTTTCTTTAAAGCCATAAGCTAGTAAATGAGACTTTATGTGTCATATGGTCTCTGTTGCACCTACTTAATTCTGCCACTGTTGGGTGAAAGTAGCCATAGAAAAATATTTATTTTTTTTTTTTTAAATTTTTTTTTTTTTTTAATAGAGGCATGCTTTATTTATTTATTTATTTGTTTGTTTGTTTTGTTTATACATGCACTGGGTACAGTCAGAAGCGCGGGAGGGTGAGAGAATTCACCAGAGCCAGAGCGGGGAGCAGAGCAGGCAGAAGGACCGAAGTCACTGCTGAGGGGAGCAGCGGGCGGCAGGAGAGGTCTGCGCGCCATGTGGGACCCTCCTCCAGTGGCCGGGGAGCAGCCGGGGATCGAACCGGCGCCACAGAGGCTGCGGGCAGCTTCACAACCCAGTGCTCAACCGCTGCGCCACCGGGGAGGCCCTAGAAAAATATTTAAATGAATAAATAGCTATATTCTAATAAAACTTACTTATGGACACTGAGCTTTGAATTTCATGATTTTCATGTGTCACAAAATGTCTTTAAAAATGTTTTTTAGCCATTTAAAAATATGAAATCCATTCTTATAGCATGACTGCATAAGAATGGGCAGTGGGCCCAACTTTGGCCTGTACTCTCTCTAGCGTGTTGATCCTTGTGTTAGGCAAATAAATGACTGTCATGATGCTGAAAGCTTAGCATTACTGGAATAGATGTTCTTAGGACAATGCTGTTGGTGACACTGTCTTGTTTTATAGGTGACACTGATGATAAAAATCGTTCAAGAATTTAGATGTGACATCTGCAGCAGGTTCAAATCTCTCAGCTATAAGACAAACTGGATACTTCGTAAAGATTTTCATCTGTTATGCCCAGAGAGCCCAAATCCGTTACTGAAATTGTCAGTGTGAGCTGCCTGCTGGGTCCAGTGATGCACTAGTAGACAAAGAAGTTGAAAAAGAAGGCTGGCATATTCTGCGGATGACTGGCAGAGTGTGACACCAATATGGCATCAAGCCCTACTATGATTCCAAGGACTTCTTGACTAAATAAAAATTATTATTATTATTATTTTTTTTTTTGGTCAGGGTGGGAATGGGAATGTTTGAAGTAAATTTGATTCTTTCTTGGGTGACTATGTAATGTTTTATCATTTTGTAAAGACACATGGTAATTGCTTTGGGAATCAAAGAATCAAACCCTAAAGATCTTATTTATGGAACTTACGTAGTTATTACCTTTTAGTAGTGGATTCTGTTACTCTGAGGGGACATACAGTAAAGAAAAGCATTTGCTTACTTAAAAGAACTAACCTAAAAAGGTTAATTTAAGGATGATGATTTTCCCATGGAAAATTTTTGCTTAGGGGATTCTTGAAATTTTGTTTTCCCTTAGAGTATTAAAATATATTTCTATTTGCAAAAAGCTACTATACCCAGAATTTTCTAGAAAACATTCTTTTGTGCAGGTTCTTGAACTCAGTAGTAAGTAGAAAATCACATTGTACAGTGTTTGCCTAGAATAGTTGAATTAATATCTTCATGCCTGTTAACTAAATGCACTTAAAGTAATTTAGCGAGCAGGTGTGAACTGGAAGTAAACCCATGTATTTTCTAAAACTATTAGATCACAAGAAAATAGGAACATCAAAGTATTCTCTGAACCAAATCAGTATTTTATTTGGTTAAAATTATTGCTTTTGGTATTATACCAGTTACAGAGGGTTTCACAGCAGTGCTGGGAAAAGAGGTGGGTGGATTCCCTCAAAGTTGAATTCCTCTTTTTCCGCTGTGAATCTTCAATATTTTTTTCATTTTAGCATTCAACAAAAACTCTGGCAGCCCAAGTTATAGAACATGGATTACATTTTATATAGTTCATACAGCTCATCTACAAACAGAAAAGATTCCCTCAGGACTTACCTTGAAATCTTTATTCACGGCATATAGTATTGAGTTTGTTAGTGTGTCACTGTCACTCCTGCATGTTTTTGGTCAGAGCACAGTGCAACTATCTTAGCATCCTGCCAGGAAAAAGATATGCAGAAAAAAGAAGTTACATCTAATTTACAAGTCAGATTAGAGATCAGAATCATAGGATAGCTTTATGTGCAATTGATTTCATTTCATGGTTTTAGCTAGTTTTTCATTGAAGCAGTGCCTATAACTGAAAGAAAGGTGTATTGTAGCATTTGAATGCTTTAAACGCTTTTGAATCTGGAAAGAAAGGGAAGTTCTTATAGATGTTTAGATAGAGGAACTCGGGGATTTTGAAATAAAATATTGGCATTTGTTTATTGTGCCATAGTTGAATTGCCCTGTGGATTGCATTTGGGATTATTGTGATTAATACATGGAAAACTGCTACCTTCAAACATAAGGCACTTTAGGAAAGACTGTGATTGTGTGTACATGTGTTTAAAGTAACAAACACCTTTTCACTTTAGAAGTAAGATGTTCATAATGAGAACTATGTATATTTAACATTGGTAGACTATTCAAATCAGGAATTGTGGACTTCTGGAAATTTTATGTACGGGGTGGGGACAGTAAACCATACTTTGTTGATTGTTTTTTGTTTTTACCTTTTCAAAGTATGAAAGAAGGAAGATGGCGTAAACATGACTTGACAAGTTACAGTTATTCTTAGTTTGCCTGTTCTTACTGAAATAAAGAAGACAGCTCATGAAAGTGAGTATGAAAGAGTAGTTCATTATAGAAAACATAATGCTGTTTATTGGATTTGGAGAACATAATTGCAAAAAAAGCATCTGTGTTAATCTTTTGGATGGTTCTTGAGTGAATCATTGATTAATCAGGAGAGGCAGAAAATCCAGGTGTTTAAATTAATTTTGTATCAGGGGTCAAAGGAAAATTTAGTTTCATCCTCCCCAGCCTTTGTTGTGCATTCTCATGAATTGATTTCTGAGATGACAAAACATTGGAATTTAGAGGGTCTTGTGAATTCATCAGTTGCCTCTTTTTGTCCACTAAGTGTGTTTTCGATAGACCTGTTTAGTCATGATATTTATAGGACATGAGCAAGACAGTGATCCCAAGTTTTTTGGACTTCAAGAAATCTTTTAAAGAAAGATTAGTGTGAAGTAAGCTATAGTAGGCATATGTAAATGTTCATTTTAGTAGAGCAGTGACTGTTTACTTGGATACTTTCCCCATTATTCTTTTCACAACTTTAACTTCATAATCCCTGATTAAAGCTGCTTTTTCTTAAGGTGAATGGGAGATAATTTTGTGAATATAGGTGATGTTATTCTAGACATTGGGAGATTAGTTAAATGGACATGGGAGAATGAGGTTGTAAATGTGATAGGTAATAAGATCATAGTCAAACACTTTATATAGGTTTGGATTGACAAAAGTGCTCAAGTAAGGATGTCAGTGTAATAGAATGATTTATTATTATCATGTACTATTTATTTTATTGAAAACCTTTGTTTATGAGGTACTGAGCATGAAATTTTGTTTCTAGTTCTACAACCTTGAAAGCAGGTGCATTGATGCCAATTTCCTGATAAGGAAATTAGAGGCTAAATGGTAATTCCAAGGTTATAGTGTAAAAAGTGGAGATAGAGCTTGTGGCTCATTTTGTGCAGAGGCCTGTTTTTTTCCAGTGTTTGATAACTGAAGAAATAAAAAGTAATCTGAAAGGCCAGCATATATTATGGGAAGATTTTAAGATTAATGACTTAACACAAATGAATTCACATTGGTGTTGAAGGACATTGGTGCTTCTTGGAAAGCAGTGAGATGATATATTTGCAAATAGCTGGTTCTAGAACGCCTCCAACTACCTAGTGGGTTGCCTTTGATATTATAATATTGTATTTTCAGATGTAAGTGATGCCATGTTACAGAATCCATAAATGAAGAGTGGTAATGAAGACAGGTAAAAAGTATTAAATTCAAGCATTAGAATGGAAATATTAAAAAAAAATTGACAATATAGGAAAACAGCTTATAGGTAAATAAATAAGGCAGTTTGATAAGAATTACTATTTATGAGTTAAGTGGTTGCATTATATTCCTAGATAGAATTTGTACTCAAAAAAGGAGAAATCTTGGGGAGAGACAGGACAAATGATTTAGAAATAGGTGTTACTGAAATGGGTATTAAACTACTTAAAGATTGTTAGTGGGCAGAGAAAATATTGGGTAAGTGGGGAGAAAGTACATGAAATTGTATTCATATTTTATGGTAATCAAAAGTGACCACCTATGTGCTTTAGGTCATGACCTAAGAAAGACATTTTGTGAGCCCTTATGGATGTTTCTATAACCTGCAATTATCCTTGTGTCCTTGTAACAGTGGTTAAACACTTTAGACTTGGATTTGTATTTTAGAATCTGATTTACACTGTTTCTGATTACTCAGTTAAACAACTTTTGGCAAGAGATTACACATTAGTTTGTTATCCTTGACATTATCTAAAAGTAAGATATCATGTGATTTAAATCAGCTTTATTAGATATAATTTTTGTACCAAAAAATAAATGTATAAGTAAATTTTGATGTGTGTGTATATACCTACATAAGTACCTCCATTCAAAAAATAGAATATTTTATCACTCCCCAAAATTTCCTCATGCCTCTTTTCTTTTTTTTTTTAAGGTTTATTTATTTATTTATACAAGCACTGGGTACAGTCAGAAGCGCGGGAGGGTGAGAGAATTCACCAGAGCCAGAGCAGGGAGCAGAATAGGCAGACTGACAGAAGCAAACTGCTGAGGGGAGCAGCGGGCGGCAGGAGAGGTCTGCGCGCCATGTGGGACCCTCGCTGGCCACTGAGGATGGAACCGGTGCTGCAGAGGCTGCAGGCAGCTTCGCAGCCCAGTGCTCAACCGCTGCGCCACCGGGGAGGCCCCTGCCTCTTTTCTTTTAGTCCTTCCCTCCTCTTTCCGTAGGCAACCACTGTCCTGATTTTTATTTCCATTGATTGGGTAAGCTTGTTTTTGAATTTTAAGTGCACAGGCTCTTAGAGTATCTGCCTTCTCAATATAATGGTTTTGAGATTTATCCATGTTCCTGTATTAGTGGTTCATTCTGTTTTGCTGCTGAGTAGTGTTTACCCTACTACGATTTGTTTATCCATTATTCTGTTAGTGAAATTTGACTCCCCCTTCCTTCCCCACCCTGGGTTTTGGCTGTTGTGAATAAAGCTACTATAAACAAAATTTTTGTGTAAATCTTTTTTTGGGGGTACATGTTTTAATATCAGTGTTAAATATTTGGAGTGAAATTGTTCTGACATAGGATTGGTATATGTTTTAACTTCACAAGTGTATGTATAACTTTTCCAAAGTGCTTATACCATTCCCACCATGCCTTTTTAGTTCAAATCTGTGTCTACACACTGTACTAGGTATAGATATCAGTTTGTACTAACTGATTTTTCCATTGCCAGGGAACTTTTTAGGCGTATTCTTCATATGATAACACATCTAGGGAATAACTTTATGACATATTTTAAAAAAATCAATAAGTTGAAGTATAAAATTGACTTGAAAAGATACACAATTATCAACTTGATTTTTATAGAACATTTGATTTTCATGTTTTAATCTGAATTTTAATTTATACATTCTCTATTTTATGTAGGGGCTCTTCATGAAGAGTGTGTGTGTGTGTGTGTATGTGTGTGTAAAACCTGCTTGAAATCATATGAATGATTACTGTGAAATAGTATGAATACTATGAAATATGAATGAATAATATACTAAAGTAAAATTTGCATGACTAGGTGAAGAATCTGTTTTTCCCCTTTTTCTTGATGTATTTTGTCATTTACCCACACTTCTTTTTTTTGGGTAAATCTTTATTTCACAGAGTTGCTTAAAAATGAAGGCTTCCTTTTAATAGGTAAGTAGTAGATGTTATGTAGGGAAATCACATCTTAGAAATTAGAATGATGACTAGGACTTGTTTCAGGATTTTAACTAAAGCTCCAAAGCTGAAAACAAAGGGTAATAAGTATCCTTGCATTCTGAAGAGGGATGTGGGGCTTAATGAAAGAGAATAGAGCTGCAGCACCCACTTCCCACATAGGAGGGAAATTAGAAAAGGGGTATTACAGTGTCATTCAGGTGAAGAGTCGTTAATCTAGTGTGGAGAGAGTTCTGTGACATTTCCTAGCTCCTCAAAAGAACCTTTTGTTTTCATCCCAGGATTTGGATATGTCTGCCAGAAATGTAGATTTGTATTTAACATCTTGTCTGGATGTTTAATGAGCTGCAGAATCTTGTTTTATTTTATTTTTGATACCACAAATGGCACATTTAGAGACTTCTTGAAAGATGTAACATGCTTACTAGAATTTGGGATACTCCTGAGCATAGAATACAGACTTGTTTCAATGGGGAGGAGATTGGAGCAGGTGAGATGGCATGTTGAGTAAGAGGGCAGTCGTGGAAAGAGTTGCATTTGTCCATCTGGTCTGGTGAGAAGGCATGACATTTTTGTGGAGCAAGTTGACTCCATAGGAGGTAACCACGCTTATTTTGATGGATCCTGCCAAGGGGGAGGATCTGCTTGTCCTGTAAGGGGATGGTGGGTGGGATGACAAGAGGTCAACCTGACAACATGTCCCTCACATGAGGGAACTTTGCAGGGTGGAACAGCCAGCCTTTTTGCTTGCTGTGACTTAGGTCACCCTGCCATGAAGGCCTGCGATGTACTATCCAAACTGAGCGCCTTTGAGAATGACAGAGGGTGCTGTCAGTAATTAAACAAGTATTCTGCTTCAGGATTATCCAGTAAATCTGCATGGAATTGGGCATACAAGACATATTTCCACCTTTCTATACCTATCCTGATCTGGAGGAATCAGAAAGTAAGAAAGAGAAGTGTAAATGAGCCCAAAAGGATAATGAAACAAACATTATATTCTTTCTTTTGGCTGAGTCCTGGTTGAGGAGGAGGTACATGGATGTATATACTCTATATTCTTTTTTTTTTTTAAAGATTTATTTATGCATGCGAGAGTGGGGGTACAGGCCAGAGGTGTGCGGGGTGAGAGGATTCACCAGAGACAGAGTGGGGAACAGAACTGGCAGATTGACTGAAATACACTGCTGAGGGGAGCAGCGGGCAAGTCAGGAGAGGTCTGCTGCGCCATGTGGATTGCTCCCTGGCCGGGGATCAAACCTGTGCTGCAGAGTCTGGTCAGCTTCATAGGTTGCGTCTTAACCCCTTGCGCCACCAGGGAGGCCCTGCTGTGTATTTTTAAGATGAAATTGAAGGCTTATATTGGACTTGACTAGGTTTTGCAATACTGGGAAGTGACAGAAGTATTAGGATTTATCTGGGATGTTCTGGAGAGAATAGGAAGTAACATACATGAGAGTATGTTTGAAATGATGGAAAGGAAATTAAAACATCCATTGAGTTCAGTCTATTTGATCATTTTCTTAGTTTAATAGGATGTCTAATTGGGGTTTAATTGGGGGGGGTGTGTGTGTAAGGTACTGTGTTCGTCATTTTAGGGAAGGCAAAGATGATTAAGAATTTCTATTCTCGGGGAACTTTTGCTTTGATATAAATGTGAAACTTTATCTGTGGCAGAACACATAGGTGCTCTGGTCAGCTAAGTGGTACTGCTGTGTAAATGAGGAAAAAATCTGACTACCGTTGGGGTTAAGAGCAGACATTGGGAGGAGGCTGAATTTGGGCTGGAAAGTAAAAAAGGACATCAGATTGGAAGAAAGGCATTGTATGAAGGACTAATCAAAGGCATGGAATTGGAAGTGGATCTGGGCAGAAATAATGCACATTCTCACTAGAAAGGTGAAAATTTTACTTTTAAAATATAACTCCAACCACTAGTTAACTATGTTAGCTACTGTGATAATTCCTGTTGAAGTTTAATATTTTTCCGTATAATTTTTGCGTTTCTTTAATAATACACAGTGTCTTTCCTTTATGAGATATAGTGTGGAAGTGTTACTCACTTTAGAACCTACATGGTTATAAGCATCAAAACCAAATTTCCTAGTCTAATCACAAAGTCTATTACTTCTCTTGATTTAAAACAGTAAAATGTAGAGAAGACAATAATTTTACATATGATCCTAAGCAGCATTTGGCAGTGCAATTAGTTTCATAACAAGTGATTGTTTTTTAAAGCCTTCCCAGAATAAGAATGAGTATCTTGATGCTAGTGTCACTTTTAAATAGCTGTAGCTCCAGGAATGTGTCTGTTCATGTTGTTATCTTAAATACACACCTTATCTATCCATATTGCTGTACTTCAGATGTGAAAGTAAAAATAAAGGTGTGAAGTGCCTAGCAGACTTGTATGGATTTATGTAAATCAGAAAACACACAAGCAATCCATTAGTGCTAATGCCCTAATGTGGTAAATTCAGATATGGATTGTTTCCTAAAAGTTAGACACACTCACCATCATCATCCCCAGCATCCTTATCTTCATCCTCCTCCTCATCCTTCTTAGTAGTTTACTTTGGAAAAACAACAACAAAAAATCTTTAATTTATAAGAGGTTTTTTTCTCTGAACTCCAGACACATATCCAATTGTCTTGTGATACCTCCATATGGGTATTTAAATGTATTTAAATCTAAAATGCTCAAAACTCAGCTATCTTTTTCCTTTTTAAAAAAGATTTTTTTTTTTATTTATGCATACAAGAACTGGAGTATAGGCCAGAGGTGCAGGGGGTGAGAGGATTCATCAGAGACAGAGTGGGGAGCAAAACAGGCAGACTGACTGAAATACACTGCTGAGGGGAGCAGTGGGTGAAGCTGGAGAGGTCTGCTGCACCATGTGGGTTAGCTCCCTGGCTGGGGATCGAACTCATGCTGTAGTGGCTGGTGCTAGCTTGGTAGTGCTGAGACTTAATCCCTTTTACCACTAGGGACGCCCAAAACTCAACTACCTTTTTACCCAAATTTGTTTTATCTGTAGTCTTTCCAATCTAACCTAATGACAGGTCCATGTTACTCAGCCCAAAGACCTTCAGGTTATCCCTGGCTCTTCTTTCTCACACCTACATCTCATCTGTCAGTAGTTTAAGTAGGTTGTACTGTCTAAAAACATCTAGAATCTGAATCTTGCCACTTCTTATCACTTCCGTTACTACCTGGTCCAAACTATCATTGTTTCTTACTGGGATTCTTTGAAAAAGTCTCTTGAATGGTCTCCAAACTTTCTCTTACAACCTTTAACCTGTTAACTCTTCAATCTAGTGTTAGTACAGTGTCCAAAATTATGTTGGTTAGAACCAGTCAAATCCTGTCATTTTCCAAATCAAAGTGAGTTGTTTCTTTTTTCACTGTCATAGGTAGTGTTTGTAGTAGCTTTTGAATCGCTGCATGATATTGCTCCATTTGCAGCCTCATCTTTTGGCTGGACTATTGAATAAATCCATTTTACCAATATTTTCTTTTTCTGGTCCCTCCCTCATGCCCTCCCTCCTTCTTTCCTTCATTTCCCCCCCCCCCCCCCCGCCGCTTCCACTTTTTTGTATCTCTTAAGAGAGCTTTGATTAACTCCAGGTGTGAAGATTTTCTCTCCTGTGTTTTCTTCTAAAAGTTTTACAGTTTTATTAGTCCAGTTTGAGTTGATTTTTTGTGGAGAGTGTGAGTAAAGGATCAACATCCATTCTCTTCCACATTTAATTATTGTAGGGTAAGGTGAAAAGTATCAGGCTTTTCTGCCCTCCCGCCATTAGGATAGATGATGGAACCCTATGGTCCTGAATGCGTGCCTGATGGCGGGCACCTGGAGTAGGGTGTGGGCATGTGTAGATGGGATTCACCTGGGCTAAGACTGGGCTTTTAAGGGCGGCATCACGGAGATGCCAGCAGAAGCTGAGAATGGAGCAGAGAAGCAGAGAAACCCGGAGAGCCCAGAAAGAGTGAAGACTTGTTGGGGGCTGGGAGGCCTGCCAGCCTCCCGGCCCCCCAGCATCCCTGCCTGCCGTGTACCCAGTAAATCCCAATAAAAGCCTGCAAAAGCCACTGAGGGCTCCAGGACTCCTTTACCTGGTCTGCTGGATCAGAAAACCTGCTCAGTGTCCTTCCTGCGCCTACCGTTATTCAATAGCTATTGTTGGGTCTTCCCTGGTGGCACAGCGGTTGAGCGCTGGGTAGCGAGGCTGCCTGCAGCCCCTGCAGTGCCAGTTCGATCCCCGGCCACCGGCAAGGGCCCCGCCAAAAAAACAAAACAAAACAAACAAAAACAATAGCTATTGTTGCTGTACACAAAAACCTTTATTTCTTCTTAAGCTTTAATACTAAAATGGGGAATAAGAGCATTTCTAATGCTGGTTATGATGGAATAACTAGCATCAAATATGCCCCCTTATACAAAATACATAAAACTGTTCTCAAACATTAGACTGTATGGCCATACAGAACTATGATCCCTGAAGAAGGGAAATCAATGAGGTGAGTCCTAGGGTTATACCAGTTAAAAATCAAATAATCATATATGGATGGCTCTTTTTTTTTTTTAAAGATTTATTTATACAAGCACTGGGTACAGTCAGAAGCACGGGAGGGTGAGAGAATTCACCAGAGTCAGAGCGGGGAGCAGAACAGACAGACTGATGAAATACACTGCTGAGGGGAGCAGCGGGCGCGGCAGGAGAGGTCTGCAAGCCATGTGGGACCCTTGCCTGCTGGCCGGCTGGGATCCAACTGGCATTGCAGAGGCTGCTGGCAGCTTCGCAGCCCAGCACTCAACTGCTCCGCCACCAGGGAGGCCCCTGGATGGCTCTTTTCCTAGACAAATATATTGATCTATATATCTATTATGCCAATGCTACACTGTTTAATACTGACTCTGAAATCAGTTATACAAGTTCTCTAACTTTGTTCTGTTTTGAAATTGTTTAGGCTTTCTCAAGTTCTGAGCATGATAAGCATTGTATTGAATCTGTTGGGGAGGATTATCTCATAAACAATATTTTGGATTTTTCTTCGTGATTGTCTTTAATGTAATTTTGTTAACTTTATCCTAGGTGAATAGGATGTAAATGATATTTTTGGATGCTATTGAAAATGTTATTTTTTGGGTCTCCCTGGTGGTGCAAGGGGTTAAGCACCACACTTTGTAGCAATCCACAGCCTCTGTGGCACAAGTTCGATCCCTGGCCTGCCAGGGAGCTACCCACATGATGAAGCAGACCTCCCCTGTCTCACCTGCTGCTCCCCTCAGCAGTGTGTTTCAGTCGGTCTGCCTGTTCTGTTCCCCACTCTGTCTCTGGTGAATTCTATCACCCCCTGTATCTCTGGCCTGTACCCCAGCTCTTGTATGCATGAATAAATAAATCTTAAAAAAAAGAAAATGTTATGTTATTTTTTTAAAAATAAAATTAAAAATGATCATTGGTTGTATGCAGAAATACAGTCTATTTTTGTATATTAAATGTGTATCCTGCTAACTTACGAATTCAACCATTAATACTTTTGTGTAAATCTGAGGTTGTTCTGTGTAAATGATCGTGTTAAATACAAATAAAGAACATTTTACATTTTCCTTTCCAATCTTTACATCTTTGTTAAAAATTTTGCATTTGCTAGGATGTTTAGTGCAATGTTATAAAGAAGGGGTGAGAGTGAATATCCTTGCCGTGTTCAGCCCCTTTCTTGATGACTTCTTGATTGTTACCTATACTTCTATAGCCTTAGAATATTGACAATGTTCCTTTTCCAGCTTAATATTCCCAGTATTTTGTTCCTGTTCCAATTTCAGTTTTTTAAAGATTCTGTTCTGCCTTGAAACTATTTCTTTGTTATTGTCCTTTTTACTCACAAAAGTTTGAATATTTAACGTTGGCACCTAAGGGCCTCTCCAGTTACACTTTCTTCTGCTTTCTCTGTTTTTCTACTTTTTTATACTCATCAAGTGTCCAATGTCTTAGTCAGTACTCCTATACTTACCTCTTTTCTTTGGTAATTCTGTTTCCCTTTCTGAATGCCCTTATCCACCTTTCCTTGTTAAAATCTTAATCATTCTTCAGTGTCCCTTGTTTCTTTATGGTGATGCTTTTCCTAGTAGAATGTTACTGTCCTTTGAATATTTGTCAAATCCTCCTTACTAAATTGTAAATTTTCTGAATGCTGTACTCATTTTTGTTTCTCCCATGGTGCCTGATACCCTACAACTTGGCACATAGTTGATGTTCTGTATTTATTAAATAGTTGTGTATAACATCTTTAACATTAGTGCAGCTCTCCATTGTGAATTGTTGAGTGAATAAGCTATGTGTAAGAGTATTGTACCTACTAAGGGCATCTTACTACCCTAAAGATAATTGTTCTGAAGGACTGTAGTTCTAGAGTAAGGAACAGAGAGAAACAAAGGGTCTATTTATTTTATCTTAGTAATGTAAAGAGGAATTGCTGTGGATAACCTCAGTGATGTACTATTTATTCTTTGATAAAATCTGTATCCCTTTTCTTCAAACTTCTATGAAAGGCCTCATTTAACCTCTATTGGTTAACATATTTACATTGAGGGTAGGTGCTCTTCATGATGGCATGGGGGAGCACAAACAACCCTCAATATAAATAGAGACATAAATATTTTCTGTTATGCCTTGAGTAAGTGCCATGGTAGAACAGAGGAGGAGTACATGGGTTTTGGCTGCCTTTTAGGTTCTCAGAGACCTATATCTAGGTGTATAAATTAGGAAGGACCAATTGTGCTTTACTTAGTATAACTTTTACTGACTGAGCAGTCTATTTTCAGATAGTCCTTCAGATAGTGAAAGTCAGTCGTCATTGCTTAATTTTGTACTCTTCCATTTATTTATACCCTCTGTCATTTGCTGAGGTCATCCCTTCAAAAAATATTTTCTTAAGAACCCATAATGTGTTGGGTGTCAGTACTGGCATTGGCAAGATAAAAAGACATGCCTCTTGGAAGAGTGGTAATGGCCTTCCCTAGTCCTGATTAGTGATTAGTTTAGGAAGCCTGGTATTTAATACTTATACTTGCTTTAATAAGCATTTGGGCATTGGTAGTGGATATGGTTTTTAAAACAGCCTTCTAGGGTTACATTTTGTATCTGATCCTGTGTTTAATGAGAGTTCAATTGCTTCTATGAATTCAGTTGGTGATATTTGCATCTTTGGAATTACTGTTTGGGAATAATCACCAGCAAGAAAGTCAGTAGTTTGTTAATTTTCTTAAAGATATGTTTTTGTTAATGTTGGATTGCTGTGGTGCTTTGAGTAACGATAACTGAAATACAAAAAACAGGTGGAAGGATTTTGTTGTCCAAATCAGGTGTTTTTTTAAAATAAAGATTTAAAAATTAACATAAATTTGGCTTAAAAACCACAACTTTTTCCTTTTTTTCCTCTAGGCCCCCCCCCCATATATTGGCCTTTAGTAAACAGATGATCAGATTAAATGCTATAAATGAAAGTACCTTGGGGTAAAAATTTATAGATATTTGGAAAAGGAAATATGTTGGGTTGTTGGAAAAATCATGATGGATTTTTGCTGCTTGAAAAACATAGAAAAAAATGTCATGAATTTTCCGACAATCCAATAGTTAGCATTTGTTCACAGAGTTTTATTAATTATCTTCCTTAGCTGATTACTATTATGACTACTCTGGACAAGATCCTTTTTTTCTTGACTTATGGTATCATTTTCCTTAACCCCCACCCCTATTCTGGTTGTCTACATCCTTCTAACTCCCCCTTTGTAGCTCCATGCTCACATGTGTTTGATATATGTCTGTGGGTTTATATTATCTTTGAAAAGTAGAGAATGGTTTTTATGTTCTATGTATCTTAAGTGCAAACTTCAAACTTGCTGTTTTCATTTGGTGTTTTAAGATGAGACATGTTGCAGTATGTATCTCTAGCTAATTAAGTTCTAAACATTGTTCAGCTCTAAGTATCCAGTTAATGGACACCTGGTTTGCTTGTGGTATTGCTCAAAGCTGGGATGAATATACTCATCTATTATGTTCAATATGGATGTGGTTCAATAAACACTTCTCTTTATTGTTGTATATATTTGAAAAGTTTCATCATAAAAAGTTAAAGGATTTTTAGAGTCTTGTATTTTCTAATTCTTGGTTTTGGCATATTATAAATCACTACATATTTTTTGAATGTTATTCGCAGAAGTCAATTTATAAAATTAAAGGATAGTACTAGCTATCCAATATTTGAGTATTTAACATTTGTCAGGCATTAGGCTGAATCTTCTTTACATTCAAACTCCTGCAAAGTGAATTTTATTTATTTCATTAAAAAATGGTTCTTCTCTGGAGTTTATGACTCCCTTCACTTTTTCTTTAGTTTGTCTGTCTCTGAGTGGAGGAGCATGACTGACCCCTGCACTGGCACTAATAATGAAGTGAAAGACCTGGGGGAAAGTGTTGGACTGAATGTTTAGGTAATAAAGAAGTGGAGAGAACTTCAGGATAGATGGACAAGTATCAGAACATACAAAAATATTTCTAAAGGTGCATTTGGATCTGTGCCTGGGTGAAAGTTCGTGAGGGGTCCAAAATTAAAGCTAAATGTTCTTTATAAGAGCTGAGTTGAGTCTAAGGGATTTCAGCATTTTGCAGTGCGGGTTGTCACTCAGTTCACCAGGTAATACAGAGTTCTGAATAAGATGGGAATAGGTAATTTTTCCAAAATTAATTAAGGAGTCCTAATACCTAGTGTGAGATTTATTGGAATTTATTTATTTAGAAATTTAAATGTTCTATCTGTAGTGATAGTTTCAAAGTCGGTGAATTTTTCTTGTTTACTTCTAATATTTTAATAGATTCTTTTCTCACAATTTTAGTATGAAAGGTAGCATCTTGCAACTTTGTCCTAAAACATGACTTTCGATGGAAGTCAATAAAATTCCACTCTAAATGTCCCTGTAAACATTAGACGCATTAGTGATTTTTGAGTGTTAAACATAAGTTACGTCTGTCTTTTTGTTTAATATATTTTATGAAGGTTTCAAAAATGAATACTCATTGAAAGGAATTGCACTGATAAATGAGTTATGATTATAGTTAACCTTTGTAAGAGAGATAATTTACTAATCAATCTTCAGTGTTTCTTAGCAACATAAAGCATTCATATTCTGGATATTTTCTTTCTTCGGATACACATTTGGAAATATTTTATATATCCTGATGGTTGTCCATCTGTCCTGAAGTTTGCTCTGCTTCCTCATTACCTAAATGTCCTCATTAAACTTAACATTCATACAAAATATTCTTTCAGCTTAATAACCTCCAGTTTGACTTGAGAATCATTTGGCTTGTCAGATTCTTAAAAGAAGTCTGGGAAATAAATTTCTTTTGTGTATTGTAAAGCTAAAAGTTATTGAAAATATGTTACTTTTTTTTAATAAAACAAGTATAAAACTATTGCCTTGGGAGCTAGCTAACTATTTTCTTATTGTCCTTAGCCTCTAGGGAAGTAGTTTAATCACTTGTGATAAAGAAATAGCTTGGTTATATTTTGGCAAGTTGACTTGTATTCAGTTTAGATCATAATTTATGAAAATGCTAGATTCATGGGGAATGTTGTAGTCACTCATCCATTCTACAAATATTTATTGAGCACTTATAACATGCCAGACTCCAAGACTGCCCCTGGGAATACTGTGGTGAGCAAAAATATGAGGTCTCTGCTTTCTAGAAAGGATTGTGGTTGTCTGAGAGCATGTAGTGAAAGAACCTGGTCTGATAGGGGAGGAAAGGCTTCCCTGAGGAGTATACTTTAGCCACTACCTGAAGGACGTTCCTGTAGGAGCTGCATGTATAATGGAGACTGCAGGACAAATTGAGGAACTGCAAGGCCAGGGAAGTTGGAGTTCAGACAACAAACCCTTGCAAGAAGAGGCATGTAAGAAAATTAGATTAAAATATATATATATATTTTTTAAACATCCTTGTTTATTTTTTCACATACAAGATTTCTCTCCTCAGATACAGTCACCATAGTTTTCCCACCACCAAAGTGCCCACAGCCCTCCACCACACTCCCCCCACTTATATAGACTTCCCCCCACTCCTACACATCCCCCTCCTCTTCTGCATGTCTGCTTGCAAGGGTCAGCCTTATAGTTTGTGGGGAAATTGGAGCTGAGCTAGAACTTCATATTTTGTAGATGCTTTATAGAGTATGAAATCAAAAGATACTTCTGTATTGATTTTCACATGTATTTTAAGATAATAAACTCTGTTTTCAGGTTCTCACAGATTTGAAGTTCCCATAGAATTCATTTTTCCTGTTTGGTTCTTTAAACCCTTAAGCAGCAGTCCATTCTGATTGGCCAACTCCTGTTTGAATATAACTAGTGCGGTTGGCAGGTTTTTCTTTCTTCCTTGGAGTCAGCTTCATTTTCAGGCACCTTTAATTATTAGCTCTTTCTCATATGAAATCAAGATTTCTGTTTCTACTCATTGATCTCTGAGGCAGAATTGGACAAGATTAGTTGACTTTCAGACTTTCATGTATTGCGAAGGTTACTGTTGTATAGTTGTAAGTCTCACCTTTCCAGACTTGCCCCTGCAGTATTTGAAACATTTCAAATATATTCAAAAGAAGAAAGACAAGGAGAATGAAACACCTCCCTCTCCAACTCTGTATGTGCCCAGTGCCCAACTTGAACAGTTACCCACCCAGGGTTTTATCAGTAGTACTTAATGAATACTTTAGTTGCACTAGGCACTGATGCAGGAAGTAGATCCTGGAACTAAAGAAGTGTACCTGACAGTTTCTGGCCTTAAGGCGCTCACAGTACAGTAGAGAAGAAAATAAGGGGAAAAAAATGAATGAAATTAGTACAGCTTAAACCATATAGTTACCTAATTTGTAAGATAATTATGGGCTTATAACAAAAAGGTACAGGGAAAGCACTTTATCCTCCTGATAAGGCCCTTAGTATTCATTAGAACCTCAAAGAGGTCCATGATATAACATGGTTATTTTATAGTTCTTTGTAAAGCAATTAATTTGATAGTAGTCAAGTATTTCCTAATGGTCAGTTCAAGCACTTCTGAGAGTTAAAAAAGACAAGGGCAAATGTCCAGTCAACTAGATTGTGTAATTTTTATTATACGTACATAGGAAAATATTTGTATTCTTATAACAGCTTAGAAATCTAATGTTTATATAACATATCTTAAAATATGATATAATTGGTTTCATTATTATACCCAGAGGTCAGAGGTGTTATCATACCCAAAGTAAAAATACTGCTGTTTTCTCCATGTGTGATGATCCTCACTTAGTCAATTTTGAAACACAGGCTGAGTGAACAAAGGCAAGGCTTATTGTCAGATTTGTTCTTACCTTCAAGAGTCTTTCTAAGGATGTGTCATTAACGTTGAACTTGATACTTACGTGGGTTTGCCCTGCCTGTAATTTGGACCCATGCATTGTCTTTGTGTAACTATAGGAGAGCGTATGCCTTTCTGTGCACACATAGTAATGCAGAAGTGCAGTTTCCTTTTAGAGTTTTTCCAACCAAGGAAGCAGGTACTATTTACAGTATATACTAGACAAATTGGAAGCAGGTGCTTCCCACTCTCTCTAATCTTTGCAGCCGTTCTTTCACTTTATACTTGCTTCCATCTGCATACTATATGTGTCTGTGGTTTTTCTCATTTCTTATATTCTGGAATAGATGAGTGACAAAAAAGCTGTAATGCAGTCTTTTTTATTCATTCAGAATGTCACTTTGTGCTTAAATACAGTAGTTGACTATTTGATCACTACTTTTATGTATGATTTGCTTGTTTATCTCTTCTCCTGTTTAGTACTCAAGAATTGCAGATGTACTTTAATCTGGCAAAAATGATCAATTCTGATTACTTTTTATAAAATACCTTGGAAAGAAATAAAGTCAAGGCAGTTAATAAACAGTTCATTGGCCTAAACTGGCAGAAAAATCTGCAGAGTTCAGAATGTCTGTATTAGAAATACAGTGTGAATCCCCCCCCGCCCACATATGTTCTGTCCCTCACCTTGGCACAATTTTACTCTTTCTATACATTAATATTTTGTGGAAATTCTGTATTCTAGGGAGCATTGGTAATTGATGTTAACTTTTTCCAAACATCTTTGTGTTACAAGTGAAAACATGGGTATCAAGACTGCCTTTTAGAGGGAAGTTTCTTAGGGATCCTCCTTAGAACTTCCCCCTGAAAAGATGATACTACTTTAAAGTGGTGCTTTATTTCAGCATGTACAGTTTGACTCTAAAAAGAGATTCAAGCAGCCCTGAAGGCTCAGCTCTCCAGAGACCAACTCAAAGTCAAAGACACTATGCTTATCAGCTAATTAAAAAAAGATATAATAGCAGAAAGTTATCATATATATTTGCATGGAATAATCACTAAACTCTTTAACTTGTTATGACTACAGTAGAATGACCAGAGTTCAAGAACCAATTCTGCCACTTATTAGCTGTGTGACACTGGAATCAGTTATGTTCTTTTTTGAGTTCATGCATCTACAAAGTCAAAGTAATGATACTTTCCATAGAGGACTGGTTTGTAAAATAGAGATTTTATCTGTGAAGGGACAGTTTAATGACTGGACAGTCCTGACAGTCCTGCTGAAAATGTGTGATTTAGAATGATAAATTGTGATCTAGAATGCTATTAAGAAATCAACTAGGGGGCCTCCCCGGTGGCGCAGCGGTTGAGCGCTGGGTTGCGAGGCTGCCCGCGGCCTCTGCAGCACCGGTTCGATCCCCGGCTGCTCCCCGGCCACCGGAGGAGGGTCCCACATGGTGCGCAGACCTTTCCTGCCGCCCGCTGCTCCCCTCAGCAGTGTACTTCGGTCCTTCTGCCTGCTCTGCTCCCTGCTCTGGCTCTGGTGAATTCTCTCACCCTCTCGCGCTTCTGACTGTACCCAATGCATGTATAAACAAAACAAACAAACAAACAAATAAAAAAAAAAGAAATCAACTAGGATATGTAAATACTTTGAAATGAGAACAAATGTAAGTGTTAATAACTGGAAGGAATTAGAGGAAAACCTAAGAAGGAATTCTAGAAGAACATGTTGCCATATTGAAAGATACATTATCCTTTCTTAGCAATCAATCAATTTTTTATTGAAATGAATGTTTCTAAGGTTTATTAAGGTAATTACACTTAGCTAGGGCACTTTATTAAATACCATAGTACCTACATTTGAAATGTTTAGTAAATGCTAGTCATTATTTTGATTTTTTTCCATGGAATGTATTTCCAGAAAGAAAATTTCTGGATCAAAGGATATGAATATTTTTAAGGCTCTTGACTTTTGTATTAAAATTGCTTTCCAGAAAGTTTTACCACTTTATATCTCCACTAAAATGAAAAGAGCAGCGTGGAACACAGTAGTCCCCATTTCTGTGGTTTGCTTTCCCTGGTTTCAGTTATACCATTGTCAACTAGGGCTGAAAATATTACATACAAAATGATATTTTGAGCGAGAAACTTTTTTGCAGTATATTATTATAATTGTCCTGTTTATAAATTTTATAATGTATTGTTCCAGTTCTATTTTATTATTGTTAATCATTTACTATGCATCATTTAAAACTTAAAGTCTAGGGCCTCCCCAGTGGCGCAGCGGCTGAGCGCTGGGTTGCGAAGCTGCCCGTGGCCTCTGCGGCGCCGGTTCGATCCCCGGCTGCTCCCCGGCCACCAGAGGAGGGTCCCACATGGCGCGCAGACCTCTCCTGCCGCCCGCTGCTCCCCTCAGCAGTGTACTTCGGTCCTTCTGCCTGCTCTGCTCCCTGCTCTGGCTCTGGTGAATTCTCTCACCCTCCCGCGCTTCTGACTGTACCCAGTGCATGTATAAACAAACAAACAAACAAACAAACAAATAAATAAAAACATGCCTCTATAAAAAATAAAAAAAAAATAAAACTTAAAGTCTATCATAGGTATGTATGTAAAGGAAAAAGCATATTATGTATATTTTCAGTATCCTCCTTGGTTTTGGGTCACCACTAGGAATCTTGGAACAGATCCTCTGTGGATAAGGGGGCACTATTCTTTGTTTAAAGGAAGTTAGCTAATGTGACAATTCAAAGGTATTATTTATAAAATCTGTATTTATTATATATGTCAGGTTAAAATTTTCTTTCTAGTACTTAGTATTTGTTTTTATTCCTATCATTTTAATTTTCACAGGTTTTTTATATCTTAGGAATATAGCTTTTTCATATTTTTTTCTCTAGTTTTGGAGAAATTTCACTACCTTTGTATACTTTGTGTTATTCTAAACAACTAAACTTTTTTTTGTCTTTTAATGCAAAAGACATACTAGTCAAACTAAACTGTATGATAACAGTTATTATTTCCAACGGGTAGTACCCATTTTAGTGTTAATTATTAAATAGTATCCTAAGTTTTAGAGTATGTTTTTCATTAAAGTAGATTTATATCCATTTTATCTTTTAAATTATGATTCTCAAGCTTCAAATAATTTTATACCTTGGTTATCATGAAAAGGTTTTTTATAAGTGAAATTAATAATTCTTCCCACTGGTTTAATTTTCTAATTTCAAGTGGAGTATTTTACTAGACTGTGGGTGATACTTAAGTTATTTAGATTATTTAAAACCTAATGTTATTGCCTTTCCCTTTTAAATTGTTTTCTAATGTTTAAAATTTACTCAAAAGCACAAAAATACAGGGTGATACAATATAACTTCCTCTAAACTATGCCAAATCAGAACTTTTTTGTTTTATTTACTTCAATTTTTAATTTCTTACACAGGGCTTTATAGACTGAATCAAACTCTATGGTAATGATCCTCAATCCCATTCTCTTTCCCTGACCTCCTAGGTAGCACATATTGTGAGTTGAGTGTTGACGCTGATATGCTTATTTTTATAATTTTGTTTAATATGTATGTATCCATTACAAAAAACCCTTATTTTAATGATATTCTGTGCTTGTCCTTATGCTTCTTGCTCTTTTTTTTAACCCACTATTATGTTTTTAGACATAATTATGCCATCAATCTATGTTGATAGATATTGCTATATAGTTCAGTGGTTCTCAGAGTGCTCTTCCTCAGCCAGCAACTTCAGCATAACTTGGGGGACTTGTTAGAAATACAAATTCTCAGTGCTGGACTGGCTATTGAATTTGTGTAGCCCGCGGCAAAAGGAAAGTGCTGGACCCTATCTTCAAAAACAGGATAATCTGAAGATGACAACAGCAGAGCTTTGAATCAAGAGTGGCCAAGTTCAAATACCCATTAAGCTAGTAGCTCTGTTTTAAGCCTCACTCCAGGCATACTAAATAAAACCTCTTAAGGTAGGACCCAGCTACTGGTTTTAAAGTTTGAGATCATTTGTATTTTATTTCTAGGCCTGCTATAACAAAATACCACAGACGGACTGCCTTACAAAGCAGACATTGATTTTCTCACCATTCTGGAATTGGTGGAGACTGGAAATCCAAGATCAAGTGTTGGCAGATTTGCTTTCCCTTGCACCTTTGCTTGCAGTTGGCCACCTACTTATTGTGTCCTGACAGGGCCTGTGGGTGCATATCTTAGGTGTCTGTCTGTCTGTCCAAATTCCCTTTTCTTATAAGTACACTAGTCAGATTGGATGGGGGCCCATCCAAATGTCCTTAACTTAATCATTTTTTTAAAGGCCCTGTCTATCTTGGGTCTCCCTGGTGGCTCAAGGGGTTAAGTCTCAGTGCTGTGAAGCTATCCGCAGCCACTGCAGCGGATAACAACCAGCCAGGTTGTTAACCCCCATGGCTCAGCAGATCTCTCCTGGCTCACCTGCTGCTCCCTTCAGCAGCTTATTTCAATAGATCTGCCTGTTCTGTTCCCCACTCTCTCTCTGGTGAATCCTCTCAACCCCTGCACCTATCTGGCCTACTCCCTAGCTCTTATATTCATAAATAAATATATCTTAAAAAAAAAAAAAAAAGACCCTGTCTCCAAGTATGGTCACTTTGGGAGTTAAGCCTTCAAGATTTGAGTTTTGAGAGACACAGTTCAGCCCATAACACAACCTCTATAGTTCAATGGTTTTTATGACTGTATTACTTTTAAGTTATATTTATTTTTGTTGATGGAAATTTAGGTTATTTTCTGTGTTCCCACTATCAGTTTCATTTTCTTTATAGTTGCTTCTACAATTTTTATTTAATTTTGATTTGGTATTTTGGTAGGTGACAAGTATCCTGATGTTAATTAAATTTAAAAAAAAAACAACCAAAATCACACACTGCCTTTTGTTTAACGGAAGCCTGTGTTCTATAAGCTGTTAATTTTGCTAGCATGTAATTTTAAATGGTAGTGTTTTTATTTTCTGAGACTGGATTTTTCATGTAGTCCAGCACATGCGGTTTTGTACCATATTTTTGAGTTAATTCCACAAGCTACTATTTCCATATATGGGTGGGTCTGTCATAATGATAATAAATAAGTTTCTCTCTCTGTTTGTAAATAAAGGAAAACAGTGACTCCGTCATTGTGTATGTAATGTCTTGGGCTTTCTTGACCTTTTGCAGCTCATTATTGTCATGTGGAAATATACTGAATTCCCATTGCTGTTAACTTTATGCTGCTAAGAGTAGTAATGTTTCCTTGGGAAATATTTATTAATGTTATTTTACTAAAAATAAGCATATTTTTTATTAAAAGGCAAGGTGTTGTATTAGGCTAGTGCAAGCTTTTCTTTTTGTGCTGAGTTTCTACATTTAATTATATGCTTTGTAATTTATTTCCTCATTCAAGTCGTATTCCCTTTATCCAGATTTTATTTCCTTTCTTCTTTCTATACTGCATACCTCTTAATGTCTAACAAATGCAGATTACGTGTGTTTGATGGTTTTAAAAGTTTATTCGTTTATTGAGGACCCATTGCTTATCAGGGCATAGACTATGTTCTCCCTGGCGTCCACCCTGCCACACCTTTGGGCCATTTGCCAGCTTGTTCATTGTATCTCCATTATAAAGCCATGCTTTACCAAGGAGGAGATAAACACCACCCCCTAATTGTCATTAGTTACTTTGGTGGTTGAACTTGGTGGACAAAGAGAAGTCTGAGGATGATAATAATTGAAACTGATGTGGTCTGGTGTCAGTATGTCCTGTGAGCAGACATGGGAATTGGACAACCTGTAGGTGATTTCCTTATTTTTGTAGGGCAAGTGATATGTGTGATTTCTAGTGGCATGCTCAGGCTGATGAGCAAGTCGTAGTGCTTTGCTTTTCCTTGGGGTATAGCTCTTCTTTTCCTTGGGGTGGAGAGGAGAAGGGAGGAGTGGGCCAGACTGGAAGAGTGTGAGGAGAGGGGGTTCTCATACTTCACACTGCATGGCAAGCACCCATTGGCCTTTAGGGATAGACTCTTCATTATTGTTCTGTGCTTCATGTTTTTTCTCTCCATATCAGCACTAGTCTGCTGAATTTATATCACCTCTTGGTTTGCATTGTGTCCCTAATTTCAACATAAAATCAGTGATTTATTGAATGTTTACATATTTAAGGCTCACCTTTGTTTCTTTAGAGGAGAAAAGGGAATAGAAATCGTGCCCCTCCCGCTCCCCCCGCCCCCTGTATATTTGGGAATCATAGAGAGTTGGGTTCAAATTCTGTCTCTGAACTTGATTTGTGGGGCAACCTTTCTCTTTGTTCTTAATCTCAGCATCTCATTTTCTTCTGTTGTAAAATGAAGGAAACACCTACTGTGCATATCTTACTGGGATATTCAGGGGGATTAAATGAAGTAATGTACAGGAAGCTCTTTAAACATAATAGGCACTCAGTAAATGGTAGCTGGATGCTATTATCATTATAATCATCATCATCTAGTTATTTCTGTATTTGAACATCACACTTGACTCTACAGGGCCCACTATATTAATGGTCTAGGTGACACTTTTCAGGAATTGCTTTCCTGGCTCTAGGATGATTCCATCACAGCAGATAATTTAATTAGCCCTTGCCTGCTGAGCACTGTGGCTGTGGCAGTCAGTAAGGGAAATGTGGGGCCTCTCTGGTGGCGCATGGGCTAAGTCTCAGTCCTATCAAGATCTCACCAGCCACTCTGAGGCCTGACTTCAATCCCGCGCCAGGGAGCTAACCCACATGGCACAGCAGACCTCTCCTGTCTCACCCGCTGCTCCCCTCAGCAGTGTATTTCAGTCGATCTGTCTGTTCTGTTCCCTATTCTGTCTCTGCTTGGTTGATACTACTGGAAGTTAACAAAACCAAGTTTGTCTAAGAGTTCCTGATTCCTAAGTCTCTCTCTGTATTTATGTGTGTGTGTGTTTGTGTTTGTAAAGATCTTATTTTTTACTATAATGAAATATAAATAGCAAAGTTTGCCACTTTAACCATTTTTAATTGTACAATTCAGTGGGTTTGAGTACAGTCACACTGTTACACAACCATGGACTTATATTTTAAAGTTTAGTTTTGGTATTGTATTTCATGTGTTCTGTTTGTTTGGTCCATATATTGGGAAGGGCTCTTAATGGTAGACAACTGAATCATTAAAGTTGATTTTTAACAGAATGAGATTTATTAAGATGTAATAGTTTGTTGGATCTTTGAACAATCAGAAGGGATAGACTAGGCTGAGTTTCTAGGAAGAACTCCTTATAACCACACTTCAGCTAGTTGCCAAGGGAGTCACTGCCATCTCTGGTCACAGAACCCTGCTGGCCTCTTCAAGTTTGGAAGTTGCTGGACGAGGTGACTTGGCTTTTGCTGCTGGCCCCAGGTGTGTCCTCATCTCCTCTCCATCACTGCTGAGCTGTGTGTGCTTGGTTGCTGTCTCACTTTGTTTCTTCTCTCCTCTGGTCTCCTGGAAGTGTTCCTCCTGGAGAAACCTAAGGTACAAGCAGATCTTCAAAGTTGCAAGGGAGGCTGGAAAAAGTACCCTTTAACTTTCTAGATACACCTGTTTTGTAGGCACACTGGAATGGGGTTGAGTGAGTGTTGAGAGTTTGCCTTAACTTTTAAAAAGGAAAAGTCTAGAGAACACATTAATTTAACATCTTTGTTCTCTTAAAAGACTATAGCTTCTCTTAAAAGGGTAGTAAAGTGAAAAAAAAAAGTAGTAAAGTGGAAACATCAGTCTAGCAATGTTGATATGCGAGAGTCTATATTAAAGAAATATATTTTGTGGGTGAAACCCAGTGTTTAAATTATTGTGAAACTCTAACTGGACCTTTGTTTAGCTGACAGTAGTGCATATATTTATTTTTTATAATGTTCCATCACTTTGTCTTTTTTAACTTCTCAGCTTGGCATTAGAAATATGGATATATAGGGGTTTTTGGGAGCAGGCTTGGAGTCTGAGAACCCCAGGCTTGTCTTCAGTGAGGAAAGGATTCAATGTTGAGACCAAAGTTATAGAAAAATAAGAAGTTTATTGATAGGTAGGATGAAGTCTAGGGAAGTTCTCCAAGCGGACAGAGGAATCCGAGTGGGTAGCCACTGAGGTGGTGAGAAGTTGGTGCTTCTGTGGGTAGAGTGGTCAAGGAGTGGGAGGTTGGTTGTTGCATGTCTCCACTTTGTGTCTCTTGCTGATTAGCTGGGACTGTGGCGTCTCCCTGGTTACTTGGGACCACTGATTTTGCACATATACCTGGCCTGCCTTCCCATTGCCATAGTACTGTGTTATTGTGTTGGTGTTCTGGACATTACACTCTTCACTGGGTTGTTAGGTGGGGGGCACCCTCTGATCCATGATTTTTTTTCCATTCAGACTGCTAAATGGACCCCGGGCACCTGGGCTTGTGGGGTTTGTGCCCTCCTGGCTCCAATTACTGTTTCTCAATCTTGCTGATAAGTGGACTTAGAGTTTTGGGACATTCTTTTCCTAACTGGCCGCCTTTACCCATTCCCTAACTTCCTCCTTCAGTATTATCTTTAGGTAGTACTCTAGACATAAAGAAACAACATTTTTCTGTTTGTATGTGTATATGGCGTGTGTAGAATAAAGTGTATGTGGAGTCTGTATTTTATTGTTAAAATATATGAGTCCCTGTTGTAGATAGTAGAGATTCTTAACTTTGGATTCACGGAGAACTCTGAAATTATATGAAGTATTATATATGCAGAGGCCTTCTTCAAAGAACAAGATCTATAGTTTTTATGAGAACTCCAAGTGGTCTTGGGCCCTGATAAAATGTTAACAGCTAGCCAAAGACCAGTACAGATATGGGTCATGAAAAGTATTAGACTGGAGAGGCCAGGATGGATTCCTTCAGTGTTAAGCATGCTTACAATCAAAGGGCTGTTAGGACTGAGCAGTGGACTGAATTGGAGGTGGTCGCGGGGGTAGTCGTGACATTTCATAGATGAGGGTAAACCAGGGAGCTATAACACTGAAGTAACAGACCAGGGTCTTAATTCCATTCAGAAAGTTTGTTCTGTAAGTGAACACCTGAAGTCTTGTTTAAGATTGGACAAGGTCAAATCAGGATATGATGAAGCAGGTCAGGTTTGAAGTCTAAATAGGCAGGCCAAGGTCATTAATGAAGAGGAGGGTTTAGGCAGAAATAGAATATTAGCATTCAAAACCTGATGAAATGGACCAATAAATAAATTTTTAGTTTTTTATCGTGGTTGAGTCATCCCAAAGAGACTAGGTCATTATCTACCTAACAAGAATGCTGCATGACGCTTCTTACAATTTGGTGAAAGGATACATTGGTAACCCTCAAATTCCTGCCAACTCTAGAATTCCATGATTTCAAATTCAGTAATTGCTCTTCAAACAAAATGTGCTCTCCAGTTATTTATGTCCTTGTCAGAAATTTGTTTCTGGAGCCACAACTATTCATATAGGAGGTACTATACTAGAATTGGTATAGCATACAGACTTGATCTTGAATTTATCCCCTAGAAGTCCAGGCCTTCTCAACCTGAACCCTTTTGCATGGTAGTGTTGATTGGGACATATGCTTCCTGGGATAATGGTCCGACAGTCTTATGAAAGATTTGTACTTGAACTAGATTCCTCCTCCCCTTTCCTGTTTGCTGCCATCACAGCTCAAAGGACACTAAAATTCCTCTTTCTCCCTTTTGTTTTTAGGCTAACTTATTAAAGAAATCTAGTTCTCAGAGGATTTATTAACTGAGGTCATGTTGAAATAGCATCTTAGGGAGAGCTCTCCTGACTAGAAAAAATTGAGAGTGCATTTGTCTTAATTGAGAATTTCATACAATGTCAGTACTTAAAGACTTAGAAAAAGGTTTTTTTATTAGTCATTCAACTTCAGCATTCATGTTTTATAAGAAAACTTGTGGTGAATTTAACTGTACTTGTAATAAAAGTATTTGGACTTTCTGAAGTAGAAAGCCAGGTACATGAATACTGGATTATTTATCAGTTTAGTAGTTTGTAAAACTTTTAACTGTTGTTTCAGTGATCCATTCCCTCCCAGCCCCCCACTTTTTATAATCTGTAAATTATAATTATTCCTAAAATTTTGGGCTATCATTTTCTACCAGATATTTGAATTGGTCATATTAACAATATGAAAGGATAATATTTTCAGATGTCGAACCTTCTGTGTATCTATACAATTAGCATGGACATTTTAAAGTTTGAAGAATCGAATAGTAGAATTGTGGTTTTAATCTCTAAAATGTGTATATATCTATGTAGACATGCACACACAGATTGTAGATTTCTGTTTGCCTCAGTCTTAAAATTTGCATTTGGAACAGTTCTGGTGGTGTGGTTTGCCTTGTAAAGAACCAAGAGACCTGCCACTGTGTCAGTAAAACTGTCTCATAGGTATCATTCAAATGGTTTTATTAGCAACATATGGGGCATGAATGATCCACAGAGGGGACTTTGGAGTGTGAGGGTGCTGGTCTGTCTGTTTTGGTGTGTAATTATATCAGTCCTTGTGCATGGTGGTGTTTGCGGCTCCTTAAAAAATATAGAAAAATAACTTTTAATGTGGTAAGATAAAAAATATCAGAATAAATTATAATTGTAGAATTTTAGGGAGTCGTTTGGATGAGAGATATGTTTTTACAAACCTCAATTTTGTTTTGCATTTTAAATTTTATTCAATCTTTTAAATTCAAACCTAGATTTTCAGTAATATGGATTTTTGTATTACAATAGACACCTAGCCAAGGCTCATAAATGGGGATTGAAATTTGTTTCTTTTTTCCTATTGTGACAATGTGTGGCTGTTTAATTAGTTTTACTAAATATTTATTAATTTTTCTATAGAGGTATTTGTAGCATTTAAATGATTATAATGCGCTGATTACTAGATGCTACACAGAAGACAATATCCAACACAGCCTGTGGGCTTATGGAGTTTAATTCTATAAAAGCAATCACGTGCAGATGATGTTTAAATAATAATTGATAGGAATGATAGCACAGTGGTTACCTCTGGGAAAGAGGGAGAAACATTGGGTCAAGGAAAGGTATACAGAAGCTTCATTGCTAAGTTTTTTCCCCTGAAACTTCCCTCTCTCCGCTAAGATTTATTGATTGTCTGAGATTTTGAAATCAGAGATTCAGGTTAAGGCAAAGGTATTGGGATGGTTTGTTTCATCTTCCTTTCCTACAGTTATTTCCTGGCTTGTTCGTGGGAGTTTCTTAAAGGTGTGTGTGTGTGTGTGTGTTGGGTTGGGGAGGAGGTATTGGTAAAAATTGAGGGGATAGCTGGGGGTAGGAGTGCATTTAGAAAATGCCCTGCATAAAAAGACATTGAAATGTTTTTCAAATTTCGTCTAAGTTTTGCTCTTGGTATACCTGGAGTCTTAGGTTAAATATAAGCATTTGTGTTAATACCTACTTTGAAATACTTAAATTTTTATAGGTGATATCTCAGTCTTCATTTTGGAAAACTACTGGGAAGTAACTTTTTGACTCTATATTTACATTTTTTCTCTAAAAGTGGCTTCAGAGAGACCTAGGTCTCAGAAATGGATTATTCTAAACTGATTAATCCCAAAATGTCTAGTCTGGTTCCTTCTGTGTGCTGGTAAAATAATATTGGAAGCCAAGCTGTTCAATATTTAGATTGCAGTGATTAAGAAAGCAGCATGGATTATATGTTTATTTCTAGAGTGTAAGCAAATAGGGTCACACTTCAAGTGCTTTTCAAATGCTTGTGACTGCTGTTATGTTTTACGACATGATGATTTTGTCTAACAGCTATTTCCATGAAGTTACTTTATTTGTTCAATAGAAGACCAAGCCTCTACTTGAAAATGTAAGGAAAATCTTTATATTCACTCTCTTAAAAATCAGGTGGAAAGTTGTGGTTATTCTATAGTGAAAAGAAGTACATTTGGATAATTTTGTTCAACCCGGAAAACAATATTTAATAAAAATTTTAGTTACATATTTGGTGGGGACGATACGGACAAATAAGAAGAAACATCAAGTATTTTTAATCTTAGGGAATGTGAACTTTGTTAAATGGAAATAAGATTAAATAGCAATAATCTTAAATGCATAACTTATTTAAGCCTCTCTTTCTTGTTAGATTTTCAAAAGAGCAGCTCAGAAATTTATTTTATTTGATTTGAATATAACTGCTATTATTTTTTTCTTGGGTAGAATACCTTGTGAATAAGGTAGAAGTTCTAGTTGAATAATGAAAAATTTGACTATATTGACATTTGCAACCAAGTATGTTCTTAAAGTTCAGGGTTTAATTGAAATGATGAAGTGATGTTAAAATGTTTAAAATTTTGTTAAGCATAAAGATAGTGTATGTATGCATTAAAATAATCCATCTGTACTATAAAATAATGATTAATGAATCATTGCTTTGTATTTGTGAAGTTTTCTCTATATGTGTATAGTTGTCATTCTTCACAAATGTAATTATTTATATTTCTTACATATGCTGCTTCATTTTATCATCACAACAGTTTTGGAAGTAGTTGGGAGAGGTGAGATTTCTCTTTACTAAAAGTAGAAACTGAGTAGTATAGTAATTAAATGGTTTTTTTGTGGGTAAGATTACACTAAAATCAGAGCTCCTGACTTCTGGTTTGTGCTCTTTCTTACTGTACCTTAGTCAGAATCAAGGAGATTAGGATTTTTTTTTCTCCCTAGCACTTTGTATCTTTTCTTTCATCATTTTGTTTGGTGTGTTTTCTAGTTATCTTGTCATTATTTAGAAAGCAAAAAAGACCTAACTCTATATACTAAGTGTGTAAATTTGGGGATGAAAATGATCCACCTGATCCAAATCTTATTTTATCAAATATATCTGTATTTATTAATTTGGAAAAGCATTTTATCATGCAAAAATGATAAGAATTAACTTGATATTAAAGACACTTTTGGAATTAAAGTTTTTGTGATTGAGATACAAATAGACCTTTCTCTTTCCTTGCTGTCCTGTCTCTTCTTTTTTGGAGACATGTCTCAAGGTAGATGTTGAGATCTTCACAATTCTTAAGAGAATTTCATTTATCTTCTTCTATTATGTGTTTGGAACTATTACGATTTTTAAAACATTGTTTTGAATGTATTATACTTTGAAATGGAATTAAAAGTAATAGAGTATTTTTTTTTTAAAGATTTTTTATTTATTTATACAAGAACCAGGGTACAGGCCAGATGCACAGGAGGGTGAGAGAATTCACCAGAGACAGAGCGGGGAACAGAACAGGCAGACTGATGAAATACACTGCTGAGGGTAGCAGTGGGCGCGACAGATCTGCTGCGCCATGTGGGATTCTCGTTGGCGGCTGGGATCGAACCTGTGCTGCAGAGGCTGTGGGCAGCTTCACAGTGCGGCGCACAACCGCCTGCGCCACCAGGGAGGCCCCAGAGTATTATTTAAATTAAATATCATTGTGTATTATGAACAGAACCATAAAGAGGCCTTTATACATAGGCATTAAGGCATTAAGATATACAAATGGAAATTTGGAGCTTTAGAAAGGTACATTTGCTACTTAAATGCAACATAGTAAAGCTATTAACTGTTCTTTTTAGTAATAAGCAATTCATTCACATAAATGATAATACTATGACTTCTCCAGAGTAATGAATGTAATTTAGTTACTGAGAGACCTTGTTTAGTGTATGTGAATTAATTGTAATCAGAAATTTGGATCACTGTTAGAGCTACTCACCTTTCTGTCTCTCTCTTTTTTTTTTGTCCTTCAGTTGCAGCAAAAATCTAACTTCCATGTTTTACTACTTTATATGTCTTTTGGGAGATTTTAAAAAAACCAATGTCCTCTTTCTCCTGTGGAAGTGTCAAAAATCCTAAGAAGCTTTCTCAAGATAAAGTTTGTCCCTTGTTTCAATTATTAAATGTGCTTTTCTCTTATCTGTGAATTTCACCTTCAGTTTACTGGCAACTGCTTTTTTGTGTTAGGATCATAGAATTATGATTAACTCCTTGCAATCTGGCTTTTAGCCCACCTTTGTACTAGAACTGTGTTCTTGAAGGTCACTGGTGACCACTTGCTAGCCAACTGTAGAGGTTTTTTTTCCCTCTGGTCTCAATTGCCTTGACATGCTAATGCCACATGACCTTGACTTTTCAGTTTCAAGAGCAATTTATTGTGGGTTTTTGCTTTGAACTCTGCTCCCCATTCTTCTTCCTGTAATACCTTTGTGTGTGTGTGTGTGTGCGTGTGTGTGTGTGTTGTCCTTGTCATTTGCTAGGTATTTACTTATTACATTTTGAACCTTACAACTTCAGTTCTTCTTGCTTTGCATTTGTGTCATAGATAAATCACCATTTCCCATAACTCACACTCTGATGGATATTGCTGACAGTTCTCAGACCTCCATTTCACATCATTACCCCTCACCGAGGCTATAGTCCTGAACTTCTGTCTGCTTTCAGTTGGTGTCCTTTGCTTTAGAAGAGAGCTTTCTTAATCTTTCAGATACAATATTTCAGTCTTTGTAAGTTTGTTTTAAAGAAGCATTTTCTTATATCTTGACATTGTTTTATTTCACTTCCCTCATCTCCCAACTCTAATATCCTTGAGTCTTTCTTAAAAATATTCCTTAAATTTATCCCATCTTAATTTCATTATCTTCTCCAAAGTACCTTACAGTCTATGAAAAACTTTCAAATATATATGTATTTATGTTTAAAGTAACTAATATAATAAACTTGTAAAATAGGAAGAGTAGAGTTTATTATACTAATTTGCAGGTCAGGAAATATGTACTGAGGAAGTGACCTATTGAGGTATTGTTGTTGCTGGTTTAGGGAGGAGATGTTAGTGAAACCAAGGTATTTTGATTTCAGGTCTCTACCTGTGTCCAAATCAAGTGACTGTAATTTCCTGTTAAATGTTCTTTCAGTTTCCAGTCTCCTTTAATTCACTTTACAGTGCTATATTAATGTCTGTAAAACCAATCATAGTAGCAGCTATGAGATTGGTACAGTGTCTCAGTCGCTGTGCTAGATAATATTTAATCCTTGAACTGCTGTGCAAGGTAAATATTGTTATCCCCACTTAATAGACAAATAAATTAGGCTTACAAAAATGAAATAACTTGCTCGTCATGATATATGAGGGAGTAGGGGTGGTGTAGAGACTCAAACTCTGGCTCCTGACTTCAGGTTTTTTTTACAACCACATTCTGCCATTTATCAAATCCTTGTTGTTAACTCTTCTTTCTAAGAACGTACTGTGACTTCCTTTAGCTTGCTTAATCCCCTTTGTACCCCTTTATTGACCTTTCGGGATCTTCAATAACTTGTTCATGAGTTTATTTTCCATCATTTTCTCCAATAACCCTCCACAGTGAACCCATTATTCTTGACCTAGTTCTCTTTTTCACACTGACTTTAGCTAGTCTCACTTTTTCACCTTACTAATTTTTTCCATTTTCCCCTGTATGGAATGATTTTACCTCAATCTGTGAGCTATCCTCAGTCAGCTGTTTACCTTCTCCTTTTTCCAGTATTCATAGTACCATAAATGGAGTTGTTAAGATAGATCAATACATGGATTTTGTTGGGGAGGTCACTGGGTAATGGAGGGCCAGGTTGGTCTGGTTTGTGAGTGCTAACGGAGGGAGGTATGCATGGCAGCTGCTATGGTAGCACTCAAGAGGATGTGATTAATTTTGCCTGAGTGGTTGGTGAAGATGTGACAGACAAACTGAGCTGTCGCCTTAAAGGAGGAGCAGGAGTTCTCTATGTGTAGAAGGAGTGGGTAGAAGATATTCTAGAAAGAGGAAATATTATATGAATAGAGGAATGAAATCACAAATACGTATGCCATATGTTGTACTGTGAACATTAAAGACATTTGATGCAGGCTATGCAAAGCTGTATGTTGTTGCCAATGAGCCTCTAGTGACTGGATTTTCCTTTGTGGAGTCATTGTAGTCCAGGGTCTGGGATTTGACTTTAGGTACCTGTTTTGCTGATTCCTTTATTTACTGATTTACCTGGTTACCTTACTCATGCTCTTAGAAACTGAATACAGAAATCTATATATGTTCATGTGTTTATAAATTTATTAATTTCCAACAAGAAATACAACTGTCAAGCAGATTGCGTTGCTTGATTTGGCAGAACTGTACCTTATCTCCCTGTAGGCAGACTTCTTGGGAAGCCAAGTTGTTAATATGGAGGTCAGTTGATGATTGAGAAGTACAGCTGTCAACTTTGTCCAACATTTCTGACCAGTGCACTCTCTCTCTTCTGGCAAGAAATGGGGGAAGCCATATTGGCAGAGACCACCTCATGAGTATTGAAAGAGAACCAGGAGGAATATTTGTTTGAAGAAGTATCTTTCAGTTCAGTTAGCTTGAGACTCTTACCCACTTTAGGAATGGCTTTGCCAAGGAAACCATATTATTCTAGTCAACTTAGCCAAGACTTCCTCTCCTGTGGCTTAGCTTGATCTTGTGAATTTTTGCCTACGTGACTTCTCTGATTCCTTTGCTGACTTCTTAGCTCACCCTTACCCCCACTTCCCCTGCCTTCTGTTTGATGCTTTTTCCCTTTAGATGTGTTGAGACATTCTGTTAGGTTACAGAGAAATCTTAAGAGCTAGAGAAGCAAGGGAAGGGGGTGGATTTTCATATCTGTTTTGATCTATCTTGTTTTTATTTTCAGTCTCCAGCCCCTATTTGCAACCATTTGGGACCAAAATCAGGGAATGGTGAGTAGCTCTCTGAATCTGAATATGAGATTTATTGGTGGTGAAATATGGGAGATGAGACTAGAGAGGAAAATTGGGATCAGACTGGTGCCATACTATTGATAAAGAGTTTTAATTTCAAAGTCTTCTCAATTCAGCTCTTCTGTCTTCTGTAAATCCACCCCCCTTTTCTTTTTTCTAGCTTTTGCATTTTTGTTATATCAAACTGTTAATCTTACTATAGAATGTATAGTAATGACTCTCCTTAAGACATCTTAAGATCTGTAAGAGATTTTATTTATAGCGTCTATGTTCTGACAGGATAAATATTAAGCGATATTATCTGAATTTTAAACATGAGGTGCTTGAGAGCTTAAGTTCTGCTTCTTACTGACTCTTATCTTGCTTCCTTAGTCCAGGCTATTTCCACATCTTCCTCTTTTATCCTCCAGTTTTCTTAGACAAGGTTTTACCTTTTGTACTATTGTGTAATTTTTTTTTTATCATGGTGTTTATGTGATATACATGAATAGTTCTCTTACTAATCGATCATCTTGTATCCCTCTCTTTTCTCTTTAGGAAGCTTTCCAGTTCCTTATATTTAGGTGGGCCTCCTACTTAAAGCTTTTGCATCTTATAATGCTTAGCCTCATTGAATTTCAAGCAATATTTAAATAATAAAATGCCATTTTAGAACCTGAAAGTGTCTTCCTCTAGTTCAGTACTCTCATTTTCTCCATGAGGAAACTGAGATCTGGGCAGTTGTGATTCTCCCTTGAGCCCATGACTAGTACATGGCCAGATCCCAAATATAGTCATGTCAGGTCCAGCCACCTCTGCATGACACACACTTGTTCCCTGTTTGGCTGACAGATATATTCCACAGAGATGAAAGGAACCATCAAAGATCACCTGTACGTGCTTATAGTCTCTAAAACCACTATATTAACACTTCAATTAGCAACTCTTTTTGTTAGCACTAGGAAGAGTATAGTTTTGAATGTTTTAGGTTAAAACCTTATTGTGTTAGGTTAAAAACCAAGTGAAAGAGGGACACTGGGAATGGAGCTCACACGTGCAGGAGTGTTGCATGCATCACCCTGTTTGCTGTCACAGGTCTGTGAACCAGTTGAAGGTTGTACACATTTTGCTGATGAAGAAGCTGAGACTCAAGAGGTGAAGCAATTTTAAAAATAGAACTGGAAGATGTGGGTTTGAACCAAGGTCTACATGACTACAAAGACTATGTTCTTTGAATCATGCTTCATTGTTACAGTGTCTGGCTAAAGCGCTTAAGAATAGCAACTTTAGCTTAAAACCTGATCTTCCAATGAGGAGCAGTGCAGCAGCCAGGCCCATGTGTCTGTGGCACTAGTGGAGAATGTTGGGTGACAGTACCTGACGCACTAAATAATTTCACATTTCCTAACCATGGCTGGTGGCTTTTATTTGTGACCTTTTATGTATGTGTCTTGTGTCATTGTTCCAATTTCCATTTTGTAGGAAAACATCACCATGTTATAAGCCCACATGTCTCATTCTTGCTTCCACTTTACAACCTCACTTTTCATTATGCTCATGCTCCTTCTTTCTCCTTCCTTGTCTCACTCCGCTCTCTTCTTGGTATGGAGAGATCTTTAGATGTACTTGTATCAAAGGTACTTGAAATAAATCAACTTCATTCCCCTGCCCCCACCACTTTCTTCTTTGTTGGTATTAATAATCATAATCACAAAATAAAAAGGTGATATATAACCACATTATTTGTCTTCCCTAGAATAACACTTTCCAAATGGCAGGGTATATGAAATTCATAACTTATATAATGTTCATCATTCATATTTATAAAATCTGTGTTTTGGTGCTAGATGTACTTACTTCAAGTTTTAAAGAATGGTTTTAAAATACTTTTGAATCATATCCCTAAGAGCTTTCAACACTGTATAAATAGTATACTTCTTAGCATTTCCTTTTTGCATACCTGCAGTTTGCATCATCTTTGAGAATGTTTACCACCTTTTTTTTCAAGGCATATGGGGAGACTCAGCCAACAAATGTCATTATATATGTGGGTTTCTAAAAGCAACTGGGGAAGTAATGTTTAACCTTTTCAAAGTGTTATTATCTGGGCTTTCCCCTTTCCAGAGCTAAAACAGATGTAAACCAAGATGTGAATCAATGTACATATTTTTGAATATTTATCTCTATTTGGGTTTTGCCAGTGATCATTTTTGTTTAAATTTCATACCCACCTTCTCAAAATTTAGAATGTTTCTGATAAATAGTTTACTGTAAGCTGGTGACTTTCATCACTTTGCTTGTTCAGTTAAATTCTTATAGATTGTTCCTTAAAAAGAACAACACAGTTGTCAGATGAAGAATTAGAGCTATGTCATTTGATTAAATGTGCTCATAGGGGAAAATATGCTAAGAAGGCATTAGAATTTCCCTTTTATGCCAAAAAGTCCATTAGACTGGTAGGCTGTGGAGAGGGAGGTAACTCAGGGGAATATTCTGAGGTAGAAGGTATTGGATAACAAGAAAACAGAGTGAAAGAGGTTAGTTTTTCCTAGCATGGGAAATAAATAAGTGGAAGGGCTTTTCTAAGTAGACGGACTCCAATCCTATACAACTATGTTGAAATGCATTTTTGCTTCAAGACTGGGACAAGAAGACACCACCCTAAAAAAAAAAAAAAAAACAAAAAACTACCTGCTATATTGCAAAAAAATTTTATAGACTAAGAAAGAATTAAAATGTTTAGTGGTATTTGTGCTTTTTTCTTTTAGGTTTTAAATTTCATATGATCAGTGCCTTTTAATAGAATATTATGTGTTTTATATTTGCTTTATAATTATCTACTCCAAACTTTCTCTTATTAAATTTGTGAAGTTAGGATAATTTAATGCCTTTTATTTCTTCTACATAGTGGGTACTAGACAGTTATTGGTTGAATAAATGAGTGAATAAATGACTGAATAAGTACAGAAATACGTGGAGGCAGATGTGATTTGCTATTATGAGTTAGATTCATGATTTCTATGTTGTTGCCCTACCAAGTTCTTAAAATACAGATTTGCATTAAATGATAATGTACTCAGTCCATAAAACTCATGATAAAAAAGCAGTAAGAAAAGATTGAAGAAATTTTAAAAAGCTAATCCTACTATACATAAATAATCATTATAATTTGGAGTATCATTTCAGGCATTTTTTTCTCCCTTTCAAAGCACAAACACTCATATCTCCCCCCTCCCCCACATATAATTATAGACAGAAATAAGGGAAAAACTATAAAGATAGCATCATCCTACATACTGTTTTTATTTAAATAAAAGTAATATTATGTGATGTTAACAGAAGTCAATGCAATTAAACAAAAACCAAAGGAATTACAGTAATTAAATAAATGATCATTTGCAATGAGAAATTCTTAAATGATTTCACTAAGTTTGAAAAGTTATGGAATTAGTAAAGATCAGGATCATTATATTAAAAATTTACTATATATATTATCATTCACCTGCTATGAAAACTAAAAAAAAATGTATTTTCTATTCTAGTCCTTATTTTTATTAGTTATGTTAAATTTGTACCTTGTTAAGCCATGTAACATTTTATATTCTATTTTGTCACTTATTTTTACAGTAGTTTAGTCTCATTTTTATATATAAGACCATTCAATGCTTATTATCTTCTCTTTTATCATTGCAAATGGTCTTGGGAAGTGATCCCTGGTAAAATTCCATCCTTGGGCACTGATGCCCCCAAACAAGTACTACAATTTTTTGCTAAGGAGAATGAATTTATCTTTAGCCAGCAGATTAAGAAATTGCGTCCAGTAGAATAAAATCAAGTTTTGTTTTATGCAACTTGATTATAAAATAATAGCTTTGTTTTCATTTAAGTATAGTTCTCGAAATGTAAGAGTATTACTGTCTTTTAGTTGTATATTTAAAAAAGATTGGTGGATTATTTGTGCCCAAGCAGCAAACTTTGTATTGCCTGGTCATTCTCAAAAGGAGTCAGTAATAATTCCAGTCAGGTCCATAAAAGCAGAAGTAAAGCGCCCATTTCCAAGGACAGCCTGAGTCTATGGTGCATGCTGCTTTTAGTATATTTGCTGAGATCCATGACTGCAGTCCTATTTCTGGATGAACCAAAATGAAAGGACCCCATTTCTTTGGGGATACCTGTAGGAAACATTCTTCTCAGTTTGTACTATGAGAATATATTGTCTTGTTTAATTTTCCTTTTTTGCACTGATAATAGATGGCACTAAAGCAGCCTTGTATTTTTATCATACTCTATAAAGATGGCTTTTCTCTCTAAAGAGCCATTCTTTTAGAGGATCAAGAACCTCTTCCAGCTTCATCCTGTAAAAATTAATCTAGTCCTTTATACCAACACAGCTGTCCATACTTTTTTTTTTTTTTAAGATTTATTTATTTATACAAGCACTGGGTACAGTCAGAAGCGCCGGAGGGTGAGAGAATTCACCAGTCAGAGCGGAGAGCAGAGCAGGCAGACTGACGAAGTACACTGCTGAGGGGAGCAGCGGGCGGCAGGAGCGGTCCGTGCGCCATGTGGGACCCTCATCCGGCGGCTGGGGACCGAACTGGCACTGCAGAGGCTGAGGGCAGACTCTCAACCCAGCGCTCAACCGCTGCACCACTGGGGAGGCCCCAGATATCCATACTTTAATGGAGATTCTTGTGATTCATTTCTTGGCTGGGAGAATTTATTTATTAGTGGTTTTTTTTGTTTGTTTTTAGTGACATGGATACATGTATCTCCTGACATACTATACTGATATGTGTTTATGTATTTCTGTGTGTTTGTGTGTTACTTTTTTTTTTCCCAAGAAGAGTTCATGGTGTTGCATTTCATAATTGAGTGCTTGAAAATGTTCACAGGTTGTTATTTTTACACTTTATGGACAATTTGGATATTATGTAATTGGGTTTCATATCTTTCTTAAAATGCTAAGGACATTGCTGTAACATCTTCAGATAATGGTTCAGATAATGGCTATTGCAGAAAAGTCTAAGTAAGGCCAGTCTTGATTTTATACACACAAATGCACACACAGACAAACATTGAAATTGTTTTCTCTTTCTTTTAAATTCTATAATCACTATAAGTCATATAAATAGGACTTAATATTAATTGTTTTGACTTCAGCTTTCTGAAATATTTTCCTTAAGTATGTCCTTCTTGCCCCACTCCCCTCCCAGCATTTATGAAAAGTTTTCTTCTGTTATATTACTTCCGTTTTATTTTTTCTGTTCCACTTTGTTTCTTTTCTTACAGGAATATTAGATGTGTATTGTTTGATTTTCTTTAACTTTCTCTGTTTATCATCTCATCTTATTATATTTAAAAAAATTCATTTTGTGTACTTTTTCTCTTTATTTCAGCACTGAGTGGTCTGGTTTTTTGTTGTTGTTGCTTCTTTTTGGTGGCCTTAATTTTTTTTTTTCATCTAATGCTTTTTCTTAGCCTGCCAATTTATCATTTCCTTTAGTTGTCTTATATTTTCTGGGATATTTAATAATTTTCTCTGAGTCCTTTTACTTTAAGGTAGCCCACATCTGAGTAATTTCTTTTAAGGGTGATATTACTTGTGAGTCCTCCTTCTGTTTCCTGAGACAATTTTCTTCATCTGTCTTTCTGTTTATATTCCTCCACCCTACCTCTCAGTTGTTCTGTATAAATTCTTTGCTGATTCCTTGCTGCTTCATACTCACTTTTGAGTGGGTTCAAGTCCATTAAGAATAGGCATTATCTTAAAAAAGTGTGAGGTTGGATTTAAGTATTGAATGGTAGGGAGAGGGGATACATGACATCAGTTTGCACTTCCATTTGGATTTCTAATGTTAAACATTCCTTTACCCAATGTCTTCTCTCACTTTGTAGTGCTGTGAAGGTCTTTGTGACTTTGGGGTCCTGTGAGTCATAGGTGTTTGTGTAGGTTTGGTAATAAATACCTTCCTTCTCTTTCACCTCATTTAGCAGTCTTTCTGTGTTAGGAGGCTAGGCCATTGACAACAAAAATGTCATGTTGGTTTTTCCGCTCTTCTTCTGTGGTAAAGACATGATTTTCTGGGGAAATCTTTCTTAATCTCTCCCAGGTAGGTACTTAAACATCTTTAATCTGAGTTTACTTGAATGGGATCCTGCCAGAGATCCTGGTGGGGGGTGGTGGTGGTGGTAATTGCTTCTCAGCATTATGGCTCATTTTGTTTCCAGATATATAATTTGGCAGACTTTTTTCTTTTTTCTTTTTTTTGTAAGTTTGTGGTTTGTGGTTGTGGCTGTCTTTGTTTCATTGATGATGAGGTAGACATTAGTTTTTGTTCTTTTAGGTTTTTTTTTATTTTCAGTTTCTGGAGTAAAGGTTGGGGCAACATTATCTTCTTTCTGTCACCTCTATTATTTTATTTGCTATTTCTGCTGATTCTGCTATGCTCTCTCCTTCCCTTCCTCCATCCCTCTTTATAGTCCTATCATTCTTTTTACTGCCTACCTCTTAAATTAGGAGCATTTCTAAAACCCTATTTTCAGTCTGTTTTCTCTAGCTTAATTTTCTCTTTTTGAGTGACTTCATCTGATCATGTACTTTTTTTTTTTTTTTTGAGGCATGTTTTATTTATTTATTTGTTTGTTTGTTTTGTTTGTTTTGTTTATACATGCACTGGGTACAGTCAGAAGCGCGGGAGGGTGAGAGAATTCACCAGAGCCAGAGCAGGGAGCAGAGCAGGCAGAAGGACCAAAGTACACTGCTGAGGGAAGCAGCGGGCGGCAGGAGAGATCTGCGCGCCATGTGGGACCCTCCTCTGGTGGCCGGGGAGCAGCCGGGGATCGAACCGGCGCTGCAGAGGCTGCGGGCAGCTTCGCAACCCAGCGCTCAACCGCTGCGCCACCGGGGAGGCCCCTGATCATGTGCTATTAACCTTCACCTCCAGCATGATGATTTGTAGAAATGATATAACAGAATATCAGTCTGGTCTTGATTACTCCTAAGCCCTATTAATCAGATATTGACAGCTTTTCAAAATTCATCTCCAAAATGAAATGAGCTTCTTTTTACTGCCCCATTTAATGGAAACTTTGTTCTCCTTAATTATTAAGCTTAAAATTAAATTAATATACATATTATTTTTCTTTTTTCATGCTTCTCCTAACTAGTCAGACATACAACTCAACAACAAAAAATCCCAATCAAAAAAATGGGCAGAAGAGATAAATATGTAAGTAAATATTTCTCCAAAGAAGACAGAGATGACCAACAGGTGCATGAAAAATGTACATCATCACTTATCATCAGCAAACCAAAATCATAGTGAAATGAGCGATCACTTCATATCTATTAGAATGGCCTATATCAAAAAGCCCAGTGAGTGCAAGGGTATAGACATCATGCACTGTTGGTGGGAATGTAGATTGGTCCAATCTCTATGGAAAACAGTACGGAGGTTTCTGAAATATTAATAGATCTAGTATATGATTCAGTAATTCCATTCCTATGTATTTATCCAAAGAATATGAAAACACTAATTCAGAAAGATAAATGCACTCAAATGTTCAATGTAGCACTATTTACAATAGCAAAATTATAGAAACAGACTAAGTACCCAAAGACAGATGAGTGACTAAAGAAGATGTGGGGTTTATATACACAACAGAATACTACTCTTATAACAGAGAAACTCTTGCCTTTTGTGACAACATGGATAGAACTGGGGGGGATTATGTTAAGAGAAGTAAGTCGGAAGAAGACAGAAAAATACTGGAAGATTTTACTCAAGTGTGTAAAATAAAGAAACACAGCAAAGAATGGAGAACCAAATCAAGACAAATCCTTGGCCCCTGAGTGCAGAACTGAGGCCACCAGATGGGTCCCAGTGGATTGTGGTAGAAGATTATTTGTACTTGCTAGTGGCCATGATGTAGTAATGTACATTTGAAAAGATGTGAACCTATACTTCTAAAACATATATGGTGTTAATGAACCAACCTTACCTCAAAAAACAAAATATTATTGCCATAATTCAATAATTTTGGGTAGCTTCTTGTGAAGCTAGTGGTTAAAAAAAAAAACTGGTTAAAAAAAAACCTTCATGTTAGAATTTAAGTTTTTTTTGAAACTAGATGTCTAAACTTGCTTAATTTTTATGTGACACATTTAAATTATTAACTTCTTAACAACTGAGAGGCATGTAGGCATAATTTTTTTCATATATTGGGAGATAAAGCAATAAATGTCAAGAGAGTGAATGAAGAATTTAATTGCGTCTAATATGTTAAAACCCTGGATTTGACATGTATTGGGAAACTTCAGTTGCTTTGGTGCATGAGTTTCTTTATATGCCTTAGGTACATGATTGTTTGAAAGTTTGATTGTAAAACAGAAGCTGTCATTGTAAAACTTAAGAGTTTGAGGGCCTCCCCGGTGGCGCAGTGATTAAGCGTTGGGTTGCGAAGCTGCCTGCAGCCTCTGCAGCGCCGGTTTGATCCCCGGCTGTCCCCCCGGCCACCGGAGGAGGGTCCCACATGGCGCGCAGACTTCTCCTGCCGCCTGCTGCTCCCCTCAGCAGTGTACTTCGGTCCTTCTGCCTGCTCTGCTCCCCGCTCTGGCTCTGGTGAATTCGCTCACCCTCCTGCGCTTCTGACTGTACCCAGTGTTTGTATGTATAAATAAACAAACAAACAAATAAATAAATAAATCTTTTTTTAAAAAAAAAACAACTTAAGAGTTTGACAGTATGAATGGCCCCTCAATATGGAAAAGTTGTTGAATTTCTTAGAAAAGCACAAATCATAAATTTCTTTTGGAGAAAAATACTTTTGAAAGGATTTGACATGTTTTACGGAAATGGTAGATTGTTTTATATATATGGAGAGCCATTGTGTTACATGTCTATATTAAAACGCACAGGAGGGCCTCCCTGGTGGCTAAAGGGGTTAAGTCTCAGCCCTATGAAGCTGTCCACAGCCAGTGCAGCACTAATTCCATCCCTGGCCAGGGAGCTGACCCACATGGTGCAGCAGACCTTTCCAGTCTCACCCACTGCTCCCCTCAGCAGTGTATTTCAGATCTGCCTGTTCTGCTCCCTACTCTGTCTCTGGTGAATCCTCTCACCTTCCCGCACCTCTGGCCTATACCACAGTCCTTGTATGCATAAATAAATAAAAATAAATCTTTAAAAAAACACACACACATGGGAGATCTGCGCTTTATTTTGGAAAGAACTTGCTTTATGCCATTAATTAAAAAGAAATCTTTTATATTCACAGCAAAATGGAGTGGAAAGTACATAGTGTTCATCTTCCCTCAACTTTCCCTACCATCAGATCTCCATCAGAGTGGTAAATTTTTACAGTTGATGAACTAACACTGATGCCTTGTTATCAGTATAAGTCTTTACTTTAAACTGGATTTCAGTCTTTGTGTTAGATTTTCTCCGCGTTTTAAACAAATGTATAGTGATTGATGTGTCTGCTCTTACAGTATCATATAGAATTGTTTCACTGCTCAAGGCCTCCCTTAAATCATCTATTCACCCCTTCCTCCCTCTCTCCTGTGGAACCACTGGCAACCAGTGATGTTTTTATTGTCTCTGTAGTTTGTCTTGTCCTTTATGTCAGGTAGTTGGGATATATGGTAATGTGATCTTTTCATACTGATTTTATTCATTTAACAGTATACATGTAAGGTTCTTCCATGTCTTTTAGTGGACTTGTAGCTTATTATTATTATTATTATTATTTTAGTATTAAATATATTCCATTGTATATATGTACCAAAGTACTTTTATCCAGTCATTCTTTGAAGACCATTTTGTCTGCTTCCAACTTTTGGAAGTTCTGAATAAAGCTGCTATGAACATTTGTGTGCAGGGTTTTGTGTGCCTCTAAGTTGTTAATTCATTTGAATAAATAGCAAGGAGAATGAATTTTGGATTGTAGGGTAAGAGTCTGTTTAGTTTTGTAAGAAATTGCCAAATTGTTTTCCAAAGTGGCTGTGTGCTTTTGCAGTCCCACCAAAAATGAATGAGAATTCCTGTTGGTTCACATCCTCCTCAGTGTTTGCTATTGTCAGTATTTTGGATTTTAGTCATTCTAGTAAGTATGTAGTGTATTACATTGTTTTAATTTGTTATTCCCTAGTGGCATATGATGTTGAACATTTTCATTTGCTTATTTGCCATCAGTATGTCATCTTTGGTGAAATGTCTGTTCAGATGTTTTGCACATTTTTCATTAGGGTTGTTTTCTTTTTGTAGATTTTTAAGAGTTCTTTGTATATCTTGGATGAGTCCTTTATTAGAAGTATCTTTTGTAATTTTTTACCCATCTATTGGGTTGTCTTCTTATTTTTCTTTCTTTCTTTTTTTATTATTTTTTCTCATATTCTTTATTATTTTCATTTTCTTTTTTTAGATTTATTTTATTTATACAAGAGCCAGGGTACACGCCAGATGCGTGGGAGGGCGAGAGGATTCACCAGAGACAGAGCTGGGAACAGAACAGGCAGACTGATGAAATACACTGCTGAGGGGAGCAGTGGAGAGGCAGGAGAGGTCTGCTCCCCATGTGGGTTGCTCCAAGGCCGGTGGGGATTGAACTGGTACTGCAGAGGCTGCGGACAGCTTCACAGCACTGTGTTTAACCACCTGCGCCACCAGGGTGACCCCTGTCTTCTTATTTTTCTTAACAACACCTTGCAGAGCAAAAGTTTTTAACTTCAATGAAGTTCAACTTATTAAATTATTATTACTTTTTAAATCTGGAGCATGCCTTTGCTGTGATAGCTTAAAAGTCATGGTCAAACCAAAGCACAGCTCTTATATTATCTTCTAGGTGTTCTATAGTTTTGCATTTATATTTAGATCTATGATCCATTTAAGTTCCTTTTTATGAAGGTGTAAGGTCTGTGTCTAGGTTTAATTTTTTTAATGTAGATGTCCAGTTGTTCCATCACTATCTGTTGAAAAAACTATCCTTCATTGAATTGCATTTTTTTCCTTTGTCAAAGATCAGTTGACTGTTATTTGTGTAAGTCTATTTCTGGGCTCTCTATTCTGTTCCTTTGATCTAATTGTCTGTTCTTTCGCCAGTACCACACTGTTTTGATTACTATACAATTAATTTTTAACTAATTATTATTAAACTGCTTAAGTGTTTTTATTAAGATTTGTGAAGCAGTTTTCTTAAATGAAGTTATGAAAAAGTATTCATCTTCTAAAATAACATTGTTCAGTATGAGAAATCAAGATAGCTATTTTTTTGTTTTTTCTCTAACTGGTTCCTTTTTAGTATCAATAAATAAGTGATGATTGTCTTAAGTATTTCATGGTGTAAATCCATGAAAAAAATAATGCTTTAATTTGTGAAATAGGCTAGGTCTTACAGGATGCTTCTAAATACATGGCACTTTGTTTCTTTTGCCTAAAGACTATCTCATGAGAAAAACTAACCAGTTATATAAGATAATATGTAGTAAATTCCAGCATTGGTGGTAGTGCATTGCACTCTGTTGCTATGACTGGGACTACAAAATAATGTATTACTCAGCTACTTTTTACTCATGACATCTCTAGCCTTGTGTGACAGAAACACGATAAATTTACAATAAAATTTCTTAGATGATTGGAATGATGATCAACTATGACCAACTGTTAGGAGTGTATTTTTTATGTCGACATTATTGTGTTACCTATCATTTATTTACAATAATCTGTAACTAGTTTTAGTGGAACTGTCATGAGTTCTGACAAAAGCATATAGCTATGTAACTATCATCACAATTATGACTTGGAACATTTCTATCACCCCAGAAGTTCTGTTGTGATTTCTTGAAGTCAACCCCTAATCTCTGCTTCCAAGTAATTGCTGTTCTATGTTCTGTATTATACTTTGGTTTGTGTTCTCTATAACTCTTCGGAGTGTTTTCCTTAATGTAGAAGCTATATTCTGGAAAAAAATAAAGGAAGATAGATTGTAAAATGAACCATGTTTCATTATATTAATATTTTCAAGATGCTCAAATAAATTTCATTTTTTGCTCTATCTTTTCGTACTTTATTTCCTCTATGTAATAACTTAAATCTATATTGCATGTAACTTACATAAAATCAATAATGGTACATTTTGTAAGGCAAGTTGTTCTTTATCCTTTTGTAGTTAAATTGTTACCTAACTTGTTTGTTTTTAAAAGTTGATAAACAATTTAGGAGATGAAAGTCTATACATTCTATTGTTATTATTAGAATTAAATTAATTCCTTATTCTGCACTTGTCACTCAGTAGTTCAAATTTGCTCTGTAAAAGGTCTTTTGCCTTGTCCTTACACTCCCCTGCTCAGACCTCTGGGGATCAGAGCATAAGGGTGGATAAAATAGCTCTTTACTTCATAACATTCTATTCTTTGTGAATCCTTTTACTCATACATGGCCTATTCTGAAAGCATTCTAAAAAGTGAGGGTTGATCTCATGGAGATAATAGTCTCACTACGATAAAATACTAGAATTTCTTTAATGACTTTTTATTACATGTACTGAATGCTTACTCCTTTTTAAAGCGAAGAGTTAAGAGTCCCTTACATATTAGAATGAGTTGAGTTTTCTGGTTTTTGCCCAGAAAATTTCTGTTTCTAGAATTTGGGCTGCTTCATTTATTAGGAATTTGAAACTAGTTCTAAAAATAACCGTGAATATTATGATTTTTTTCCCCCATATTTGCTGCAGTAAACTCTTAAATATCTCTTGGGTTTGGGAATTGTATACTTGCATAAAGACAAACAATGCTAATTTTATTTTTAACTCAGCTGTAGTAATACTTTGGATAACTGATGTTCTACTAGCGAAATTCTTAAGTAACTAATCCTCTGCAATGATAAATTTGCATACAGTAAGAAACCCTGAAGATACATATTTAAACACTCTCTGAAGCTATCAGATATAAGAAAAAATATTTTGGAAGTTAATTTGAGACTTACATATCTGTGGGATGGGACTAAGGAGCAATCAATCAGATTTATAGTGTTTGTGATTGCTATCCTTCTCAAAACTAGTCACTCAATTTATATGTATTTTTTTAAAGTAACGTTTATTTTTATTTATTTATTTTTTTAAAGATTTATTTATTTATACAACCACTGGGTACAGTCAGAAGCGCGGGAGGGTGAGAGAATTCACCATGCCAGAGTGGGGAGCAGAGCAGGCAGAAGGACCAAAGTACACTGCTGAGGGGAGCAGCGGGTGGCAGGAGAGGTCTGTGCGCCATGTGGGACCCTCCTCTGTTGGCCGGGATGCAGCAGGGGATGGAACAGGCCCAGCGCTCAACCGCTGGGCCACCAGGGAGGCCCTTTAAGTAATGTTTAGAACATTTTTAGGATTTTTCATTTGGGGGGATGGTTTTCAGAACAGGCGTTTTCCATTCAGTCTGTACTTTGAAGGTATACCCATGAGCCTGTCTTTAGCATGTTATATCCAGTGTGAGAACAGGCATGAGCAGTTACCTGTGTTATAAGACAGACAACTCAAATGTTCCTATGATGGTACATACACAGTAGAGAGAGAAAAAATAATTTTGGCTTGAATGTTGGGAAGCTTCATCAAGTGACTTTAAATACAGTGATGAGTTGCATTCATTTTAGAATTATTTTTTAAAAAGATTTATTTATGCATATAAGAAATGGGGTACAGGTAAGAGGTACAGGGTGTGTGTGTGTGAGAGAGAGGATTCACCAGAGACAGAGTGGGGAACAGAATAGGCAGATCTACTGAAATACACTGCTGCGGGGAGCAGCGGACGAGTCAGGAGAGGTCTGCTGCACCATATGGGTAGCTCCCTGGCCAGCCGGGGATCGACTGGGGATTGAACTCGTGCTACAGAGGTTGCGGACAGCTTCATAGTGCTGTGCTTTAATGCCTTGAGCCACCATGGAGGCCCCTTAAAATTATTTTTTAATACAATTACTATTTACAAGAAAATTTGGAAAATCATAAAAAGAAAAGAGGGAGTTTCTAAAATTATTAATATTTTCATATATTCCATTTTAACTGCATTTTGAGCTGTTATCTTCCACTTTATAATATGAACGTCTCTCCATGTTATTAAATTTTTTTCTGCAATATTATTTAAATTAACTACATAGTCAGTTACCTACATTATAGGTATGCTGTAATTTAACCAGTCACCTAAGTCTGAAGATTTAGATTTTACTGTTACTAAAAGCATTGTTGAAAACATTCTTGTGAATTTGACCATTTTTTTCCTTTAAATGAATTTTAATTTTGTCAAAGTAACACACTCAACGGAGTCTAAATGTCTAATTATTGTAAAGGTCTATTAGAAATAACGGTGGTGGAGCCTGCCTGGTGGTGCAAGGGGTTAAGACGCAACCTATGAAACTCACTGCAACCATTGCAGCACGAGTTCAATTCCGGCCAGGGAGCAACCCACATGGCGCAGCAGACCTCCCCTGACTTGCTCGCTGCTCCCCTCAGTAGTGTATTTCAGTCAATCTGCCTGTTCTGTTCCCCACTCTGTCTCTGTTGAATCCTCTGAACCCTCGCACCTCTGGCCTATATCCCCGTTCTTGTATGCATAAATTAATAAATCTTTAAAAAAAAGAAGAAATAACAGTGGTTTCAACACCTGAAGGGGAATTCCTATACCTCTAAATCACAAACAATGTTGTAAAGCAGTATTTCCTAAATAAAAATAGAAATTACAGTGTTTTCTTGCCCAACCTGTCTTGTCCCCTTTTCCAGAGACAGTTATTTAATCCTTTATTTATTTTAGTTGTTATGTTTCTCCAGATACCTAAATTGGTTTTCTATACATTGCTACCTTTTTTTTTTTTTTAAAAGATTTATTTATTTATTTATTTATTTATTTATTTATTTATTTATTTATACAAGCACTGGGTACAGTCAGAAGCGCGGGAGGGTGAGAGAATTCACCAGAGCCAGAGCGGGGAGCAGAGCAGGCAGAAGGACCGAAGTACACTGCTGAGGGGAGCAGCGGGCGGCAGGAGAGAGGTCTGCGTGCCATGTGGGACCCTCCTCTGGTGGCCGGGGAGCAGCCGGGGATTGAACCGGCACCGCACAGGCTGCGGGCAGCTTCGCAACCCAGCGCTCAACCGCTGCGCCACTGGGGAGGCCCTATACATTGCTACCTTTTGACTCATTTATTTTATACATTGAATGTTGACTTTGTATTATGATCTTTGAGGATTTTTTGCCTTTAGACTACCATCTCTTTTCTGCATATTCCCAAGACTATTAGATAGTAACTTTTGGCTGACTTATTTTTGGTGTTACATTATAGTATACTTTGCAGATATTATTTATAACTGAGCGTCATCATGAATTCTCATGAAAAAGTTCACTTCTGAGCTTTTTATTTTTCATGAAGTTAGTCATGCCTTGTTTTATCATTTGTCTAATTTCTTTGTACCTCTTAATATTTCTGTGTCTTCCAGGAGCTTCTTAGTATAATTTTCCGTAAAGTGAATCACACCAGATAATTTATGTATTTAAATGTTTTTTTCTTGAGTATATTTTCCACGAGATTTCTACCCTCCTTCCATCTCATTTTCTGTATCTGCTTGCTTTCTGTGATTTTCCACTGGGCATAACTAGAAACTCCCTCTGCTTTCCCCTGAATCTCATGTTTTCCTACAGAGTTTTTGTGCTATATATCCTGTAGTAGTTACCTGCAAAAGGGTATGCAAGGGAAGAATACTTTTGTTTTTTCAATTGATTGATATTTTGTTTGAATAATTCGTTTTTTAATTGGAAATCACTCTCCTTCAGGAGTTTTGAAATAATTACTCCATGGTCTTCCTGTTTGCTGTCGCACAGTCCAAAGCCTTTTTGATTTCTTGATTTGACAATGTAAGAAGACTCAGTGGAAGTGGAATGTCTTAGTATAAGGGCATTGTATTTATAAAACTATTACGATGAGAAAGATGAAAAAGGAATTCAAGGTGGAGGGACTGGCAGAGGTTTGTTGACAGTAGCGTGCGTGTCCACTATGTTCAGTGAATGGGGATGTGTATCAGTGGATCTATGTGAGGAGAGTGTGGGATGTACTTGGACTGTGATAGATTGAGGCATGATATGTATGTCCATGGTCTTGAGCTTTGAATTTATTATTTTTTTTTGAAGATTTATTTATTTATTTATACAAGCACTGGGTACAGTCAGAAGTGTGGGAGGGTGAGAGAATTACCAGAGCCAGAGCGGGGAACAGAACAGGCAGACTGACGAAATACACTGCTGAGGGGAGCAGCAAGCGTGGCAGACCTCTCTGCATGCCATGTGGGACCCTCCCTGGAGGCCGGGGATTGAACTGGAGCTTCAGAGGCTGCAGGCAGCTTCGCAGCCCAGGGCTCAACCGCTGCGCCACCAGGGGAGGCCCTGAATTTGTTTTGTAGGCACTATTTCATTCAACTGTCTTCAGTTGTATGAAGCATGATGGTAGACAAAATAGATTGCTCTCCAGTTTACCCTGTTTTTGTGTCTGCACATGCATGCATATGCATACACATGTACACACACATGCACACTCACACACTCCCCTATGTGTCAGTCTCCATCATTAGAATAGGTCTTTGGGAAGAGAAGTAGCATAATTAGGTCTGTAAAGAAGAAAGGACAACAGTTCAGTCCTTAACATTCATGGCAGTTGGGATACCAGTGAAGGGAGGATGGGCAGGAGGAAGAAAGGATTAAAGGAAGAGAGAACAGAAGGCTTTTGTCCAGATTTGAAGAAATGGGCCTATGATGAGGTAGTTCTACTGAGAATGGGAGGGATAGCACATAAAAAAAACAAAACAAAACAAAACATTCTGATCATTCCCTTGGGTCGAATTTGGAGTTACTGTTATATTTCTGTATTTTCTACATATTTTGCTTTTATTTTTTTCTTCCCTGATTCCTTTGAGAATAGTCTGAAACAATTTTAACTCGTTTTTATGAAATTTTAAAGACCACTAATGTTTTGGTTAAACAGCTGATAATATCAGTGATAACTTGAAATATTACCTTAATTCCATTTGGTTTAGGAAAACACTAAATAGGAAATTTTGGATTAAATTAATGGAGAACATATTATCATTTCCATGCATTTCCTTATTTTGAGCAGACTCATTGCTTAAGAGTATAAACCCTGATAATACCAGAAATTTTGAGATTCTTTCCTAAGTAAAGTTCGAAATATTATAGTTTTCTTACCATTGATTGTTCTAGGAAACTAGCTTCTTCAGAACATTTAAATATTGAAAATAAGTTCTTTTCACAAACATGAATAATTCAGAGAAAGTAAAGAATTAGTTAAACATATTAGTGTATTTATTGATTGCTCAAAACCAAGTCATGTATTTTAGTTTAAAAAGATGTGGCATGTTAACAGAGTTCCTGAATAGCATGCCACTGATGAATGGCATAATGATTTTTTATTGTTTAGCGTTTTGCTGAGAAAATCTAATATAGCTAGGAAATTTTTTTTTTTAATTTTTTTTTTTTAGAGGCATGTTTTTTATTTATTTATTTGTTTGTTTGTTTGTTTTATACATGCACTGGGTACAGTCAGAAGCGCGGGAGGGTGAGAGAATTCACCAGAGCCAGAGCAAGGAGCAGAACAGGCAGAAGGACCGAAGTACACTGCTGAGGGGAGCAGCGGGCGGCAGGAGAGGTCTGCGCGCCATGTGGGACCCTCCTCTGGTGGTCGGGGAGCAGCTGGGGATCGAACTGGCGCCACAGAGGCTGTGGACAGCTTCGCAACCCAGCGCTCAACCGCTGCGCCACCGGGGAGGCCCCTAGCTAGGAAATTTTTATGATGCTAGTTACAATTTGCTAAGCCCTTATTATATGCCAAATACTTAAGGGACACTGTCTCATTAAAGATACTCCTGTTGACATGGGTCTTGTTGATATTAGATGGGGAAACTGAAGCACAGACTAATTTCTTGCCCAAGATCATACAAGTAGCAAGTATATCTCTGGTGTGCTTGTCTCTTCATTATTAAGCATATTATCTTCCATGGAAAAGATAGAATCATCAGAATGGTATGTACCCTGTCCTATCAAATTTCTGTAGTGGATCATTTCTCAGATCTCTTCAGTCCTTCTAAAATTGAACACCCAGCACTGACCACCATATTTTCATGAATGAGAAAAGATATACCAACATAAGATTATCATTGAGTCAGTTTTTTCATCTTCATTTCCTGGTTAGGAAATAACAGTACTTTCTTTAAAAAGAAAGATCAATAGATGTAATTTTTCAATGTGATTGATGTAATTTTTAATTTAGTTTTTATACTGTTGTATACTATTCTTTAACAAACTTTATTAAGTCTCTCAATTGCTTTTTATACTTACTGGTATCTTTAAGAACTCACAACATATTTCTGCTTCAACACCCAGCGTTTTGGTATTCTTTTTCTTTTTTTTAAAGATTTTATTTTATTTATACAAGAGCCGGAGTACAGGCCAGATGTGCAGGAGAGTGAGAGGATTCACCACAGTCAGAGTGGGGCACAGAACAGGCAGACCAGGAGTTTGGTATTCTATCAGATGTTTTATCAAGCTTCAGCAAGTCCTTACAGTGAATGTCTTCAAGAGGTAATGCAATAGGCAGAGTACTACTGCTGCGACACCTGTAGAGATCAGCACACCTGCCCTCAAGCAAAAGACAGTAATTAGTTGCTCATATTCCCTTGCAAACATCCCCAGTCTTGTTGCACTTGAAACACAAAGATCACAGCAATGCGGTCATGAGCTGCATACTGTTGGAGTTGTTTATGCCCATTCAATTTTTAATGTTCCTATAAGACATTTTGATGGGAACCCTGAGCCCAAAGGGATTTTGCATGCTTGATCAAATCTGTGATGATTTAAGTATAGAAATAAAAAGAAACCTTTGAATTGCAGTGACTGTTAACTTTTAGGACAGCCTTAGTGGAAACATTAACATGATACTTGAGGCAAAGTTGTGTTTGATCAACCTTCACAACTTTTTTGTTTCTTGACAGCAGGTATAGTTTCAGTAAATCTAAACAAATTCTTTAATGCCTACAGATCCAAGTGCATTGGTTATCTGCATGTCAGTGTCTGAATATTTAAAAGATGATTTTATACCAAGCACTTTTTATTGAAATTGAAACACTCTCATGTTCTTGTCCAACCACATTGTCATACACAACTTGTATTATTAAAGAACTTGATGATAAGTGATTGAATTTTAGTAAAATGTAGTAGTGTATGAATTGAAAATATTAGGGCCAAAGAAATTTATTATTTTTAATGTACTTAAAGGTCTTTCTATACCATTGTTTTTTTTTTTTAATTTTATAGAGGCATGTTTATTTATTTATGTATTTATTTATTTGCTTGTTTTGTTTATACATGCACTGGGTACAGTCAGAAGCGCGGGAGGGTGAGAGAATTCACCAGAGCCAGAGCCGGGAGCAGAGCAGGCAGAAGGACCGAAGTACACTGCTGAGGGGAGCAGCGGGCCGCAGGAGAGGTCTGCGCGCCATGTGGGACCCTACTCTGGTGGCTGGGGAGCAGCCGGGGATCGAACCGGTGCCGCAGAGGCTGCGGGCAGGTTCGCAACCCAGCGCTCAACCGCTGCGCCACCGGGGAGGCCCTCTATACCATTGTTTTGATTTTAACACTCTCTATATTCTAGATAACATGTAGAATAAAAACTGGTTTTACCAGGTGAACTTTCAAGCAGTTTTTAACCTTAGGATTCAGCTATTTGATTATATTTTTATAAATTATTAATAAACAGCTTCATTGAAGATACATTACTGTTTCTTAAATATAATTAGCTTGCAAAACACTACAATTTCTATAGCATTGTATGCTAATATCATAGCAAATTCACTATACTTTTATTTTGAGAAAGAATAACCCTAACACCTCATCATTTAAGGCTAATATGGTGGCTGTACATACTTCTTAAATTGGTTTTTAAAGATGATTTTTATGGAATTGTTATAGTAGGACAAAGGAAGATATTATATACCACTATCATTGAGAGTTAGAAACTTGAAGTGCCAGTGAATTTAGTCAACCTATTGTGCCTCGTATTTCTCTTTCATGAATATATAGGTGGAATCTTCCATTAGGTTTCTAAGCATAGTTATTCATTAGCTCTTCAGTGAAAAATGAAACCAATGATGTGAATGTTAACAAGCTTACCTTTAGATTTTTGTGTTGCCTGTTTTAGCTATAAGTAAGCATGGATATGATGCAAACTGGGGATGCTCCACTTGTGAGCTTACGACTGTGATGCTAGAATAGACAGTGATATCCAGAACGTTTTGGCTAATGTATGCCTCATTGACTTTTGGGAATTTCACAAAAGTCATTCCCAAGAAGTAGTCTGTTTGTAGTGCCTTTGGAGTTCTTAATAATAACTTCATAAACATCGCATGAAACATTTGACAGTCTGTTACTTACATGAATGCTTGATGTGCCCTGGGTCATTATGTTATTTTTCTTTTTATCCTGGGTGCCTAACTCATGTGATCAGTCAATGTGGTTGGATTAATGAATGACTGGAAATACTGTGTAATACATACATATGGTCTGTGGAAACTATATATATAAACAGCGGACCATATTTAACACTTGAAATAATAAAAATGGCTATTTCTTCTACTTTATAGAATATAATTTTAGATGATTATTTTCTAGAATAAGTACATATGGTTTAATCGAAAAGTTATCTTTTTACTATCAGTAGATCAAAAATATTCTGTGAAAAAACATTTTATATTTTTATTATGCTAAAGTTAAATTCTTTGTCTAAGTCACTCTTTTGACCCTCTTAGCTTTGTTTTCTACTATTCTTTACTGTTTTTCCCCCTTTGTAGGACAGACTTTTCACCCCATTTTAGGACAAGCCACACGTCATCTGGGCATCTCTGCCATGGTTTCTGAGCTCCAACCTCATGAACTCCTGAGTTACTTCTATTTTTAACTCACCAGTTTAGAACTAAGTCATATATGTATTTTGCAAAATGCATGTCTCCTAGTATCTTTACCACTATGCTTTCAAGTTTTTAAAAATTTTAATCTTGCTTTCTGGCATGTGGTAGACTGCTTTTTAGTCACTTAGTACATGATAGTTAATCTCTAGCTTTAAACAAGGAAAATAAACTTCCTCCCAGAAAAACTGAGAAAGGCAGGTAAGAGGGAAGGCAGAAACGAGAGAAAGATAAGAGGCAAGAAAGGAAGGAAGGAGAGGACAGAAGGAAGGAAGGAATGGAGGCCAAATCAGCAAGCATATTTTGTGGGATAGGGAATTTGGAAAACTTAAGTTTGAACTCTGATTCTGCTTATTTTGTAATTTTTAGTGAGCTCCATAATCGTTGAGTGTAAGTGATAATATTTAGTTGGTAAGTTTTTGTGTTAAATTATATCATGTATATAAAGTACTTGTTAGCATGTTCTCTTGTACATAATTCACATTTAACAGATGTTAATTAACTGTGATTTTGTATGTGAGGAAAATGAGATGTAGAGAGCTGACCAAGGGTGATCTAGCCAGCAAATTGTGGAGAGAAGATTGAAACCCAGGTTTTTCTTATTTTAAAGCAGTGGTTTTCAGTTGCACCCCTTCTTGGCCTTTTGCCAAAGAGCAAGTGTAAAACAGTGTTTTTTAGCCATCAGTACACATCAGAATTGCCTGAAGGACTGGTCAAAACACATATTGCTGGACCTCACCTTTAGAGTTTCAGGTTCAGGAGGTCTGGGATGGAACCTGAGAATTTACGTTTCTAACATGTTCCCAGCTGTTGTTTTTTGCTGCTGGTTCACAGACCATTTTTGGAGACACAATGCTTAACTTTAGCTGGACGTGAGAAATCATCTGGGGAGCTTCTAACAGTTACTGACAAACCACAATCCCTGGTTGTGAGTCCTAGAAACCAGAATCTCTGGTGGTAATCCTTTTTTTTTTTTTTTTTTTTTTTTTGGTAAAGTCTTCCAGGTGATTCTAATGTGTGGCCAGCGTGGGAAACACCACTGTGCTTAAAGCTACTATTGTAGTTTTTCCATTAGAACTGGTCTAAGCAAAACTCTGGTTTTGAACATCTTCTGGGTGTTCAGTGAAGGATGAATACAGTAATGTGTTGTTTTGCTTAAGGTGTTTTAAAACAATTGCTCCAGCCAGAATTATTTTATTATTTTACCTGTACTTTTATTAGTATACTATTTTTAGTTCTGAATATGATTTCATTGATTTTTTCTGAGGTGCTGTTGGAAACCATGTTATTTTATTTTTAGACTACCCAGTTAGAATAGTAATGATACTTATATACCCAGGAGTAGGTAAGTGAAAATGCAGTGGTTTATTTTGGTAAAAGGAATCATTTCTTCTGATATATGATTAAGTTAATAAATATATACAAACTGAAGCATGAAATCATTTATTGGATAAGAGTGGGCAAAATACCACATAATTTCATTAACCTTTAAGCAAAGAAATTATAAACCCCTATGCAGATGATTAAGGTTATCATTGACTATCACCCTTTTTTGATACCTACAGACTGTTAATTCTTTGTCCTGCTGAGTCTTATTAAAACTTCTGACTGATATACTTTTATTAAAAGGTTTAGAATTTACCAATTTAAAACACTTGCTCTCACACTATCACCTCTAATTTAACTAGGCCATTAAACACGGTATTTTGCAAAGAGAAAGTCAATAGCTGTTTCTTTTAAAAAAATAATAACTTGAAATGAATTTTAAACTCTGCTTAGAGGTAAGCAACTGCTATATACTCCTAGGTCTTTTGATAGTTGATTTGTTCCTTTACTATGCAGATTTTTGGTTTACAAAGATCTACTGCTTTTGTTTAAGAAATATGCCTGGAGGCTGGATTGGTAAGCTTTAGGGAGATATCTAGTTTGGTGTGAAATAAATAGTTGTTAAAGGATCACATGAATTGGGTCCCAGAAGATGAGTAGAATTAAGAGACTGAGATAAACTGTATTTCATTTCATTTGGCTAAAAATACCTTAAATTAAAAATAATGGCAATGAATAATGGCAACACAAAGCAAATTAGTGCGAATAAACCATTTGGGGCATAGATTTTGTGAAAGTTTTGACCTATGAGTTTTAAAGGAAAGAACCCACTATATCCCTGACCAGAGAAGCTTGGTTTATCATTTTGGGAGGCCAACCTCTCAAGATTTTACACATTTGGGAGGGAAGACCTTCTCATGACTAAGAAAGAAGGAAGGGTCACTCTGTTGCCCCACCAAGTCTGTAGCACTCTTCTTGGTCAGTGAGACAGATGTCATAGAAGTCCTCATATTAAAAAGAAAAGGACTCAGGGTTACTATGTGTAGTAGAGACTATAGGTCTTCTGATTTGTAAGTGTTAAGCAAATAATGTAATAGGCTTCTGACTTTAGGGAGATTTTCAGTCACTGATCATTTGAAATCTCTGCCATCCATACAGGCTTCCCCCGCCCCCCCCACCATAACTTTAAAAATTTATGAAATATATTTCTATACTAATAGCTTGTAGAATCCTCTTCCCCCCGACCCCAACACCCCCCCCCCTTTTTTTTAAGTGCTCTGTCTTTTTGGACTTTGTAAACACTTAGTTCTCAGAGATAGCATTATCTAACAATTGAAATGGTCTCTCTAGACGCATGTTTGTTATATGTCTTAGGTGGTGGACAGTAAGGTGCAAAGGATAGGGGTGATGAGGGTGTGTGAAGGTGGAATGCTGGAGTCTTTCATGGAGTCTCTGACCCCTTTACTGTCAAGTGCCCTTTTATGCAGCTGTATGTATATATAATATATATATATACTCATATTTTATGCAAATATACATGCAGTAATGATTAGATTTCAATTGTGTGGCCTTTCATTTTGTTTATGTTTATTTTTGGACTTTAATATTATTGTCCAATTCAAGTTGGTTCAACTGGTTCAAATTAAAAAAAGCACCAAGGGGTATGAAAATATCTCTCTTCTATAACCTGATCATTTAATGCTCTTTTTATATTCGTGGCTAGTGTTATCCTTCTTTTGTGTTTCCTTCTAGATATATATATTTAATCAATGTATTTATTTTTGTTCATGTGTCAATTTATATATTTACTTTGTGAGCATTGTATTTTGGAAGTTTTTTTTGAATGGCAAATTATTTAAAAATAGAGGCTGAATATCTTTATTCAGATATAATTTATTTCTAAGTTTTTTTTGAAACATTGGAATTAGTTAAAAAACTAATATCCTTCCCTCCTGTCCCCCTCCTGTCTACCCACTCCGGCCCCCCCTATTCTTGGCAACTTTGTTAAGCAGAATTACATGCAAGTGTTTAGAAGTTTCCGTGGTTATGAATCGATATTTCTCTGTGGCCTCAATGAGCATGCATTGTTTTTGAGGCCCTTGCAATTTTTATGTCCACACAGTAAAATTTTCTCTTTTTTTTTTTAAGATTTATTTTTTTATTCATACAAGAACCAGGGTACAGACCATTTGCACGGGAAGATGAGAGGATTCACGAGAGACAGAGTGGGGAACAGAACAGGCAGACTGACGAAATACACTGCTGAGGGGAGCAGCGGGTCTGACAGGAGAGGTCTGCCGTGCCATGTGGGACCCTTGCTGGCTGGTTGGCTGGGATCGAACTGGCGCTGCATAGGCTGTGGACAGCTTCACAGTGCGGCGCTCAACTGCCTGCGCTACCAGGGGAGGCCCAACATTTTCTCTTTCTTGAAGAATTCCTATTTGGACATATTGGCCTCAGAGCAGATTCCTTTCTATTCTTCAAACTCACCTACTTTTGTTTAAATATCTATTTTCTGTGATGTTTATGTTTGCATTGACATTTGGTTTTACTTAATCTGACTTTTTTGACCTTAGCTGAGTATATAAGCTTAAGGATATTGAGAGTCAACTGAGACTGTGTTATTCTTTTAAATTTTACTTTATTGAGTCAGCAAAATACACTGATTGAGATTAAATGGATTCTGGGGCCACATTGCCTAGGCTTGAGGCCTAAAAATATGACAAGTTATTTCTGCTTTAGTTTTCTTAAAGATGGGATGAATGAATTATATAATATATAGCTGTATAACACATGTCAGAGGTTGGCTATTTGTATTTTATGATACTCTTCTGATTACATTTGACTTATAGGATATAATTTAATATTTTTTTAAATAGATCATTTAGTAGATGGTTTTAAAGATTTAGTTTTTTTTTTTTTAGATTTTTTTTTTAATATTTTATTCTTTCTTTTTTTTTTTTTAAGATTTATTTATTTATACAAGCACTGGGTACAGTCAGAAGCGCGGGAGGGTGAGAGAATTCACCAGAGCCAGAGCGGGGAGCAGAGCAGGCAGAAGGACCGAAGTACACTGCTGAGGGGAGCAGCGGGCCGCAGGAGAGGTTTGCGCGCCATGTGGGACCCTCCTCCGGTGGCCGGGGAGCAGCCGGGGATCGAACCGGCGCCACAGAGGCCGCGGGCAGCTTCGCAACCCAGCGCTCAACTGCTGCGCCACCGGGGAGGCCCAAAAGATTTAGTTTTTTTATTTATTTATGCATACAAGAACTGGGGTGCAGGCCAGAGGTGTGGGGGGTGACAATATTCACCAGAGACAGAGTAGGGAGTAGAACAGGCAGATCTATTGAAATATACTGCAGAGGGGAGCAGCCAGTGAGACAGGAGAGGTATGCTGCACCATGTGGGTCAGCTTCTTGGTTGGGGATCAAACTCAGGCCCAGTGGTGATATCACTGAGACTTGACCCCTAGGCCACCAAGGATGCCCCCTAATTTAGTATTTTTGATATTATAAAAGTGAACATGTTTTATAGAGTATCTGTAGATTTTGATTTCAGGACATAGTCTTCTTTTGAAAATAATAGCAATGAGTCTATTAGCTCTCAAGGTAAAATAAAAAGTTCTGTGTCTGTGGGTGATGAGTTTAAAAAAACAAAATCAATTATGTTTTTTCTTCCTTTGTTAATTGAACATAGTGTGTGATTTTCCCCACTTTTTTTGCACACATGTAGAGTGATACTCTTCAAAAGAATTATAATGCAATAATTAAAAATTTTCTGGTGGCCAAGTAAAAAAAAATAAATGTAATTAATTTTGCTAATTTATTTAACCCAATGTCTAAATTACTGTCATTTCAACATGTATCAATATTAAAATTAGATATATTTTACATTCTCGATTTTGCAGTTAGTCTTTGAAATCCATTGTGTATATTACTCTTTCAGCACATCTCATTTTGGTTTAATTGTATTTCAAGTGCTCAATAGGAACATGTAGCTAGTGGCTGCAGTGTTGGATAGTACAGTTAGAGAGTATAAACTATTTCTAAATTTGTCCTTTTAAATTAGGGAGGTGTAAATGAAAAGCTCAGTTTTTCTCCTGTGTAGGGAAACACTGAGTTCTTCCTGACTATGTATTTTTTTTTCCTGTGAGTCTCCTTTACTACACACACAAAATACTTCACTTCTGCTCACTAAATATGTGAAAGTTTTTTTGTTTTTTAGATTTATTTTATTTATACAAGAGCTGGGGTACAGGCCAGAGGCGTGGGAGGGTGAGAAGATTCACCAGAGATAGAGCAGCGAGAACAGGCAGACTGACAAAAGCACTGCTGAGGGGAGTAGTGGGTGAGACAGACAGGAGAGGTCTGCCGTGCCATGTGGGTATCTCCCTGGCTGGTCGGAAATTGAACCCATGCTGCAGAGGCTGTGTGTCAGCTTCACAGTGCTGCGCTCAACCCACTGTGCCACTGGGGAGGCCCCAATGTGTGAAGGTTTTTCCCTCACACAAAGCAATTCTCTGCAACATCAGCTAGGTGTCCTACAATTTAATTCAATACTGATATTCTCTGCCTGGAGATAGTCAGATCTCAGGTTAAGGTCCCAGTCCCATAGGATCGCCCCCTTGTTTCCTCCCACCCCTCAAAACACACACACACACAAACACACACACACACACTCTGTGTGTGTGTGGAATCCAGTTCGAGGCCATCATCCCTGTGCTTCTGACCAACTTGCTGTAAACTGTAGGTCTCAAAACATCACCCCTTCCTTGAGTTTGATTAATTTCCTAGAGTCTCTCACAGAGCTCACAGAAACACTTAAGTTTGCCTGTTTGTTAAAGGATATGATAAAGGACAGATGAATAGTTAGATCAAGAGACACCTAGGTAGAGTCTGAGAAGGTGCTCCCCACAGGGGCTTTAGTCCCCGTAGAACTGGGTGTGTCATATTCCTGGGGTGAATGTGTTCTCATATCTGGAAACCCTGAACCCCATCCTATAGGGATTTTATGGAGGCTTTGTCATGTACTCCTGGTCAATTATTCTGTTTTTTAGTCCCTCTTCTATACTCTGGAGGTTGGGGGGTGGGGTGGAGAAGGCTTTGATGAAGTTTTCACGTTTCTGTTCCTGGCTTGGTCTTTCTGGTTACAGCCCCCCATTCAGGACCCTACCCAGAGTCACCTCAATAGAAGAAAAAAATACTCCTAGTGCTCTTATCACTTAGGAATTTACAAGAGTTTTCAGAGTCCTTGGGACAAAGATAATTATTAGAAGAATGGATGCTCCTGGTGTTCTTATCACTTGGGAAATTACAAGGGTTTCAGGAGCTTTGTGTCCCGAACTGGGGGCAGAGAACAATGTATTTTATTATCTCATAGGGAGACTTTATGATATTTTGCAAGTATTGATAAAGCTAGATGCATCTAATAGAGAAAATTCACAGGCAAGAGGGGAGCTGATAGGCAGAGGTGCTCTGGAAAACAGTGAAAGGGAGTTGCAAAGAGGTCTGGTGGACAGGAGTGTCAAATGCCAGGTACAAATACAGTAAAAGTGGGGACTCCCACTTGAATGCTTGAATTTCACAGAGAAGATTTTGAGATCCTCTCAGCCATGCTTTCCCCCTCTCCCCACAACTTACCTTTCAGATTCATCAGATTTGTCTGTAGGAGAAAAAGAACATAACTCTTAATTGAATAGGACTTGTCAAGCATTTGGTTCGATTGTGGTTCTCTGTTAAATATTAAGTGTACAATGTGTGCGGTGTCCTTGGCCATTAAAAAAAGATTCAGAAATCTTCATTTACTTGTTTTTAGGTATCTCTTCTAAAGGTAGGACAGATAGTAAAAAATTATGACTGAGTCTAGACGTGTGTATTTTTTGAAGTTTAGAAATACTGAAGGTCGTGATATTTTGTCTTACAGAATAGCTCTCCTGTATCATCTCTGAAGTGAAGAGTTTTGATTAGCTGACCCTGGGAATGTCCTTTCTCAATGTCCTTTCTTACACCCTGACTAACCTGGAATAAACATCTCTGTGATGTCCTACATAGATATAGGCCATTCTTTATCACATCCTCTTGTGTATTTCTTTCATATTATGCTTTACAAATTGAAATGAAATTGCTGATATGCTTATCTGTCTTTGTCTTCCTTCCCCTCACCAAAATTAAGCTCCAGCTGATCAGACTTTGTCTAGTTCATTGCTGAATTCTCACGATCAGGTACAATGCCTGGTAGATGCTCAGGAGTTAAATAATCAATACATTGGTTTTTTTTAGAGAATATACTACATAATCATTATTTGAAACAGGATATCTTATAAGATATCCCTCCTCCCCTCCATCCCCCCACTCCCTGCTGCCCCGGCATATCTTTTACTGGATTTACATCTTTTCAGGCTTTCTCTTTTTTTTTTTAAAGATTAATTTATTTATTTATACATACAAGCACTGGGTACAGTCAGAAGTGTGAGAGGGTGAGAGAATTCACCAGAGCCAGAGCGGGGAGCAGAGCAGGCAGAAGGACTGAGGTACACTGCTGAGGGGAGCAGCGGGCAGCAGGAGAGGTCTGCACTCCATGTGGGACCCTCCTCCGGTGGCTGGGGAGCAGCCGGGGATCGAACTGGCGCTGCAGAGGCTGCGGGCAGCTTCGCAACCCAGCGCTCAACCGCTGCGCCACTGGGGAGGCCCTTCTCTTTCTTTTTGGTGACACTTCAGCTCAGGGGCTCCTCTGTGACTGTGAATGCTTTTCCATCTTGTTCTCATTTGGTACCTGGAAGATTTCTCAATCTTGTTTCTTTCTGATACAGGTTATTCTTGCTCTGTGATTACAGTTTTACATAATTCTTTTAACAGGTATGTTTGGCTCTGATTTGGTGCTGTATAAACTGCTTGGGAACCACATTTCATACTTCTTTGATAGCTCCTCCTTTTTGCTTGTCATGTCATCTTTTGGATGAGTTACTACTATGTTAGTTTTGACCCTGTCAGTCTCATCTGGAAGGATTCCGACTTTAGTATATACAGAAGGGGAAAGCCACAATATTAACTCTTGGGTGTATGGTAACATCTTATTCGCTTTACTGTGTGTGGCTTGTAGAGAACAGTGTTTAAGTTAGATAACAGTGTAATCCTGATGTAATGCTGTCCCAGAGAGAAGTGTTCTTGAGGTATTTACCCCAAATCTGTAAGTGTCTGCACCTCCATTGTTTCTCTGGGGTGAATCCCAGACCTGGACATATTATCGGAATGCATTCCAACCTGCCTCTGAGATTTTTAGGTTCTTGACAGTTTTTTGGATTATAGACCTTCTGTAAATCTACAAACTATTGACCTTCTCTCTAGAGGGCTATCCATTTACATATGTCCACAAATTTTGCTTATTTAGAAGTACATAGATTCCTAAAGGCCATCTATATACCAAGGCTAAGGTCTTCTAATCTGAATTATATTATTTCTACTAGAGTAATTATTGATTTGAGAAATCCTTGGAAAGACTGACAAAAGCCCTTATTAGTTAAGATTCCAAACAATATTTATTTTCGAACATCTTTTCCCATCTTGAAATATCTAAGAATTAGACTACTTAGCCATTTAAGTCAGTTCTTGTTCATATCAGGATTCAGAATGCAGCTGGGTTTATTTTGAGAATAACAACTTAGCTATATCCTTTGTGATCTCACAGGTACATGTGCATTAACCAGATCGGACATGTGTAAAGAGAAAGATCAGTATCTCTATATTATCAGGTAAGCAAATGGGACTTCATTTTTTATATCTCCATCAATTCAGTTCTCTTGCAGTCTGTGAGCATTTCTAATTAACTACCCTTTACTGCGTTGTCGGTCAGTAAGATGATAAATATTTCTAAAGGGAAGGTAGCGGTCTTTCTTAAGTTTTACCAGGTTACTTCCTCTGCTGCTTGAAGTCGGAATTCTTTATTTTTATTTTATCTCATTATTGTTTCATATATTCACACTTCTATAGTAGAAAAAATTCTCCACTCTTCTTTTTATGTATATACTTTGGAGAGTTGTGGACAGCTCTCATATTGTTCCTTGGTTGTCAGCCAAGTTATACACATTTAACTCCTTTAATCTTTCTTTGTAATTCAGTCAGCTTGGCTGCTTTTTCTAGATTTTCCCCCATTTCATCTGCATCATTAATAAACAGAAAAAACAGACTATCGCCTCGCTTCTTCTACACCTTGCATTCTTTTTGCTTCCTGGGTTTGCCTCATATTTCTTGTTGAACTAAAGCCAGCCAGACCTTATTCTCTGGACTACTTTGGCAATACATGAATGGCTTGCCTGCAACTATCAGTGTCCCACCCGGTAATAGCATCAGCAGTATATCCTAGAGGAAAGAAAGGAAATGTAAAAGGAGAACAGTGAGGAGCAAAATAATTCATTCTTTGATTATATGACTGACTTACCCTTGCCACCCAGAATAAAATCATTGTACCTGAGATCTTTACCACAGGTTTTGCTGTCCCAAATGTTATGCACAGGCACTAATTTGAATAATGAGAAGCCTGTATATTGTATGAAGTCTCCCCACTATTCTCACTTGCTTTCTTCCCTAGCTTCTCCCTCCCCCACTGCCTTTCCTAACACCTATCGTGACTTGCTATCAGAATCTGTGACCATGAACAAAACTGGGCAGGGGATCATTCTGTGGGAAATTAGATAGGCTCAGGTGGTAAATGCTCCATGCCTTCATGTGTAACATCTGAGGCAAGTGCTTTAGTTCTCGCTATTTCTGTAACAGCCGTTGGTCTTCTTTTACCAGCTGATTCAATGGAGATGTGCAGGAAGAAGGGAATGGTAGACCTCTAGTGCTGTTCATCAACACTGTATTACTTTCACAACTTTCCCCCCTCTCTGATTGGCAGGGAGAAGCAAACTGCTTCTAGATGATGCTGAGCTTAGTGTAAAATATGCCAGCATGGGATCTGGGTTTGTCACAGCTCATTCTTTCTTTTCATTTGGTTTGTGGAAAATATACCTCTACCTTTTCTTATCTTGCACATTAGAGAGAAAAAGGTCATTCCTGCAGGAGCTAATGACTTATTGGAGTTTTTAGTAACTGGATTCAGGTAGTGTGTTTACTTAAAGCTTGCAACAGCACACGCTTGACGTTCTCATCTGTGTTAGCTGTGCTTCTAAGTACAGAATTGAATAGGATAGAAGAAACGGTTTTCCTGTTTGTGTCTGTGGCAACTTTTTAGATGATTTGTGGTTTAATCCTTTAAACACTTTTGAACGTTTTTATCATGTATTTCCCTTTTAAGACATAAAATATTCAGATTCTGATGTTGCAATCTTTTAACCAGATTATTTGATTTTGAAGAAATCAAGGTCAGTATAGCAGCTTAGAGGGTTGCCTCTAAGTTTTTAGTGACCTAAAATGATAACACTTACATTCCTTTTTGGTCAGATTTTATGACGTTTCTTTATCCTGTATGATTTTAATAAGATTATGTGATTGTGAATCATGTTTTTGTGCATTTCTTGGTCTCTGATCTCTTAAGCAGGTAAGTATATGATGTGTCCTCCTTTAAGTCTGCTTTTAAAAAATGTTAATCTCTCCCATGGCTATTAAACTGTCGACAATGTTGTACTCACTCTAATTTCTCTGGGCGATTGATATATTCTTCAGCATAATTTTTGTTTCTTAGGTCTTTTCAAGACCTGTCAAAGAAAACAAAATGCTAACCTGACTTTAAAGGGGGAGAAAAAAATCCCCCCCTCTGTACTATATTATTCTTTGTTCTGTATGTGCATCAAAGTGACAATCCCACACTGTCTCAATTGAGGGAGTCTAGCACAAAAAAAAAAAAAAAAACCAGCCTGGCACTGTTCTAGGCTGGCAGCCAAAGTGTTTGTGTAGCTTGGTTCTGGCAGTGGTTTTCATAAAGCAGAGGGTCTACCCTCCTAGCATCACCGAAGGCAGGCAAGCAACCTTCGTCTTTCCCACTTACACCATATCTTTCCTTCATCTTCTTTCTTCACAGTGACCACCACCATAAAAAAAAAAAAATTTTTTCTTAAATAGAAGTATTATTTTCCCTACTACTTCCACTTTTAGTAAATGGCATTGTTCCTTATAGAAGCTGTGCTAAATTTGCCTTTTTCAGCACTTTTAGAGATTCCCTTCACAGTTGCATTTTGCCACACTTTTCTGAAAACCCTTCTGAATATTGCTAACTTTGGTCATGTTGATGTAGTATTCTTGATTGGTAGGAATCTTGTCTTGCTTCACAGCTTATTATTTGAATAGAAACTCTTGAGTGGTATTTGCTTGCATTATATGGATTTCTATGCCAAGATATCTCTTGCCAAGATCAAAAAGCATGCCATTGTTTTCTCTTTCTTCCTTCCTTTCTTTTCTTCTCTCTCTCTCTCTCTCTGGTTCTCTCTCTCTCCTCCCCTCTTCCCCCTCCCTCCCCCCAAAAAACTTAGGGTCAGTTCACATATTTACAAATTGAATACTCATATCTGATAAATGTTTCCAGATAAGCAAGTGAACTTCTATTAATGTAAGGAGATGCACTTAAAATATTTTCCTTTGAAATGAAAATGCAGGGTAAAATGCAAAAATGTTTTTAAGTTTCTCAATTTTCTCTAAATTATAGCTAAGTGACCTACTATTACAAGGGGTATGAAAATGTAGTCTTACTATTTTTAAGTGGTGATTTGAGAAGATTAGATTTTTCACTATGAGAAAGCATTCCATGAAACCTCATAGAATGTTCCTCAAAATGTAAAATGGGTTTTCAGTTGTATTTTGCAAAAACAAGTGATTATTTTCAAGTAATCTATTTTAAAAATTAGTATTTTGTAATTAAGTTATGAAAAGTTAAATAAGCAGGATATGTTTTCTTAGGAGGAAATTGATACTATTTTGACTGATTTTATTTTAAAAATTGCCAATGATTTCTGGCAATAAGAAAATTTCTTTGGGAGGAAGAACTCATATATTTCTGTACAGTGTGACGAATGTGACTAAAAAGAAAACAGTGGTTGGTGTGAGAATTATTAATGTGAAACATTTTTATATACCATATATACTGGGAAATATATCCATTATGGAGGCATTAAGATATACTTATGCAATCTAACACTTGGCTTTTTCCCCCCAGTGATATAGTTTTTAATTTAGAAACTGCTTTAAAGTCATTAAAAAGATTTGTAAAACAGGTATATCAGAAGTATGCATTAAATAAACTCACCTGTTACTTTGTTTCATTCTTCAAGAAGGTTCAACAACATACTGGCTCATTATGTTAACAAAACAAACAAATACTCCAATTGCTTTGTATGTATAATGCATGTGTAATAAATGCTACCATCCCCCATTGCCTTTTTTTTTTTTAATGTGTGTGGTTTTTTTTTTTTTTATGTAAGGGGGTTTTTCTGGGAACAACTAAAATGAATCTGGGTGGAATGCCTGTTTTATTATATTAATGAAATCTTTAAGTCAACATTTGAAGCTTCAGAATGATGACATATTTGAGAAGAAATGTCAGGGAAACTTTTTTCCTCTTGGTTCTGATAAGTACATCACTGTCTTGAATCCTATGGCCAGGTTGATACTAGAATTGGTGGTTAAAGGCAATACAGATTAAGAAACCCTTAATTTGTGATGTTTGCATGTGTGGATTAATGGATTAATTCAATACATTATGTATTGAATTCTATTGTTTGACTTGAATACATTTTTTCCCAGTGGTATGATTTTACTTTGTAATTGAAACTTTTGTTTTTTTTTTTCTTATGGTAGGAATATATCTTTTTGTGATTTAGCAATTGCAACATTTGTTTATTCTAACTATACATAGAGACATAGTGGAAATATACTTAAGACCTATAACATTTGAACAGTTTTTTGGGGGCATCTGTGAGTTTTTCATTTTTGTAGGTAATAGATTCTATAGTTTTGTTTAATTAGGAACACATATCAAATCTTTTATATCTTTATAGTTGATGTACACTTTGTAGGAATTATGATATAGTAACAATCATTTTTGTAGAAATATGGAAAAATAAATTTTTAAGGGATGCCAGCAAAGTTGGATAAATACTATGTTTATTATTTTAATTTAGGTTTTATTATATGAAATGCCATGTTTATAATTGTAACTAGCATTTTATTTCATTTGAATATCTGTACAGATTTTAAATGTAACTCCTGTGTAGATGATTTGAATATCTTGTTTGAGATCAAATATTAGTCACATATAGTAACAATTAGTGTTTTGTAAGTTTAAATGGTCAAAAGCATGAGTAATCTTCCCTTAAGCATATGGTGTATACTTCAGTGTTAAAATTCAATGGAGAATATTGCATGTGTTAATTCAGTTGATTCCCCCTCCCCAATTTTTGATACATTTTAATTCCTCTTGCCCAACGTCTTATATTATCATTCTGTGGAATACTTTCACAAGTATTTCATATGTTTTCTGTGGCATCTCACACTGCTCACTTTTTATCCATAGTACCATATGAATTCCCCCTTTTCAGGTTTACACTGCATATTTTAAACTGCTGATAGTGTAAGTAGATTGCAAGGTAAAGTGACATTTAGCTTTTTGAGCTAGTCTGATTTTTATCATGAGAGCAGGTTTTTTTCCTCCCATCCGAAATCTTCTCATATTTCCCATTAAAGCAATCTTACTAGCATTGAACAAAGAAATTCAGAGATTTGACTACAGCAGCAATTGAAATGCATCAAAAAGTGGCTACTACAATACAATTTTATTAATGAATGATCTACATTGGTTCCAGCTGTGTCCATGTGATTAGGCCTTCACTAGGCAACAATGGGTATTTCCCTATTGCTTTTATTTGATTTCCAAGAATGTGTCATCTGTTACATCGGCCCCTGCCAATATGCCCCCTGTAAAAGTGTTTTGTTTTTTTTCCCCTTCCAAATTTCTGAAGCATAAGTTGAATACCCACACATAGCCCTGCCGAAATATTGTTTCTAGTGAATAGTGGCCTAGGTTTGTATGCTTGGTGTTGCATACCAAAATTTCAGAATATAAATTAAAGTCAATGTTTTTAAGTTTATCAGTAAATTTTGGGAAGTGTGGTTGCTTGGTAATGCTAAAGATAGACTAGTTTTGCTTTTACGTTTCCATCTTAATATTTTATTAGAGTGGTATAATGTGTTATAGAGGTGGACAAGCTTGCAGATTGAAATGGGGATCGTCCAGATTGTTCCCTTCCCTGGACCATATGGTATAGTTCTAAAAGCCTTTTGTATGCTGTCTGTTCAGTTTATTGTAAACTCAATCTTTAGTGCACCTAAAGATAACCAAATAAAAATGGGTTTGAGGAAAAGGACTTTATAACATGTAAGGACCCTAGAAATATTTGTTTTAAAAAAGCTAACTGCAGATGAAATTGAAACAAGGAACACTTGTCATTCTCTGAATATTCTTTTGAGTTCATATGAATTGTCATAGATTGTCTTTGAATGCTGGTTTTAAAATGAGGGCATTTATGTTCCCTGACTGTACTTATTATCCCTACTTATCTCATTTTGCAGTCTCACGAAGAAGAGAATGTAGCTTTTATCCGTTTTATGGAGGAAACCTCTGCCTTTGAGCAATGCCAAGAAATATATAAGCTCCAGGTTTTATAAATATAAAGTTTTCTTTTCTTTTTTTACTGATCACAGTGAGAGTTTAGGGCTAGAACCTTCAATAACTTCACCCTTTAAATTATTATTACCCTTTTTTCAGAGATAGCTTAAAATGTTTCTAATTCTTTTTCCCTTTTATTTTTACCCCCTCCTAATTTATTGTGGTTCCAAAATTTTATTTAAGGAAAAAGAATTAAGAGATTTCTTATCCCATATGTTAAGAATCTTTAATAGCTGGGAATGAGAGTGATTTCTCCTGACTTTCTCTCTCCTTCACTTGAAAGTAAGCTACTGTTAGAGAAAGCATTAGACATTACCCATTGCTTTTTGGCACAAGAGAGTTGAAGTTGAAATTCTCCCAAATGGGGAAAAAAAAAAAAAGAGAGCCTGTGAAGAACACGATTCTTTACTCTATCATTACCCTGAACCACTGAAAGGGTAACTGAGAGGAACTCAAATGTTATTGGAATGTGTAATTTTCCTTTGAATGGCCACAGTGAAATAGATTTGAACAAAAAAGGCAGAAAAAGTATATGTGGCGTAAGAAGTTGATGGTGATTGAAATTAATGAATCTTTTCAACACTGTACTATAGAAACTATCCTAAGAACGGGACACATTTAAAATTTGTCCAACAGAAACTTAAACAGAGAGAGAGATTATTACCTTAAGGGATCACTAGAGATAGTTGAACTGTCATAATAATATAATAATGTTAGTGGTAAATTGAGCACAAAATATTTATTAGACATGTATTTTTCAAGTTTGAAAAATTTGCAAAAACAGAATCTTTGATTTCAAGTTGGGGAGAACTATTTGCTATTTAAAATTACTACTCTCTAGTGGTCTTGTGGTTCATTTATGTGTATATATATCACATATAAATGATATACCAACTATAAAAAATGTTACAGGTTTGGGAGATTGAAGGTTTCTGTTAGGAAAAGAAGCAAAATTTTGTAATGACTTTGCAACAAATGAATTTCCATGAAGGAATTACAACATGCTTTTTAAAGTCATCTAGATTACTGAAAATTATAGGAATAGTATAGAAATGCAACTTCAAAATTGTTTTATTTCTTGCAGCTAGAAAGAACCAGATTATAGCGTAAATCAAGGAAGGACAAGCCAGAGATAGACTAACTCAAACATCTCCTCTCTGTTGGAACTTTCTTTTAATGGTAAAAATGCTTTTGACTCCAAATTGTAGAAAATCTTACCAACAATGATGGAAATGAGTAACAGTTTTGTCTTGTCATAAGAAATCTGGAGACAATTCACATGCTGACAATTATTTAGAGACCCAGGTAACCTCTTTCTTTTCCACCATCTTTAGCACTTAACTTTTGCCTTTCATTTCACACATGACCTTTGGTCTTCTAGAAATTATGTTGACGTTAAAGCCCAAAGAAAAATGAAGGGAGTTTCAGTAGGCTTTTCCTTATAGGAGCTTTCTCTTATTTAGAAAGGAATGGCTGCTTGTGGTACTTCCACCTACATCTCTCTGGCCAAACTTTGGGTCATGTAACTTCGTGTAGAATGTGAGGAAGTATTTTAGCGTTCCAGCCTCTATTTTGAAGTGAATTTATTTATTTATTTATTTTTTAAAGATTTATTTTATTTTATTTATTTGTTTATACAAGCACTGGGTACAGTCAGAAGCTCGGGAGGGTGAGAGAACTCACCAGAGCCAGAGTGTGGAGCAGAGCAGGCAGAAGGACCGAAGCACACTGTTGAGGGGAGCAGCGGGCGGCAGGGGAGGTCTGCGCACCATGCGGGACCCTCCTCTGTTGGCCAGGGAGCAGCCGGGGATCGAACCAGCGCTGCAGAGGCCGCGGGCAGCTTCACAACCCAGTGCTCAACCGCTGCGCCACCGGGGAGGCCCTCCAGCCTCTATTTTGATGGAAAGAAGGGAGAAGGAGAATTGGAATGAGTGTTGAGAGAACCTTCTGCCACACTTCCTCAGCTCTTTAGTACGGTTATTTATGTGGACCTTTCAACTTTCTGGGTCCCTGATTTATATAGTAACTTGCTCTAACATAATTGATGTTACATTTCTATGTCTAAGGACAGGAAATAAAATGAGTTCCACTTGGTGTCTTTATAGTTAGCACTGTGCCTAACTGTAGACCCTCAATAACAGTTGTTGAATGAATGAATATTATAAAAGAGATCTCAAGATTATTGGCATAAATCATGTGTACATGTAAATGGTACAGTAACATTTTTAATTTGTGAGGGGTTGTAGACTAAATTTTTTAGAGTTGCTTATTGTTTAGGGGACAACAGTCTAAAGATCTTAAAGTTGTGTTGAGTGGAGGATATTCAGTTACAAAGGCTACAGGGAAGTCCTCAAAATGACGTAGTGCCAGTACTTTTCTTGGGAGTACTTTATTCTATGAGTAAATTAAAAAGAAAACTTCTTACTCTACGCCTAGACTATTGTTTAAACAAGGGTGTTTGTAGTACCCATATATTAAGATTTCCATTTTGGAACAAATAAGAAATTTGAATTTATTCATAAGGCAAACAGGTCATTTGATAATTTATATTATTGATGTTGATTTACAAGGAGTCGTTTGATCCTGAGAGTCTGACTAAACTAGATTTTATGCTAGATGGCATTTGGGGTATATTATTTCTTTTACTCCTTAAGCATAACGTCATATTTTTTAGTACACATGCAAATGGCTATGTACACTAGAAAAACATGTCCTAAATAAACCCTAAGATATGTAATCTCTGCATCTGTTTTCTTCATCCTCATGCATCTTAAAAGAAAGCAGATCACCTTTTTTAATTGAAAATCTGCAGAAGAACTGGCTCAGGATGTATTTTTGGTGAATCAGTGTCACACACCCCTCCACTGTCTAACTTAAATTTCCTTTGTTATATTTCCATTCTGTTTCTGTTATTTTGACCTCAAAGGACAAAGCAAACAACTATCCACTATCTCCCTTACAACAGCCCCTATATAGCACCATTTTAATAAATTCCTCCCTTTTCATTCATGATGGCAGGGTTGTTGGTACCTTAATTACTAAAACAACCTGTGCATGGATAGAACTTATCTCAAAGCAGGGAATGTATTCAAGTATCTGGAACTCAAATTTTCTATCTGAGCGGTTTATAGTCACTGAGAATAAAGGAAGCCCTTTTAACATTCAGAAGCAGTCCTGTGAGAGAGTTCCTACATAATCACAATTTAGGAAGATAGTTTCCTAGATTTATACTTGGAATTGGGTATTGGTCATCATTCCCTTTTGGCCTTCATGCTGCTCTTTGGTCATACTTTTGGAAGGAATAATCTACAGCCCAACCCTTTGTACTTTAAAATGTTACATTTAAAAGTTCAACCCGTTCTTACTATTTTCACCTTTGTATTCTCAGTGATCAATATAGTATGTGGCCCATAGTAGGCATTTAGTAAATATCTGTTAAATGAATTGTTTTAGTTTCCTTGGTAAGGCTTTTTAGTATATGTAGCTATGCTTTGCATTTCCCCATTCCTCTTTAATAATTTTATTTTATGCTGCTCAGTCAGCACTCATAGTTTACTTTTTTGCTACCTTATCTTCAGTGATAATCTGCACTGGACTAATTTGAATAGCTGAATGCAACAGTAATGCCTGAATAACTCACTTTATGATGGTGCTGTACCCCCTTTTTTGTAGCCTCTTGATGAGAATACATTAATTGAATGCCTATTATATATTAAGCATTTTGCTTGTAGAAGCAAACATTCATTGTACACAAGCTTTGATGCCAAGGGTTTGAAATCTGGTTGGAAGACACACATGTTTCCTGTATGACCATAGTTTATAGGTGGGATTGGGGTAACTGCTTTAATTAACATATAAGCTAAGTTTGGCGGTACTGTGAAGGAAGGAGTAATTACTCCTGACTGACTGAACTGACCATGGGTAAGCAATTGACTACGCCTTCCCAGATGAAACTGAGTTTGAATGGAGTCTTGAACTATATGTAGGAGCTTGACAGGTAGCAAAGCAAAGGATTCCAGGAAGCGGCAGCAGCAGCAGCAGCAGCAGCAGCAGCAGCAGCAGCAGCAGCAACAGCAGCAGCTCTTGGAAGTGGGGATGTGTGTGGAATACTTGAAAAGAATGGTTCACTGTGTTCACAGCGATGGAGTGCCCGTGGGAGTGACAGGAATTGAGGACAAAAAAGAACTTAGAACCAAATTGTAAGAGGTCTTACTTCTTGTTAAGTAATTTTAGTCTTTATTCTGTAGAAAAACATAATTCATAGATTTTTGAGTCAAGGACTGACATTAAGGTATCTGTTGGTGTCAAAGAAGGAATGCAGGCAGGGAGATCAGTTAGTAGCCGATCTTTAGTTGACACTGACACTGAGGATGATGAGGGAGACTGGGGCAGAATGGCTTGGAAGGAGAGCTTGATCCCTTGAGCTTGGAGTGAATTCACCAAAAGCCCTGTGGGCTGTTGATTTGTTCAGAGTTATGCGGCAGTGTGGACCCTTGGCAATTTTTAATCTTTTTCCCACCTACATCATTTTGGATAACTGTGGAATATACCTCCTTTCCCCTCACCTGGGAGATCAAGTATTTTAGCCTGAGCTCTAGAAGAAAACAAAAGGAGTATAGGGTGGAATGTTGTTGAGTGAGCTGGAAGCATCTGCCACAGTTCTTCACTCCACTTTGTAGTTAGAGCATCAGTCTCTGTGCTTGCTGGGCTCTCGATTTATCATCATGATTTTTTTTGCCATTAATTTTTCTTATGTTTTAATTGAGATATGCATTGATTTCTTTTTTTAAATATTGTTATTTTGGTTTATCTTTTTTTTTTAAGATTTATTTTATTTTATTTATGTATACAAGAATTGGGATGTAGGGATTCTGGTGAGCAGTTACCAGAATCAGACTGGGGAGCAGAACTGGTGGAGCTACTGAAATATACTGCTGAGGGGAGCAGCAGGTGAAACAGGAGAGATCTGATGTGCCATTTGTGGGTTAGCACCCTGCCCAAATATCGAACTCATGCTGCAGTGGTTGGCTATAGCTTGATTGTGCTGAGATTTAACCTCCGTACCACCAGTGAGGCCCTTGGTTCATCTTCTTTAAGTCAACCTAGCTCTTGGATATATATTGTATATATTTTGTATATTTGCTCAAATATTGTGTATTTGCTCAATTGTAATTCTATCCAAGCCTGAGATCAGAAAATACGTTTGAGTCATCTTAATATCACAAAACACTCTGAATAATTTTTAGAATACAGTCACCCAATAAACGCTTGTTAAATAAAACAAATTTGTTTATGCTTTGCAGTCACACAGACCTTCCTACTCTCTGCACATGCCAAGTATTTTCTATCTCAGGGTCTTGTCCTGCCTCTATTCTTCTGGTTTCTGTTTAGGACTCATCTCATCATCACTGAGGTGTTAGCCTACAAAATGCCACTCTTACCCAAATCCAGTTCTTCTTTGTTATTTTATTTTATAGCACCTGCCACCATCCATTTTGTATCTATTTGATCATTTTTTTTAAACTCCAACTAGAAAGAAGTTCCTTGTAATAATAGTGACGCTTGTGTCTAATTTATCCTCAAGCATCTGGAACAATGATGGGCACACAGTAGGCACAGTATTTGTTATATGAATGAATGCTAAAAATCAGTCTGAAAAGGATAATAAATATTCATGTACAGGTTTGTTCATTGGTTTATGCAAGTGAAGGTATTGTTGTTATAACTTTAATAATATCCAATCATTAATATTGCTCTCAGAAAAGTAAAAATAAATTCTATTTTCTGTAGATTGCGCTGTGAAATCTAATTATGGATTAGTATTTGTTTTAGAAATATTTGAATGCCAAGCATATCCAGTCAGAAAACACTTTTATTATCCATGCCAGCTTAATTTTTAAGGCAGTGAAATGGAAGATTGTCATTTCAGCAAGCAACTTATTTTCATTTGTGAGAATGGAATATTTTGAATATTCTAATTGATTTTTGAGGATGAATTTACAAGAAAATAATCCTTTTTTTTCCTGTACATTGTACATTTGCCTTTAGGACAAAAGGAAACTAGAAACAGGCACAGAAATTTTTTGCTTAGAAAGGTGCAAACCTATAATTGACTTTTGATGGATGTTGGGAGGAAGGTCAGACAGTCCCAATATAAAAGGTAAACCTTGGGATAACTGAAAACTTTAATGAAGACCTGATTTTATATGAATAATTAAAGTTTGCCAAATTATCTTGAGTTCAAGCCTCTATTTATTATATTTTACTGCAAAATCACTTGGATAGTTTTCCAGAAATCTTAAGTCTGTAATTTGGCAGTAAAAAACTTGGTTATCAGATCAATATTATTATATAGCTTTTAGTGTTATAAGAATTCCCTTTTGGAAACCCATAAAAACTCATTTTTTCTCACCATAAACTTTATCTGTCACTTTTCTATAAGGTCAGGGTACTAATGTTGGAGGTGATCTGCTCTGGGACAGAAAGTCAACAAAATGGTCATAAAGTTAAAAAATGCCACATGGCACTTTCTAAGATTAGGATTTCTTTCTGATGTTAGGTTTGTGCTAATTAAAAAAATGGAGAGTTATATTGATATATTGACAGGTGTATTTTAGTGTCCTTTTAAAAAAAGATAAAATTATATGCTTGCCTCTAATTTTTGATTTACATATTTTTGATTTTTTTTTGGTATTTTTGTGTTTTCTGGAGGTTACTTCTGAATTATTTTTATACTTTTAGTGGTAGGTTTTCTTTCTAGATTTGTAAGTTAAAATTTTTAGAATAGATGGTTTTAAAATTGAAATGCGATGAAATGATTGTTTTGGAAAACAATATCTGAATAATGGTGATTTCATATTACTTGAAAATGAAACATGGTGTTTAAATTGCAAAATATACCTGATCTTGGAGTTTCCTCTTATAAATATTTCTTTACTAATTTAGAATTGCCACTGAGTTAATAGTTATTGAGTATCCATCCACCTATTCCATGTATGTAAATATAGGAAGAATCTGAGTGGTTATGAGAGGAAACAGTTTTCTAAAATTGCAAAACAGTATTTCTAGAAGTTGAATATCCAATCAGTCCCTTTCTTTTTTTAATGTGTCACACATATGGATGATTATGCAATGACATTTTTCTGCTTTCTCAATATAAGACACTTCAGAAATTAAGTGTGAAACTAGAAGTTCTTTTCAATTTTGTTCACCTTAATTAAATATTTCTCCTCCTTCAAGACCCATGCCTAATTATTTTAAGCACAAATTAATTTTGACATTTTACTTGAACTTTAAAAACTTAGAATTTGCATTGTACTTTCCCATGTTCCTATTCAAAACTGTGTGTACCAAACATAGTAATTGGGTTTCTAACATAGTTTTTCAAAGTACAGCTCTAGATTCCTTATACGCCTTGATCTGTTTACAATTATTTAATAATTCAAATACTTTTTAAATTTATTGAGAATTGCTTTTATTTCACGAATTAGACAAGTGGTATTTGCAAAACCAAATTATAGTATTTGTGAGTGGCTATAGCTCCATTAATTTAACCCTTGCTGATTAGTTTTTTAATAAGTTTCTTTATAGCAATAGTAGTTGGAATAATTTGAAAACTGCTTGCAAAGCTCCTGGAGGGAAGCAAGCCTTCTGTAATTGGGAAGTAGTTTTTTATTTCAAACAATTTGGCCTCTTTCCCTAAAGTTAAGAAAAATTTATAGTTTCTTTTAATTGCAAGTTGAAGCATATTCAGTGAACATAAGTTGAATAAAATGGAGCACAACAGAGAAAAACAATCACTCATAATTGTACTCAAATGATAATTTGTTTACCTGTGTGGTTTTCTCTAATTTATATATTCATTTAGTCATGTATTTATATATATATATATATATATATATATATATATACACACACACACACACATATACTTATCTCATACAGTCATGCAATAGTGGAAACATTTTCCTATAGAATAAATATTTGCCTTCATTATGATTTTTATCATTAATCATTCAGACATAAGAGATCTTTTGGTTGGATATGTTGATTGATTTTAATTTTGGTCAAAAAGTTTGATAAAAATTCTTGACAATTTCCAGGGTTTATTCTTAGACGTGATATTGATAAATTAAAAGATATGCACACTATTAGAGTATTATGTATTGTTTTGAAATGTGATAGGACAATTTAATAGCTCAGAGCAAACCAAGCCTCATGCATTTGTAGAATAGGTGGCAGCTTTCAGGTTAAATTTTTAGGACTTGAGAAAAGTCCTTTTCATACCTTAGCTATTCTCACCTACTTTGCAGATAGCTGAACTTTTGCTGTCACCTGTTGCTCTCTTAGATACACAGCATAGAAGCACTCCTGGGAGAGGCAACACATTGCATTGCGTCCAGCAAGCGTTTATCTTGAACAGAATGAAGGGTTTTATCTGATATTTTAAATTTAGTTCTTTCAAGTAAAATTTTGAAACAAGGTGGGAAAGGGACATTAGAGCACTTAGCAAGAGGAATAAGAGGGAGAAGTACTCTTTTACTTCAATTCTAATAACATCAGTTGAACAACTATTAATATAAAATACTGGATATTATGTGTCTAGTTTTAGGAATTTGTTATTCAGGCTGTTTATTAACTGTGAATGCTAATTAATACAGAAGAGAGACTTATGGTCCCAGAAATGGTGCATATATGGTGCATATATATGCCAGATAAGAGATGCAAAGGGGAATTAACTCCTTAGTAACCTTACTCTGTTTGAATGTACTGTTTGCAAAGTGTGAAATTACTTCCTTAAGAGATGATGAAGATGCAAAGGGCCACTTTGAGTAGTTCGCAAAGAATGTTCAATACTGTAGGATTCCTGCCTCACTAGACAAAATATATCACTGGAGTGTCTCCTTGAAACAGCAGCTGATAAAGAGATAGTAGTGACAGACAAGGCCACTAAGTAGATAAAAGTCATACTGCTTGCTCCAATCAGGAAGCTTTGAGCTATTGCTACTTATCTTTTATTCAGTGGAAACTTGTGTGTCAGATGATATGGGCAAGCCTGTGTTTCCTCTATAGAAACTATGGAGAATAGTAGACTTTCTAGAAATTATACACTGTTGTCTATATGCCTCTTCTTTTCTCAAGAGCCTCAGTCCTAAATATCTTCAGGATTTAAATCTCAGTCTATTGTTACCACATTGATTCTTTTTCTTATAAGAGTGGTACCTAATAATATGCCCCTTGTGATATTTAAAAATAGTGATACAGTTCTCATTACCTCATCTGTTAGCCCCAGACTTACTCAGCTTTGGTATAAACTAGGTTTCTAGGCTTTTATAATTTAGCATTAATGATCTTTAGATTCTATTCAGTTTTTCTGGTATTTACTTCTTAGATCATCAGCTATGATATCTTAGACTTGGTAAATCAGAAGATTCTTGAAAAATATATGACAACTAGAAAAAGATCTGCTGCAATAAATAAATAGAAGAAGAAACTACTTTTAAATAATCCTACATCTGATAGATTTGGATATTCCTGTAGAACTTTGGATACAAGAGAACTGTCACTAAATCTTTTAATTGATACATCTTAAAAATACAGTTTTATCAACTTGTATCTTTTTTTATTTTTTATTTTTGGGTAGAAACTGGGATACAGGCCAGAGTTGTGGGGGGTGGTGATGAGAGGATTCCCCAGAGACAGAGTGGGGAGCAGAACAGGCCTATTTACTGACATACACTGCTAAGGGGAGAAGTGGGTGAGACAGGAAAGGTCTGCTGCGTCATATGTGGTTAGTTCCCTGGCCAGGAATCAAACTCAGCCCATAGAGGTGATAGCGCTGAGAGTTAACCCCTAGGCCACCAGGGAGAACTGCGACTTGTATCTTGAAGGACAGATTCTAACGCTGACTTTATCTCATACTTCTTAACACCATTTAAAAATTCTATTCTGAATAACTATAAGAAAGTGAAAATCAGAATCAACAAAAAACTATGAAACAGAGACACTTTTGGGGGGTGGGGGCGGGAGGGGAGGGATTGGGATCAGAAAGGGGGGGTTGCAACTGTATGGGGAATATAAAAATAAAATTTATTATTAAAAATAAAATAAAATAAAATAAAGGAATAGCCCCCCCCCCAAAAAAAATAAAAATTCTATTCTGGCTTGATGACTCTCATTGTCATCTCATTGTCATATCTCTCATTGATATAAAATGAATATTAAGAATATTAAAGGTGTTTTAACATTCTTTTAAGAATATCTATTTCTAGCCCTTTAGTTCTCTAATGGAAATTTTTCTTTGTATTTCTTTTAAGTTGATTTTTTTCACTGATATGTAGGTTGAGTTATGAGATTATATCCATTTCATTTTTCACTGAAAGTGAGTAAATCCACTTCCTTATACTTGGTGGCATTTATTTCAACTCATCAAGGGATGCCACTCATGTTTGCTGCACTTCCAATAGGACTGAGGATATTTGTGTATTAGGGTAACCCTACTATCTCTGCTTCAAAGTTAATTGAAAATGTGATGTGTGCCTCCCACTTGTAGAGAGAAACTCTTCACACAATTTTTTACTCAGTTAATATGGATTAAGTTCTTACAAGATGTTAAAGGGAGACTTTCCATGCCAGTTATAGTTAAGAATCTAGTAAGTCATTTTCTTTTAAATTCATTTGGTATGTGTATTTGTAATTACTTTGCACAAATGATGTCTGAGTTAAAATATGACATAGTAGTGAGATAATGCTAGTCTAAGGAATAAATCAGTCATAGCTGTCACTGTCCTTGTGTTAAATATTCTTATAGAGTTTAGAGATGAAGGGGGAATTCCTCTACTCCTTTCAGTTCTTCTCAGGCTAGATGAGCAAACAAATTAATATATAGCACATTAGTCAGAAAAGATGTACTTCAATTACATATATGTGGAATATTTCCATAGCTGTGAATTCTACAGTAAAAATGAGGGAAAATATTCCTTTGCTAAGGAATCAGGTGGACACTGGAGCATTGAGGAGAGAGAAAGGAGATCTCAGATGATAAGAACATGATGATTTTATATGAAAAAACTTTGCCTCTAGATGTTTGCCTTTCCTTAAGATAGGTTTCTCTGATAAAAAGGTTATTTCTGAGAGTGACCCTGAATTAGGTAATATTCATAGTTTAAGTTTCTGGTAACCATTCTTTCAAGGCCCACAGGACCCTGATGGTCCTTAGTTCCACATACTAAAATGACACATATTAGAAAAAGCTTAATACAGCTTGGAAAAAGCCTGTCTGAACATTTTTTAGGGGACCAATCCTATACATACATCATGTCAGAGAAGATTCTGGCTTCTAAATTCCTCAGCAGAGTTTTTGGCAGAATCACTTTCCTTAGAAATGAGGTGTGACATATCAAATACAACAAGGTTTTATTTATAAATCAACGTAATTATGTTGTATTAATATGTAGAATGTTTGCATCAAGTTCTGTCTGTAAGAGTAATAGTAATTAGTGGTAGTAAGGGATGATTATTTGTGTTTGATATTAATAAAGATCTGGATGATTTAGAAAGTTATTGTCAAGGCCATCATTGTAAAGGGTTTTATGATTTCTTGACCATCCAAATTTGTTGAATACTTTGTTAAGTGCTGGGGACATGGTGATAAGCAGATGGGTCACTGTCTTCATGCAGTTTAATATGCTGTGGAGGATGTGGATATAATGTAATCATGTATAAATATACAAGTGATATGTACAAAGAACTACTAAAGATCATTATATCAAGTGAACTCAGATTTTTTTTTTTAAAGATTTATTTATTTATCCATACAAGCATTGGGTACAGTCAGAAGCGTGGGAGGGTGAGAGAATTCACCAGAGTCAGAGCAGGGAGCAGAACAGGCAGAAGGACCGAAGTACACTGCTGAGGGGAGCAGCGGGTAGCAGGAGAGGTCTGTACGCCATGTGGGACCCTCGCCCGGTGGCCGGGCATCGAACCAGTGCTCAACCTCTGCGCCACTGGGGAGGCCCATTAACTCAGATTTTGCTTGATGGCGACAGTAGGAAATTATGAGATAGACTGAACAGAGCTTCCTTCTTTCTTCACCTCCTACTCCAAACCTGTTTTGTCATATGAATCTTGGATATTGTCTTCCTTCCATCTTAGTGCTAAAGCCTGTTATCCTAGGAAAAAAGCTGAGAGGCAAAGGGTAAAGATGGTGGGGTCAAGGGAGGGCTGAGCATACAGAACTGTGAAAGAAATCAGAAAAGAATAGAATAAAAGTTTGTATATTACTGCCCTACTTGATATGTATTTAATGTTATATGATGTATACCTAAGAAGTCCTAGATTTACAAGCTACTGGGAGTTATTATTAAATATATTACGTAATAAATATATTATTATCTTATTGTGACATTTATATTCTACATGCATATATATATCCCTATATATCATTTGCGTATTCATAATTATTAAACATGACTTTTAATCCCAAACTCCAAAGACTAGAAAATGGAAGCACTTTTTACTTATATCATGTCCATAGATCTGAGTGTAGTGGGAAGATACATGAATATGGGGTTAGAAGTCCTGAGCTGAAGCCCTTGCTGTGTCACTTACTCTGTGATGCCTTTAGTCTCCATTTCTTTCTCCATGAAAGAAAAGGGGTTGAACAATGAAAAAGTCAGCATTCCTTCCTCCGATGATTACGTAATACACTCTGGCTTTCCCACTTAGCCATATTCGAGTGGGTCAAGTAGCCCAATTTTATCCCCCTAGGCTGATTTGTAGCCCGTTTCAGGAAGGTGGAAGACTTGGAGAAATGCCATCTTGAGAAAGCAAATTCATTATTCATCTTGTCAGATTTTTATAAAATGAATAATTGTTGGCAGAAAGTATTTAAAAATGCCTTTTTTCTTCCCTGTTAAATAAAAGCCTAATTATTAAATGTGGAATGGGATCTCCAGATTGATGGTGAGGGAATTGGCTTCTCATCCTGCTTCCACTTCTACTATTAAACTAGGATCATGATAAATCAAACAGAATAAAAAACTGCAGGTGATTTTCAAAATTCATGGATCGCACAGATATTCTCTTAGGCCATGAAACTTGCTTTGACCTACAATTCTATTGCTTATGGTGTTTCTTCCATTCCTTTAATCACTGTTACTTCTATTCTATTAGCAGTAGTTTAAAATAAACATACATCTGCGCAAAATATTTTATGTTCTATAAATTCTGATTTCCGTGAACAGTAAGAAAAAAGGATCAATATTTGAAAGAGAATATAATAAAATATATTCAGGTATTCTAGTTGCTTTATTTACTTTAGACTTCAGGAATAATGGAGAATCATTACTAGCAAGTATAGTGTTGCCTAACACTTGTTTGCTTGGGACCTGTGTTAAATGAAAGCAATGCTACTTCGAAGGTTAAAAGCAGGTTTAGCTTCCTGTTTCCTATTGACTTTCAGTTTAGCTCTACAAAAACTTAGTGATGTACACTATATGCCAGCTGCTGGATAGTCCACCAGGAAAATAGTGTCATGGTCTCCATCCTCTAGATTTTTTTAGACCCCTAGGGACTATGGAAATAGAGTGAAGCAAATATAATGGTGTCATCCAGGACAGAAAGGAAATCGTGTTTAAGAAGAGTTCAGGGAAAGGTTTCACAGAATTGGTGATTCATGAGCAGAAATTTTAAGAAAAGTTTGTCAGGTCAACATGAGGAGAAGGCTGACAGAAAAGAGATAAAGATGTGAAGTCATAGAAGTGTAAAACTTCTAGGTAAATGTGAGTGTTTGGTTTTGCTACAATGCAAAATCTGTGAAAGTGGGCAAGAGTGGTTGACTTGGGAGAAGAGAAAGGAGACCATAGTGAAGACTGAGGGAAAGACCCGGAAAGGAATGTTCTGTGGTCCGGCCTTAAATTTTATCCTTATGTGGGCAGCACTCCCTCTGCCCACCTGTGACTATGCAGGTGCCTCTCCACCAACTCTCTCCCTCTGCAGGGGAGCAGCCTCCTGCCTGCCCGTGACCTGTCAAGGACACCCGCCTGCAACCATGCAGGCCTCTCTTAGCAAACCTGTTCCTTCGGGCAGCTCTTCCTGCCCGCTTGTGTCTATACAAGTTTTCTTTATTCCTCTGTCCCTTTCCCTAATAAACCTGCTCTTAATATATATATATATATATATATATATATATATATATATAAATTATCCTCATGTGATGGAGACGTTGAAGGTTTCGTATCATGTCACTTCATGATCGGATCTGGAAAGATTACTTGTGGCTACTTTATGGAGAATGGTGAGATAGGAATCGGATTGTATAGTAGTATGGACACCTAGTTTAAAAAGGTAATGCACTAGTTTAAGTGAGTGATGAGATGATTTTCTGGGGTAAAATTTTCTATTGATTCATAAATATACTGCCACATTTGAAAATGTCAGCAAATTGAAAATATTTTTAGTGTTCAGTAGAACTAATTCATTGCTACTTTTATAGTTGAAATTATTCATGAAATTTATAGCAATGAAAAATTGAAAGAGGGTTCGTATTTTATTTGTCAGTGAAAGTATCCTTGCAAAAAGTCATAGATTTTCACAAAAAACTTCATAGTTATAATTTTGCTGTATAGCATGGAATGCAACTTTATGAAAATGTAAGGTAATGAGTTTATAATATATGCACATCTACTTATTTGTGGGAATTATGCATCTTTGAAAACAAGTGAATGATGTCATAGTACCAGTACATGTAAGCATTTGTTGAATTTGCATTTGATATGGATAGTTATTACCAAGACTTTGTATAAAGTCAAGTTATAGAATAAGTAATTGATATTTTTAAGCACAAAGTTAAATCCAAATCAAGAAGAATGAAAATACTTGTTAGGGAAAATTAAGTAATGCATTTAAGATTGTAATTTTGAAAAGAGCATGTATTACAAGATCCTTGCAGTTACTGTGCTAGGTGTGATGTGATATAGACAGTTGCTAACTTGAGAAACTGTATGCCTGAGATCTACACAGTGTTGTAAACCAGTGCTACCTCAGTAAAACAAACAAAACAATACAAAGCTGAAATGAGAGAAAGAAAAAAGATCATGGCAAATTATATAATTGGAAAAGCACATATGAAAATAGCCTTAGTTTGCCTCACAGTCTGGCTTTTCAGATTTCTTCCCAAATCTTGGTTTTGGTCCATAAATCCTCAGTTCTTAGTTATCAATAGGAAACAAAAAGTCAGAGTTGAAGAAATGAGAATATCTGTAGTGCTGTGGGGGAGTAAAACACTAAAATACTACATCTTTTTTCAATATGAACACAAGATGAAAAAAAAATGTTGCTATTAAGCCCATACTAGTAAATAAGTTATCAGTAATTGTATGTCTCATAATCAAATAGTGGAATATCAGTTTCCCTTTTGTACTTTCTTCAGTCTTTGGTGATGATAGGTTTCAAAGCATAAATCTTTTTATGCTTATCTTTTACTATTTAATGAGATTTCAGGTATATTTTAACAACTGGGGTTTCCCTGATGAATCATTAAAATAAGTGAGTGGGTTGAAGTTAATACTAACTTTTCTCAGTGCTGCCCTATTTGACTCTGCTGGGTTATTGGTTGCTTCTTAAATAGAACCTGGGTGTGTTGGAGTTGGTGGGTGGAGGTGCAGAAGAGAAGGGGTCAGTAAGAAAATACTAGGTAAACCTCAGATGACCTATTGGGAAATCCTACTCAAATTTTATTTCCCCTAATTTAAAGCGTTTTTTTTAACCCTGCCAACCTAACTTTCCAAATATTGTATATATAGGCATAGAAAATATATTTCAACAACTGATTGACATTTAAGGTATCAAGCCATGTGGGCATTAGCCTGTGGACTCAATTTCTCATGTGTGTGGGATTAAAACTGTTAAAACCATCATCACTGAAACCATACCTTTCTATACATATAGCAGAAAGGTATCTGTGGAACTTTTTAATACAATTCTGATTTCAAATTATTACTGGTACTTGGTGGAAAATTATTTGAGTAACTGAAAATTATTAGGTAACTGAATTGACATCATCTAAGTGGGCTAACTCTGGATTTCTAATGTAACTTAGGTGTAGTTTTTAAAAGTCCACATGATTTATGTCTACTTAACGTATCTTTTTCACTAAATCAATGCCATAGTACAACTTTCTTATGTCTATACTATTAAAAACAACTCAGCTACCACAGCAGCTTTAACTGCTAGAGGATGTAGACAAAAATGTAGTTCACCTTGAACATGATCATGGCTTAGGGAATAAAGAAATTGGGTCAAGCTTAAAATAAAATGCAGATATGATGGCAAAAAGTTTTCATAAAAATTAAAAAAAAATTCAGTATTGGTTTCAGGTGACTTTTGTTCTTGGTGATTTCATCAATCCGTTATTAGTTTTTAATTGTGATGAATCTAATGACACTTTTTCATACTGGTCCAAATGTTTACATGAATTACGACTGTGATTTTTTTCACTTTATATACTGATAAGTGTACATATGAATTTTTGAAAAGGCAGGTAATTCTTGACCTTTGGTGATCATAAATAGAATTTGAAGTGGTTTAAAATTACTGTGTCATAGCTATCACTTTGATGTACTTTATATTGCCAATTTAATGTTTAGCATTTAACCATGTATCATTAAATCAAAGTATTGATAATGAATTAAACTTTCATAACGCTTTAATAGTGTAGTAGATTCTCATTTATCTGGTGTCACTGGGGAATAAAATATGCTGAATAAATGAGTTTTTTAAATTGAAGCTTGCTTTTTTAAGTGGAAAAATTTAAAAGTTGTTCAAAATTTATCTGAAACATTTTATATGCTCTTTTAGGGAGCAAGAATAGATTGGTCATTTACTCTTTTCCTAATGTCATAAAATAGCATTGTTCTAGTGTCATGCAGAAAGAACATGGACTTTCTGGTTGGTGTTTGTTCTCCAACATAGGAATTTTTCTTCTGTTGTTTCTTCCTTTTAAAATGTTCTGAGATAGTTACTTCAGTGTAGATGTTCCAAGGGTTAAGTTTCACAGTGGTACATGTACTAGAGCTTTAGCAGAGTCATAACTTAGGCACCTAGGTATGATGTTGGACTCTATGTAGGCTCTCCCACCATCTCTTGGCAGACTCTTGCTCACAGCCTCCTGCCATATAAAGACACGCTCCTTGCTTTGGAGTAAATAATTTCCTTATTGAGGTTCTGATACCACTACTCAAAGCACTTGCTCCCTAGCAGCCATTGCTAACACTGCAAAAATGACTGTTCACCCATATGCTCGTGAGCTTCGTGATGTCAGGGTGACCACCTGCAGTTTTATCGGATCGTTGCTAAAATGAGCAGTAGTGTACTTCCTTTATCTTTCAACAAATTCCACCAGAACAGCAAAAATTCTTTTTATCAGAGTGTTTTTCTTTTCCCAACCTTATGCTTATTTGTTTCAAACAGTATTTTCTAAAACAAAACTCAAGCACAGCAGAAGTATTTGAACTGTTCTTTAATATGCTATAATGACATTTGGCTTAAGTCTCATATTTTAAAAATCAGCTTCTCCCTTTTGCTTGCACCTAATGGGAATCATCTTTCTTCCAGGTTGTGCTTTGAAAAAACTATAGGAATGAATATATTTTTTTCTTGCCTCAAAGGTTGCAATAGAAGTAAGTGGGGAAACTGCCAGGATATGTCTGTCTCCACAAAACAAGCAGAACAAATTTCCATGAATCAAAGCCACTAAATATAGTCTTCAGAGATGGTAGGACATAGTTACTCTCCCTAGAAAAATACCCCAAATGCAGGCACACCCCTTGGCCACCAGAAAAATGCTCAAGTAAACGCTAGTTCAAACCTGTACATTTCACTCTTCTTACTGAGTTATTAAAGGGGTGGAAATCTGCTATAGCTATAATCTTTTTTTCCCCTTTTCTATTTTTCGACCTCCCACATGGTTGGTGTTCAGTTCTGCTGAGTGTCTTGAATCTACAGCAGCACCTACACGAACTGCCTCCACAGTGGCTGATGGTTTGTAGATAACTCGTGATTCAGACCCATAAGAAACATCTGTAAATATGTGGCATGATATGTGCTCTAGATTAATCATGGAAAAGGGCAGAGTAACAAAGAATCTGAAAGTGTTTTTATTTTTAATAATGATGCTTTCTTTGAGGTTATGTGAGTGAGATATTCTTTAGAGTGATTTAGATCACATTGTATCATTTGTGGGAAATATCTTGGGTCATTTTTACTAATACTCTTCAGAGACCTTTTAAGGATATTAGGGGCATACATACTGTGTGATTAGGTCAAAGGAAATAAAGCAAGGTAGCAGCTGTCTGTGCTGTGATCATGTAAGCAAATTAATATTAAACTGTGTTTATTCTTTGTTGAAGCCTTTTTTTAAGTACATTTTTTTAAATTTAAATTTTTTTTTTTTTAAGATCTATTTATTTATACAAGAACCGGGGTACAGGCCAGATGCACAGGAGGGTGAGAGGATTCACCAGAGACAGAGCGAGGAACAGAACAGGCAGACTGATGAAATACACTGCTGAGGGGAGCAGCGGGCGAGACAGAAGAGATCTGCCACGCCATGTGGGACCCTCCCCACGGGCTGGGATCGAACCCTCACTGTAGAGGCTGCGGAGAGCTTCACAGCGCGGCACTCAACCACCTGCACCATCAGGGGAGGCCCTTTTTTTGAAGCTTTTAATACAATTTCCAAAGTTGCCTTTTATCGGTCTTTCAGTTACTTTTTAGAAGTTTCCATTATTTGAGGGATTAATCGATACCATTTTGTTGAATTTGGAGAGTGTTTGTTAACTCATTGAACCCTGCATTATTAGAGGTGAAATCTCCAGCTGCCCTGAAAAAAAAAAAAAATTAAGGCCTCTATATAGCTCAGCCTCGGAGTTTAATTCTTACCCACAAAATCTGTGGGGCTTTCAAATTCATATCTGAAAGGCAGGCTTCTGATAATGAATGGGTGACACCCACTGTATTTCAAATGCTTGTTATTTTTCACCATTCCTATCTTTGGTGGTGTAGGGGAAGTGATTGAAAATTACTGAGTTTATAATACTGGAAGATTTGAAGACTTTTTTTCCACCTTAAGTAACTATGCTAATAAGGAGAGGGGCAAACTACTTTGTTGCTATGTGGAAGCCACTGTGCTTCAACTTTGTCTTTATAACACACTATTGAGGTTCAGACTGTTGTCCGCATTTTAAGAGATGATGAGACAGAGCCCTACAAATTTAGGTAATTTGTTCAAAGTTATGTATCTTGGAAATTATAGGGCTGATCTTCAGCTCTTTCTCCTGGACTTTTGAATTCATGCTTTTTTCCACCTGATGAACTTTGTTTCTTTTTTTGTCATTAAATGAAATGTATTTCTGTGTATTATCCCAAAATGCTCATTGGAAGATTCAAACATTAATCAATATGGTTTTTTTTTTTTCACTTCAGTCTTTTCTTTGAGAACGATTTGAGATTTATTTTTTAAGATTTATTTTACCTATTGTAAATAGTGCTGCAATAAACATAGGGGTACAGGTGCTCTTTTGAATCACTGTTTTTGTGTCCTTTGGGTAGATCCCTAAGAGTGGAATTGACGGATCGTATGGTAGCTCCATTTTTAGTAGACTGAGGAACCTCCAGACAGCTTTCCACAATGGTTGGACCAGTTTGCCCTCCCACCAGCAATGTAGGAGAGTTCCTTTTTCACTGCATCCTCGCCAACATTTGTTGTTGCTTGTTTTTTTTTGATATGTGCCATTCTTAATGGTGTAAGGTGGTATCTCAGTGTGGTTTTGATTTGCATTTCCCTGATGATAAGGGATGTTGAACATTTTTTCATATGCCTGTTGGCCATTTGCATTTCCTCTTTGGCGAAATGTCTTTTGAGTTCTTCTGTAAAACCTGGAAACAACCCAAATGCCCAAAAACAGATGACTGGATCAAGAAGATGTGGTATATATACACAATGGAATATTATTCAGGCAATCAAAAAAGATAAACTCATGTCATTCGCAGCAACATGGATGGAGCTAGAAGGAATTATGCTCAGTGAAATAAGCCAGAAGGAAAAAGAAAAATATCAGATGGTTTCCCTTATAACAGGAATATAGGGGAACCAAATAAGACATCAGTGTAAAAAGAATAATAATACTAGCAGTACAAAACACAACAAAGCAAAAACAGACAATTATAAACCAGAGACATACTGCAGGGGAGGAGGAGGGTGAGGGGTGAGAAAGATGTAGGGAGGAACACAGGGACTGTGGTGATGGTGCATGGGTGCCTTGGGGAAGGAGATTCTATGGGGATTCAATCTGAGGGGGTGGGGGAAAGCAAATATTGTCTAAAAAATTAAAAAATGATAAATGTTAAAATAAAAAAATGGAAAAAAAATATTTTATTTGTGCATACAAGAGCTGGGGTATAGGCCAGAGGTGTAGAGGTGTGAGAGGATTCACCAGAGACAGAGTGGGGAGCAGAACAGGCAGATCCACTGAAATACACTGCTGAGGGGAGCAGCAGGCAAAACAGGAGAGGTCTGCTGTGCCATGTGTATTAGCTCCTTGGCCAGGGATCCAACACTTAGTTGCTGCAGTAGCTGCAGTAGCTGCTTACAGCTTCACAGTGCTGAGACTTAACACCTTGCGCCACTAAGGAGGCCCCCATTTGAGACTTTCTTCTTTAGAATGCGATTAAAGTGAGTATTGCTTTGCGCAAAGTGAAGTACAATTTTATTAGTGAAGAGGATCATTGAGTTGTTGATACTAATAATTTTGTTGAACAACTTTATTAAGAAAAGCAGTATTCTTAATAATGAATGGTGTTTACTTAAGTCAAAAAGGAACATTCAAACATGGAATATCCTTTAAATAATGTAGTATACAGTTACAGTGATGTTTCTTCCTTCTTACAGGAAAAAGTGTAACATTTGAAATATATATAAAATTTTTCCATGCACATATTTTTATGTCCACTGAGTACATTAAGAAATATATTATTATAAAACATTACTTGATAGTCAATTCTTTGTTATGAAAATTTTACCATATTCTGGAATAGCAACATTAATGTTCCTTCCCTCTCTTAATGTGTTTGTTGTTTAAAGAGAGGTTGTAGAACTGTTGCTGGTTCACAGACATGTAGCTTTGTGCTATCCTCTTGTTGTTCCTTCAGGGATGTGGTGTTGACAGTAATGGGGAAGTGGTCAAGGTCTATGCAGTATTAAGATACTATATTCTATGATTCTTAACACTAGAGTATTGAGGTTTGAATATTAAAGTAATTCTCTCTGAAGATGGATTCATTGGGGTCAGTGATAACTGGTGAATTATAAGACAAGTTAATATGAGAGTTATACAATCAGAGAATTCCCAATCTGGAATTGGCCTTACAAATGAAGGACCTCTTGAGTGGCTATCCTAGACTAGAGACAGCTATGGGCCAAATTGGTTCTGAGGTTACTGAGACAGGGTTACAGACAATCCAACCAGAAAGTGAGTGATCCCAGCAGGAGTGGGCGGTAAGCTTCCTGCACTAGGAGAAACACCCAAATCATTGTGGACATAATCTTAGGGCTTGAAGAAAACAGAAATCATAAAAATAATGTATCCTTAATTTCCTCTTAATGTGAATGATATAAAAATATCAATTAGAATAATGTAAACCTAAAGTGCCACATACTTTTTTAGAAAATGGGACAAGCTGCTGTTAATAAACTGTGTCTAAATTATTTTTGCATTTTCAGTATCACTTATTTTTAAGTTAAAGAGTTCTTTTATGTACACATATATACATATATTTGAAAATAATATTTTTTTGCTATTATCTGAAGGGTGAAGATTTAAAAGAGCCAATGAGTATCCTCATCATCGAGGCATTTTATGGAGGGTCCCATAAACAGCTGGTGGATCTGCTCCAAGAAGAACTAGAAGACTGTGTCCTTTATACGCTTCCTGCAAAGAAATGGCACTGGAGAGCACGGACATCAGCATTATACTTCTCTCAGAATATTCCTGTCAGTGAGCATTACAGGTAAGTGGAGTTAAATTGTAAGGACACTGCTTCTCTATTGGAATGTATGAGATTTTCTCCAGTTATGGAATTGTTCAGTATCATTCCAGTCAATACCCCTTCAGAAGAGCACATTTATACTCTGAGGACACCTGGTCAGTAGGAAAATGGCTTTATTTAGAACCTACAGGCCTTTTCTCAGTTGTCTTGTGATTTTATCATATGCAGATGCGTGGGTGTGGAGGACTTTTTTGACCTGAGATGAGAAGATGAGTTGTTTTGGGCACATTTAGTTTTTGTTTGATTCCATAACCTCTAATGCTTTTTTTGAGTACGCTATTGTAGTTTAGTTTATCGTGTCTATTCTATACCAGGAGTGAGGCTGGAAAAGATGCATATGGCCAATCTCTGTACCCTTTTAGATTTAAAGGACTAATGAAGAAGAGATAGACCTGCAAATGCAATGAGAGAATGAAAAAACAGACAAGATCATTTTGACAGAGACAAACTGGAGGTGGCTTGATCGAGTTGGTAGACTGTGCTTAATCTTGAAAGAATGGATTTCAGGGACTCAGACCTCAATTCTGAATTCTGGTTTGTTAGGAAGTGGGAACAAAATGGGGGCACCTATTAGAAAGACTTCAGTTATACACAAAAAAGAGGGATGAGAAATACTGATTACATTTTAGGGGGAACAAATAGAATGGAATCTCCTTGAGCATCTCTAATTATTTTCTATTCATATAGAATGCCATGTGCCTCCTGATTGTTAAATTGTAGAAGATTATCCTACTACAACTATGTTTCTGATGTTCTTGTCATTCTGGGTCCCTCTGTTTAAGGCTGGATTGGCTCAGGCAGGAGTAGGGAGTGCCAGGCTGATAATTAATGGAGTTAGAGCAGATAGAGAAATGGCACACTGTAAGCAGCAATGCCTGCCTTAACTTCAGCATGGCACCCAGGCCTACCCACTGCTTGGATGGTGTGATAGCCACAAGACAGCAGCTCAAACTTTAAGTGTGGGTTGTTAACGCTTAGTAGAAATTTGGGAGATTCAGAGAATAACCCATTTGATGTTTGAAAACCATGCATCATCTCTGAGAATTCAGATTGTCAGAGGAAAAATCTGTAGGCACTCAAAGCAGATTGCTTGGGATTTTAAAGGTAAAAATGCTTTGGGACATATGAAAATTTTGTGTTTTCAAATCTAAAACACTGTGTTTGTTCTTACATAGTTTAATGTTTTATATTCTGATACTAGGTGAGTATTGTTGGCTTACTAATAGAATGAATAACTTAAATGAACATATCAGTATAAAAATTTAAAGGCAGTGATGACTATTGCTGTGCTAAAAATCTGTTTATACTTGCATTCACATCTCATTTAATTGTATTTTTGTAGCACCAATTGTATTATATTACTTAAGGTCAAGTAATCTAGTTGACTTTATGGCACATTTTCATTTGACATTACCATTTGATACAATAAATTTCTGCATTGATTTGAACATTGAAATGAGCCATTTCTCTGCCATTAGATTTCATTTTGTCTATGCAGTTTTTCAGAATGAAATTATTGTATCACAAATACATGCATGTGGATAGAATACAAACAACACTTTTGTGCACATGGCTTCCCACTCCCTTTGAGGCTTGAAGCATTTGAGAATAAACATCACACTGTTCTTTGAAGCAGCCTTACTTGGGAGGTAGATTTCTAAATGGTGTGATGTAAAGTTTTACACTTTGATAGCCATAACCTCCATGTCCTCAAGTGATATCTGTGCTTTTCCAAGGTCAGACACTTAAGTTGTACAGCCAACTGTTTACAAACCTAATCAGATTTCACATGAAGATATACTTCAGTTTAACTTACACATACTTTTGACAATTATCCTTTATTTATTGTTTTTTTTTTAAGATTTATTTATTTATTTATACAAGATCTGGGGTACAGACCAGATGTGCGGGAGAGTGAGAGGATTTGCCAGAGACAGGGAACAGAATAGGCAAACTGATGAAATACACTGCTGAGGGGAGCTGCAGGCAAAACAGGAGAGGTCTGCCATGCCATGTGGGACCCTCGCTGGCTGGCCGGGATCGAACCCCTGCTGCAGAGGCTGTGGACGGCTTCACGGCGCTGCACTCAATTGCATGTGCCACCAGGGGAGGCCCAATAACTTACCCTTTACTAGGAAACACTTGTGAATACTTTGGGGAAAAAATAGGAGTTTGAAAACTTAAAATAAAATAAAAAATATGTTCATTTAATCCTAGATTGCAATGCAGGAATAACCTTTTGATAGGCCAGATAAATTTGATATCTGTGGAAATTTGTGATGATATGAAAAGTTTGTCATTTTATGTGTACATTTGGCAAATGAAATCATATTTCACAAAAATGAAATGATTAAGGGGCTTCCCTGGTGGCATAGGGGTTGAAGACAGCACTATCAAGTTGGCAGCCACAGCATGAGTTCGATCCCCAGCCAGCCAGGGAGCTACACACATGGTGCAGCAGACCTCTTCTGCTGTGCCTGCTGCTCCCCTCAGCAGTGTATTTCAGTACATCTACCGGTTTTGCTCCCCACTCTCTCTGGTGAATCCTATAAAACCACCCCCCCACACACCTCTGGCTTATACTCCAGTTCTTGTATGCATAAATAAATCTTTTAAAAAAATGAAGTGATTAAGCACCAATATTGCATAATATACAAAATTAGGAATGTGTCTGATGAGAAAGAGCTTGAGTATACATGCACATGCACATGTTATAAATTTTATCCTATAAAATATTTTATTAATTAAAAATGCTTTAGTCTCATCAGTTTGTTCTGGTTTATCTTGACAGCTTAAAGAATACGTCATGTCAGCTTACAGTTTATTTTTTATTTCATTTCATTTGAGAATCATTGCCCACTACAGTCCTTCCTTCTTCAGTTTTTTTTGGGGTGTGGCTAAATACCCAGGCCCTGGGAGTAAAGCATGATTGACCAAAATTGGGTATCATGATCATGTTTGCTATCAAATTTACCCAGATTTCCTTGTAGCTAGTCCTTGCTGGACCTTGAGTTCTGTCCAACTAAAGTGGATGACTTCCAGAGGTTCTTCTAAAAAACATTTTTTTTTTTTTTTTTACTTATAAAAGCAGAGAGCTATTTCCTCTCTCTTGCATTTGATGGTGGTGTCTGCAACCATTAGATGACAGGAGGAGGACTAACCTCCTGGACTGCCTAAAATGGCTGGTACAAGGCTGGAAAGAGCCTGGATTAGTCCTGTTTTGAGCAACATAGCTACCTCATCGCCCGAAAAGCCTCTATCTCTTAAACATTTAGAAATGTTTCGTAAGATAGAAGAAATTTCCTTTTAAGTCCATAGCTGAGAGGTTCTGAAGAGGGATCTGGAAGCCAGAGTGTTGAGCTGACTTTGAAGCCATGGTTGTCTAATTTTCATAAAAGGGACTGGCTAGCTAACTTAAGTAACATTTTTGAAATAAAATACTGTGCAGCTCTAACGTGAATTAAGAAGCTTTTTGTGTATTCATATGGGAATCTTTCCAAGACACATAAGTGGCAAGAAGTGAGGTGCTCTCTTTGGTAGAAGAGGCCCCACCAATACCCTTTTGATGTTTCCCTCCCCAGTGTGCCCTGTCAGTGTCCCACTGCCAGTATCTGTATCTCTTTGCCTAAGCGCACAGCTGCTCTGCAGTTGGCTATAAACAGTCCTCCACAAGTGATTTTAATCCCTGAGATGTATATAGGTGAGAAATCATTAACAAACATTACTAAAAAAACCTTATAGGTCAGGACAAGTAGAAGTAACTCACGGGTCACAGAAGAAATCATAATGGACACAGAAAATAGAAAGGTATCATAAGTGAATATGTTCCATTTCACATTATGGGTTGCATGGAAAGTGACAGTCACAGTCATCATCTTAAAAATTTTGTGTAATTATCATTTTTGGCTGATTTGCAGGGCCTTCTAAAGCTTGTGACCCAGCACGGGGAGTCTCTTACTTGAATCTAAGAGTAGCACTGGGAAGGAAACACATAGAGGAAAACAGGTGGAATTCAGACTGAATATATAATGGATATGAGCAAGATAAAAGTAGTTATTTTTATTTTTTATTATTTTATTTTATATATATTTTTACATTATTTTTCATTTTTGTACAATGTATGCATTTTCATCTCGATTATAGTCCCTGTGAAATTCCTACCACCCATTCACCCATGCATCATCACCACAGTCCCTTGTGCTCTTCCCACCCCTGTTTTCCACTCCCTTCTCCCCCCACTGCAGAATATCTCTGGTTTATAATTGCCTGTTGATTTTGATTTTTAAAGGTAGTTATTTTTAAATAATAAAATAGAAAAACCACAGACCCAATTGAAAAGGCAAAAATAATTTTTGGAGTAAAATGAAGTATATACAGATATGGCACAGATCAATAAAAAGGAGGGGAGCTCTTAATGATTTTATGTTAATGCATTTGAAAAGTTCAAAAAATGGATAATGTCTGAGAAAACATAAATAAAACCTCACTCAAAATAAGAGAGAAAATCTTAATGGAACTATAGTAATCTTTGAAGATGTTGACATATTAGCTAAACATCTAGACATTAAAAGACAGGCTGGATCTAGTGCGGGGTAGGTTTCTACACCAGAGCTGCCCTGCCTTTTTCTAAATTTGTGTTACTCAAGAATAAATGTCTAACAAATACCTTCTTTTTTTTAAAGATTTATTTATGCATACATAAATAAATGTAGGTCAGAGGTGTGGGGGAATGAGAGTAATCACCAGAGACAGAGTGAGGACAGAACAGGTGGATCTACTGAAATACACTGCTGAGGGGAGCAGCAGGTGAGACAGGAGAGGTCTGCTGAGTCATGTGGGTCAGCTCCCTGGCTGGGATTGAACTCAGGCCTCAGTGTTTGGCATTAGCTTCACAGCACTGAGACTTTAACTCCTGTGCCACCAGGGAGGTGGAATATCTATTTTTTTTTTAGGCTTTTGGCCTTAGTAACCCTACAAATCCTAACTCTTAACGGGTATTGATTATTATTAGGATACCTTTTTCTTCTCCACCACTGATTCCCGCCCCCTCCCCCCCTTTTTAATGCCCAAGGAAGGTTGAGAAAAGCAACTATTTTAATGAAAATATCTGAAATGAAAGTTATGTCAGGTCACATAAAACCTAAAGTGAAATTAAAACTTAAGGTGATTTTTCATTGTTGATAATTCTATTATAATTTGCCTTTTTAATGATACCATGACTATGGGTTTTCACTTAGCAGATTCTCTTGTTAAAGAACATGTGGCTTTTTCTTAAATGAACTCTTCCCTGTGAAGCACTGATTGTTTCTTTGTTTGGAAAAATGAATATTTTCAGCTGATGTGAATTACCTACTTAGTTTCTTGTTATCACTAGCTTTTGTGAACAAGGGCATGGTAAACTCATGGATGAATTAATAAAGGTGGTAGTCTCTCAAACAATTCTTTTGTAAATTAGTGATTTAAATTTTACTTTGGCAATGTTATCTTTTGATTTGTTCCTTGTTAAAAATATCTTTTTGAATAATATACTAATACTTAAATCATAAAACATCCTTCTAGTGGAATATACCTGTCTAAAGAATTTAGTACTACTTAAATCATGAATACACCTGTTTATTTTTAGTATGTGTTTAGTTGGGAACATTAAAAGTAAAGGAGGATTTGATAAGAATTTGTAGGTTAGTGAAGTATCCTTAGACTTACTCAAGGCAGCCATTTTACATCTCTATAGTAAGCAGAACAAGATTTAATGAGATTAAGTAATAGTAACAAAGCTACCATATTGAACACTTACCATGTACTGGATGTCCTGTAATCGTGAAAGCTAGATACTGTCCTCCTGGTTTTGCAGAGGAGGAAACTGAGACATAGAGAGTCAAGTCCCTTGCATTGTTGGTGGTGGATGTGTGAATTGAGGTCAAGTCTGGCCACCTCTAAAGGCATTACTATTTGGTTCTTTTGAAATCTGTGTCCTTAATCACTATGTTATCTTCAGTCCCTGCTCAAGCTGGGTAAATTAATTAAGTTGAACCCATGTTCCTCTTGATTAAAATATATATGACTAGATTTTACTATTAGCAGGGGATGTGGTGCTTCTTGATGTCATGAGAAGTGTGGTAATCTTTGAGTCTTGTTTTGAGACTGGAAACTGGGAGTCTTTTTTGGTTTGTGAATCTGGGATGTCCTCATTTTTCCTCAGTACGTTTCTCTCCAGTTTTTAGCCATTTAACTCATATCATTTGAAGTTGCCTCTTTTGATTTTTCCTTAATACCCAAATAAAAAAGCATGGATGATGCTTTTTAAAAATAATATGGGAAACTCATTAATATACAGATACTGTTCTTTGCTTAGAATGCACAATACCTACCATTCCCAAATGATCCTTAAACTGACATGGGTGAAGTTATCTACTTGGTTTATGAACATGGCTAGAAGCAGCATCCCAGTACTGCCCAGCTCACATCCCTTATATCGTTACCATTTGTGTGCACTTCTTGGAGTTTGAATGGTGTTGTTATAGTGTATAAATAATGTCATCAGAGCAGGGCAGCATCTCAGAATCTCACTCCATTTATGAAAATTGACGGAGAGTTTCCCCATCACTATTGCCCAGCACAAAACTTGCTGTCCTATTTCCTCCTTCCGTCTCACTCTCTCTCCTTCCTTTCCTTCCCCCCATCTCTCTCTCTCTCTCTCTCTCTCTCTCTCTCTCTCTCTCTCTCTCTCTCTCTCTCTTTCACACACACACACCCAGTTACCACGCTTCTAAAAGAGTTTCCAGGCTTTATCTTTTCCACACTACTTTCGTTGTGTTCCTTTGTCAGTGCTCTCAAGAAGTAAATTATTTTACTAGTTCTAGAAAAAAGGTTTCTTGTTATGGAATGAAAAGTTTTTTTCTCACCACAAGCTGCTAATTCCAATGTGTTAGAATACTTAGTAGCACACGTTGTGATACCATTGCTACCAAGGAGTTAAGCATGGCAGCAGCACTTCAAGTCTATGTTTTAATATCCCTTCTGGCTTATTTAAGAAATAAGATCACATATCACACGTAAGACTCTATACAGTCCCCAGTAACTGTTTATATGGATAGAAGACATTATTTCTAACAGACTCTGCACCTTGTAGACCTCTGGGGCGAATATCTCATATATTTAGCCTTTGAAATTTGACAACTATGTTTTAAAAGACAAACTGGATGTTTATTACACTTTTATAGAGGGGAGAAAATCATTATTTTTAATGAATGAAATGGAAACGACAAAAAATAAATTCCATGAACATCCCCAAATGGATCCAAATGTATTATTACAATAAATGAGCTCTGATTGTAGGGTAAGAATCTTCATAATTTTGCTTTTATAAGTAACATACTTGTTTTTCACATAATAATTGAAACTGAGTCTGATCTTAATGTGATTCTAATCTAGTTCAAGTGTTGAATGCATTTATCATCATTAGCCTCCATAGCTTGAAAAAAAACCTTTAGAAAAAGAGGGGTATTATCATTGTACTTCCATTCCTAACATGTATTTGTTTAGTTGAGAAACTTTTTCTGCTTTTATTAAGTCTTGGTCAATGAAAATACTTTTGCATTTGGAACTATTTGATGTGTCCAGTATTAGCCTCTGACTTAGTGTATTTGGGAACGGTAGCCTAGAGTAGACACTTGTTACTTCTTTTAAGCCTCTACTCTCTCAGGGAAGTTTTTATGCTTCTCTGTCCCCTTCGGGTCAGATTTGGCCAAAAACAGTAACCAGTTGCTATTTATACTGGTTTGTTTGCATTTATGTTATTTAACTGGTCTATTTAGACCTTTTTTTGTTTGTAGGTTTAGACTCTAAGAATGAATCTTCTAATCATTTTTGATAAAACATACATGAGTATACATAGATATAAAACAGTTTACTGAAAGAGTAAAATTCACTTGTATTTGTCAAAGACATCATACTATAGTTGAGGAATCAACAATCTTGTATTCTAATCCTAGCTCTGCCACTAATTATTTAGTCTTGGAAAAGTCACATTTTAACCTTAGAGTCTTGTCTCTTCATATGTAACAGAGATTTTGGTTTCATCTATTCTTGAGTTCTGTGATGTCATGAATAAGGGATTGAAATCAAGCAATACTGAAGTCATTCTAAGGTGAATGAAGAATCCGTCCTGTCTCTCATTTATCTTTGTTATCAATCACTGCTTCATTTAACACAGTAGTTATGTTTTTACCTAATTTGTGTATCTTCTTGAATATTTAACTTGTATTTTTTAATTTAGTGAGTAAGATAATTCTTTCCAGTAGTGCTTCTGTCTCTAGGGTTGCTCTGATGTGCCTTCTAATTTGAATCTCTTGTTCTGACTTTAGCTTTTATGATTTTGTTTGCCTTTATAAAGAGAAGCAGTTTGACTTTCATGCCAGCTATTTCTGCAGGAAATGAGATAGAGGACAGGTACACTAAACACTGAAGATGTTACTAGAATTTATACAGAGTAGTCGGTAGGCAAAGAGGGCATTATTCGTTAGGAAAGTACAGATAAGAGAGTTTAATTATCATTCTACAAATTCTGAGGTAGACATAAGAGAATGTTAAAGATTTTGACAGAGATAAGTGGAAAAGTATGGTAGGAAATGTCACAAACAAAGTTAATGCCAGAAGATTGGGAAATATTTGGAAATCTTAAAAATCTTGGTTTAGCATAAACAAACTCTGAGTTAGGAGGAGGAGGAGTCATGAAACATCAGGTAGAATGATGGGCAACTTTTTTTCTGGCTCATTGACATTCTGGAATTCAGTTAAGAATTAGTGAAACTTTCCTTTTTCTTTCTTTTGACAAAATGATTCAGGATACATAGTAATTTAATAAAAATCATGGAAATCAGTTTTTTAAAACAATTTTAGTGGGCTTCCCCTGGTGGCACAGTGGTTGCACGCTGGGTTGCGAAGCTGCCCTCAGCCTCTGCAGCACTGGTTCGATCCCCGGCCGCCAGCGAGGGTCCCACATGGCGTGCAGACCTCTTCTGCCGCCCTCTGCTCCCCTCAGCGTACTTCATCAGTCTGCCTGTTCTGTTCCCCGCTGTGGCTCTGGTGAATTCTCTTACCCATCTGAGCTTCTGACTGTAACCAGTGCTTGTATAAATAAATAAATCTTTAAAACAATTTTAGTGGTTATAATTATTTTAAATTAGCTATGGTAGTTGTAAATCATTCATGTTTCTCTATAAATTAGATCAGTGGCTTTACTTTTCAGCAGTTTAAGTTACTCTATATATTTCAATGTGGCAAAGTTTCCTTTTCTTTTAAGGTTTAATGTAGCAGTTAAATAAAAATTTATATAATAATATGTATATCTGTATGAATGTGTATACATATATAGTCAATAAATTATTTGGTATTAACTTAAAGTTATACAACTCCCACCCCTATTACCACACCCCCAGACCCCCCCAAAAAGGGACAGGCATTGAGATATAGCGTTACTATATTATGCTAGATCCCAAAGTGGAAATGAATGGGTAAAGCCTGTGGTTGCCACTCTCCGTAGTATCCATTTCAGCGAAACTTTTCTCTTCCTTACTAGTCTGGACCAGTAAGGCTTATGCTTGGGGATTATATACCATGTGCCAGAGACACATGATTAAAAAGGTGAAGAAGGCAGTATACTTTAGCAACTGATTTTTGTCTCTTGGATATAATTGTATTTCTTTCTCTTTTCTTTTCCCTTTTGGTACTATTTGGACAATGTTCACTTGAATCAGAGTCTCTAAAGAAGTCTTGTATTAATATGTTTATAAGGAAACCGCCCATACTTGGTAACCTGCCTTTCATAATAGTAGTAAGTCTAAAATGTAGGGGATTTATAGCCCATACTTTCTCTGTGTCCTAGGTATTGATACAGATACATAGTCTGTCAGTACAAAACAACTGTTTTGGCAGGTTCCAAGATTTTCAGAAAATGAAAGTGGCTAAGAATGTGAACTAGTTTTTGTCATTTTCTTTTTTTCTCCATCATAAACTTAAATATAACAAAAAATCCACAACTCTATTTAAGGTATATATTATTTATTTATATATATTATTATATATATATATATTATTTATATATATATATCTACACATAGTGTGTGTGTCTAGGTTTAGCATTTATGTCAGATGTAGTAATTCTTTGCTTTCATTTTGTAATATTGAGTATTTTCAGTTTTCTAAAAGGGATTTTTAACTTTCTAAAACAGAAAAAAAATCTACTCACTTTTATGGAGAAAATGTCTCTCTCAATTTTATAGGAGAATTGCTTTCAGAAAACCAGGCAATATTTCACTACCTTTACTACAAAAGTTTAGGATCCTTGACTCTTGCAACTGCTGTAAATTATGATATTTTAACTCAGGAGTTCATAAAGAGTAATTAGTAGAACTATGCAGTCATGTATAGCAGTATTATAGCATTTTTTCCCAAGTGCTAAAAGATATTTAATAACACTTATATTTTACTTGCACTATTTTTTTTTGGAAAATAGAAGAGAAGCAGAGGTTAATAATTGAAGTTTTGTTTGCGCTGAAATTTGAGTATTATTTAATATGTAAGCAGAGTTTATGTAAGTAATCATTTCTTTGAGTTTGGTATTTAGAACTGAGAGTTACAGAAAAGAAGATCCACATACATACACATAAGACGTAGAAACAGTGGCAATTTTAGATTGAACTACCTGAAAGACATTCAGTTTTGGAAACATGATCTTAATATTTCTCTCTTTTCAATCAGTTTTATTTTAGATAAAATGTTGGCAGATGGTAGTGATCCACTTCAACGGTGTTGAATTTTTTAAAATTTTTTTTCCATGGAAAAAAGCTCCCAGAAAACTTTTGTTCTTTAATATGTTCAGCATGCGTGTGTTTTACATGTATTAAGCAGTATTAAAAATGCAGTTCTTAATTAGATGGCTAAATCTGAGAGGAGTTGTGGTGAGTACCAGCCTCTTAGAATTATTGAAAAAGAAGTTTTGATGAATAGGGTTTTCTTTTTTTTTGGTATTGCATCCCTCAGCTCTTTCTAGTCCCAGAAAGTAAGGAATTTGCATTGTTAATGTTTCTCGGCTATTATGTTCTAGAATTTCTACTGGATATTATCATTTGATGATAAACCCTTAAGTTATTGATTATATCAACATTTGAAGAACTCAGGATATTTACATTGTATTACAACCTGTTTTATATTATTGGCAAAAAAAAAAGTTAATACTTTTGTTATTTGTTTAAGGATGTAGACTTTAGGTAGGCATACATAGTTACAAACTTAATATGTTTTAGACTTTAAAAAAACTACAGGTACTCTCCAAAGAAGTTTATAATAACTTGATCTTATTTGGCACTATTGTTTTTTTTACATTTTAAAATGTAGGGGTTTAAGGGGAAATCCCTTCTGTACAATTTATCTATGAGTCACCTGAGATCTTCCTTTTAATAGTCTGCAATGAAATGGTGCCATCTGAATCAATATTTCCACATTTGCAATTTAGAATATTCAGTTTGTACTCATCAGCATCCATCTACATTTATGACTTACTTATCAGTTTGTCATATATCTTTTTTTTTCAGTTGATAGGCACATTTAGCCAAAAGTGACTTGTATTTTTTAAATTCATTTTATTTGTTTTTGTTGTTGTTGTAACATTGGTTTGTGATGATGTTTGTGTATTAGAAGTACAGGATTTCCTCCCTCAGGTGTTTTTTACAGATGCCGATGGTCTCTCATTCTTTAAGCTTACTGACTCCAAACCACAGATTAGCCTCATAGATATTGACTAATCCTGTTTTAGAAAATATTAGCCCACGCAATGTGAATTCCTTCAGTGCTTGGGCAATTCTAGGAACTAATAATAATTTTTGATTTTCTCTGTTGTACCTGTTTGACATTTATTACACTGATGTTATGAGTGAGCAGGAAAGATTGGACTAGAAGCTGAGTTCAATGCCCAGTTCAGCTGCTCACCTATAGAAGGTCTAATCATTCTCATTTTGATCATTGACAAAATGGTGAAAAAATAACACCCTTTTCATTTCTCTTCAAGATTTGTTATGAGAATCAAATGAGGTAATATTTTAAAAATATAAATTGGAGAATGAGATATTACTGTGAACTTAGATTTTGATATTATTCATCTATAGAACTCATTTGCTCCGAGGTTTTTATTTTTAAGTTATTTAATCTCTGGTCTTATTTTACCTATTTTAAAATGTTTAGTAGAAGAAATGACAGAGAATTAATACTTTAATAAAAACACAATGTTTAAAGAGCTTTTGGTCCAAAGCCACAATAAGCTGCTACATTTGTTCTCCAATACAGATGGTTTGCAGTGAGTGGGAAGAAATGATAAAGAGGTTACAATTTGTCGACTTTTCATTCCTTTAACTTATTTCAATTCTGGTAGCAATTCTGAATTATAGCTAAATAGCAACAATCAGTTAAATATCAGAGTGGGCAGTAATAATGAATTAAAAGTGTTTTCATGTGTATTTCTGAATTAATAATTCACTGTTCATTTTCTTTAGGTAACATTTGTGTAATGACTCCTGTTTTGCAAGGCATTTTGTTAGATATTTGATTGGAAAATGCATGAAGGAATGCTGTTTATGAAAACAAGTAAAATGGAAGGTGGTTGAATTATGTCATTATCTAGTAAAGACTAAAGTATTCCTAAAGAGAAAAAAGGTATACAGTTGTCTCACAGATACGAAAATTTGACAATACCCTTTGTATTTTTAAGGAAAAACAGCATTTTATACCAGTGATGAAATGACTAACTTTTAAACAAAAATTATTTATTTCACATATATAGTATTATCTCTGTTTAAACCCCAAGGAAAATAATTATGTGAATGTCTGAACATGCAGAAATTTCTCACATTAACTTTAATGAAAGAATAACAGCTGAGCATCATAACTGCCAAAGACATTAGATAAATGGAAATAAATGTTCTAATGTATTTTCTTAAAGTTGATAAGAATTTTAGTAAGCATAATAAAACTTTTTTTCTGTTGTTGTTCACATTAGAAATGGTCATTTAATGTCTGTTGTGTCACGGGTCACCACTTTAGTACAGATTATTTAGCTAAAATATATCTTTAAAACATAAATATGCTGAAAGTTTTGTATTACCAGATAAAATTTTTAGGAGACTTTTTTTAATTTTTATATTCCCCATACAATTGCAACCCCCTGATTTTGACCCCAATCTCTCCTTTCCCTGTCCACTCCCCCCAAGGTGTGCCTCTGGTTCATAGTTGTTTGTTGATTTTGATTTTTTTCTTTCTTACAGTTATTCTTTTTTTCTGGTCCCTTATTTAGGTTTTCTAGATTCCTGTGATGAGAGAGACCATCCAGTATTTTTCTATTTCTTTCTGGCTTATTTTGCTGAGCATGATCCCTTCCAGCTCCATCCATGTTGGGGCAAATTGCATGTGTTTATCTTTTTTGAATGCTGAGTAATATTCCATTGTGTATATGTACCACATCTTCTTGATCCAGTCATCTATTTTTGGGCATTTGGGTTGTTTCCAAAGCTTAGCTATTGTAAATAGTGCTGCTATAAACATAGGGGTGCAGGTGCTCTTTGGAATTAATGTTTCTGTGTCCTTTGGGTAATACCTAGGAGTGGAATTGCTGAATCATATGGAAGCTCTATCTTTAGTAGGTTGAGGAATCTCCACACAGATTTCCATAGTGGTTGGACCAGTTTGCACTCCCATCAGCAGTGCAGGAGAGTTCCTTTCTTTCTACATCCTCGCCAACATTTGTTGTTGCTAGTTTTTTTAATTGTGCCATTCTCACTGGTGTGAGATGGTATCTCATTATAGTTTTGATTTGCATTTCCCTGATTGCAAGTGAAGTTGAACATTTTTTCATATGCCTGGTGGCCATTTGTATTTTCCCTTTGGAGAAGTTTCTTTTTAGCTCTTCTGCCCATTTTTTGACTGGATTATTTTCTTTGTTTTTGTTGAGTCTCATCAGCTCTTTGTAGATTTTTGTGATCAGTCCTTTATCATTAGTGTTGGGTGACAAAAATGTTCCCCAGTTGGTGGGGTTTCTCTTTGTTTTGGTTATTGTCTCTTTTGCTGTGCAGAAGCTCTTTAATTTGATGTAGTCCTAGCTGTTTATCTTTGCCTTCACTATCACTGCTTTGGGTGATGTGTCTGTAAAAATGTTTAAGAGACTTTTTAAATATTAGTTTTTCTTTTTTTTCTGTAGAAATAGAGTTTCCTTGTATCTTTCAAAAGTCTCTGAACACATTTTTACTTTTGTGAATTGGGATGCTTTAGGAGAGTTGGAGAAATAGGTATGATCAGCTTTTAGAGAAGAGAGTGCAGAGAGTGATACCTAACATGCTCATTTGACTTTCTTCCTTTCTTAAAACATTCTATTTAAATTATCTCTTATATCTGATAAGAGCTAACATAAGATAGTAGAATACTTCTAACTACTCAAAGCCCTGTCCTCCAGTTCCACCTCTAGAACATTGTAAATCTTTTCATTCATTTCGTCTGCCTTTTACTTCTAGTATTTCACCTTGGTAACTCAGTAACAAAAAATTCTGAATAACTATTAATAATGTTTTACTTTTTGTTATTGCTTCTGACATTTCCTATTCCTTTATTCTTGGATAGTATTGATAACAGCAAGGAAGAGTTGAGTTTGTGAGGAGATGCAAGGAAAAAGAAAAATATATGTCCAGTTGGGCAGCGGGAGGGGTGAGGTGGGAGCAGAACACAATGGAGTATCACTGAGGACTGAGGGTGCTTTGGTGGAGGGAGCACTACAGTGACTACACCTGAGGGGGAAAATTCTATAATGTCAAAATAGTAACAGGGATGTAAAATAATGGTACTTCATTAAAAAAAAGAAAGAAGACAAATGTGTAAATAATAGATAATTAACTCATAGATTCTTGAGCAACTGAAATTCAAAAGCAAATACCTGATGTATTCTTCAGGGTTATTTTGCTGCATTGTGTTTCATATTGCCCTTTCCTTGAACTTTTATAAGCAAAGATCTTCATAAATTTGCATAAGAAATATTTTATCATTATTTCTAAGTTCCCTGGGAGCAGAGGGTTTATCTTTTCCACAACAACTCCCAAAGTTTAATTCTTAGTGTTCAGTAAACTACTGTTGAATGAATGATGATACTAAGAAATATCAATAAAGTTAAAACGTACGTACTTTGGGGCCACCCTGGTGGCACAGGTGGTTGAGCGCTGCACTGTGAAGCTATCCACAGCTTCTGCAGTATGGGTTTGGTCCCGGCCAGCCAACGAGAATCCCACGTGGCGCAGCAGATCTCTCCTATCTCGCCCGCTGCTCTCCTCAGCAGTGTATTTCGTCAGTCTGCCTGTTCTGTTCCCCACTCTGTCTCTGATGAATCCTCTCATCCTCCCGTGCATCTGGCCTGTACCCTGGTTCTTGTATAAATAAATAAATCTTTAAAAAAAAAAAAGTACGTACTTTTTCCTATGTGCAATATTCCAGTCATATTTATTTACTGATAAGAGATATGAAGAAAAAAATGATGGCTCATTTTATGGCATTAAGACATAATTTAGTAGCTGATTTACATGTTTTACAAAGTTGTAAATATCTCATTTTTATTTCTTTCAGATAATTACCTGATCATTTCAGTAGAAAGGTGGCTTGTTTTGCTGTTTTCACTTTTTTCTTTTGGATTCTATTTCAAGTAACAAAAGATGTAGCTGTAATGAATCATAATAGGAAAAATTTAAATTGACAATTAGTTGCTGTAAAATGGAAGCATTGTGACGTCCCTCAACCCCCATGATATAGTGGTAATATGGACAAAACAGTTACTGGTTAGTTTTCTGGTAGAAAAACTGTAGGGCATGCAAATGTAATGAGAAAAATGATTTCCTTGGATATGAACTTCCTATAAGGTGTTAAAATATAAGGCCTTTTGGAAAGTGTATAGATTATGATAAGGGAAGAAAATGGTGGGGGAACAGCAATGGTTTACAGTGCCAGGATCTAGTGTATTCATGGCAGTGATACCAGTTTGCATGGTCTACCTTGTACAAATAATTCATTTTTGTGTTTTTTAGTAATAGTGATTGACATCTTTTGAGCATTTTCAACCATCCAGAAGACAATACCTGTCTAAGTCTCCTTTTAATTTTAATTTGTCATATTCCTTCCATGTAACTGAAAACCTGATCATTGACCATTCTCCTAGTCCTTCTTCTCTATTAAATGTCTTTCTTGTCAAAGAAAGTCCTAAATATTTTGCATTTAATTTCAATATAGTTCTCTTTTTCTCTGTCTTTTATAGTCATCTACTTATTACTTAATTACTTAAGTGTCATTAATGACATTTTCAATACTAAAGTTGGTAAAAGGCTTGTTTCCTGCAGTTCTCTCAACCCTTACTTGTTTTTTTAATCCCTTTAACCTCTCTTTCTTGGCGCTAATTTTGGCCTCAACTTGAAGGGCAAAAACTAAGTTGACTTCCTGTTCACTCTTAGTAGTTATTATTTTGTTACTTAATTTCACTTTTTCCACTGCTTTTAAATTGCAGCACTGTTTTATGTCTTGTTGTAGATGAAAAGATCCTTTTATCTGGATCTTCTATTGAAACTTTTCAGAAATGTGCAAATGTGAATTACAGTAATCACCAGTTTTTGAGCATTTCCTCTACGATATATCCTATAAGCTCTTGAATACATTTTATCTTATCTAAACCTTACCAGAATCCTGTGAGCTAAACTATTATTACCACCATTTAATAGATAAGGAAACTGAGGCTGAGGGGTTTAATTATTTACCAAACATCCTATAGCAACTAAGTGATAGATAGAGATATCTTTGTAGCCCTCTATGTTTCAGTTGCGCAAACTCATAATTGCTCCTCACCATCACTTCTCTTCTAACATCTCTCACGTTGGTAGACTGCCTTTTCCTCAGATGTAAGAGCATCATCCTCTTAGTGTACACTCAAGTTATTAATCATATGTACTGAGCTATGCATTTATCTTTTTTGTAAAGGGCATGTTTTTCACATGAGACAGGAAACCAGGAGAAATCTTCTCTTCCAATTTAACTTTTCCTCTTAATTTTGTCCTTACCCATTTCTAGCACCTTGGATCACTGCTCTACTTCACCCTCCTACCATCTTTTCATCCCCAACCTGAATTAGACATCCCCAACCTGAATTAGACATAGTGCTGCTTCAAACAAGGTGTGGTTGTGTTTTGTACATGAGCCTGCCCTTGTGACCATAGTTGACTAGGGATGAAATGGCTTGTCACCCAGGAACACCCAAGTCCCAGGTAGGCAGGTAAGGTGTAGACATGTCCTTATGAGAAAAAAATAATTTAATCCAATTGGATTTCTTTACTTGGAAAATTGAATAAAGATGTGAAGTTTAACTGGGCAGCCAGTGGTAGAACTTAAAGTCCTAGGCTCCCAAGACAGAGAAGTCAGAGGATATCATGTGTCAAGTGAAGTTATGAGAGGACAGAAACTATCATAAGTGGAAGTAGATTCAAGGGGGAAAAAATAGGTACTGAGGGATAAGATGCTGTGAGAAAATATCTTGTATCCTTTATGAAGCTAATGTGGAGAGAATAGCTGCTCCCCAGACCTCTTTAGACAGCATTCCAGTTCCCATCTCAGGCCTTATGGGAAAGTTCATTTAATGGAGACAGATTGAACCCCTCTTCCTGGTTTTCAAAGAACCTACCTAATTCTTAGTAAGGCATCAGTGGTTACTGGTGGTTCACTGTATTACTCCAGCTAAAATGAAGTTCCTAGAGTTTATCCTTTGTGGATATGGTTTTCCCTGTATTATGTTTGGTTTGTTGTAGAAAGCACTTCTTGGCTTTCTTTAAACATCCTCCAGCAATTTTCATGAATGATAGCATCTTCTCCTCACCTTGATTCAATTATTAAAAGATTTCAGGGACTTCCAATTATTTTTTTCCAATGAAGAAATCCTTACTTACATAGTTAAGAGAAACCACCAGGGTACTTGAGATGGTGCTATCCATCTAAAGACCTGTTTTCTATTCTGCTCAGGGTAATTTGCTTTTCAAAGTAAGTATATTGGGTTTTCCTTTTTTGATTTGAATAATTGTCCACATTATGAAAAGATTTAAGTACATACGAAGTAGAGGGATTAGATGATGAATCTCATTACCCTTTAACAATTAAAAATAAATGGCCAATCTTATTTCTGAACATTACCTACCTCTTTCTCACTTCAGATTATATTGAAGCATATTCTAGACATTCTATTTGTAGCCCTACATCTAATATTTTACTGTGTAGCTCTGAAAGACAAAATCTCTTAAAAAATAAAACATAAGTAATACCACTATCACTCATAAAAATCCTAAGTAATTCCTTAATGTCACTTAATACAACTTTAAAATATTATATTTACTATAAAATGGGACACTAATAAGAAAAGAGAAGGGTTAAGAGCTTACTCAAAATACTGTGTACAAAATTGCTGCTCAATAAAAGTTTCTTTGTGCTCACAGAACCGAAGTATGGTATTTCTCTGAGAAACGATGACCTCATGTAGATTAGGTGGCAAACTTAACATCTTAATGCTTTGTATTCACTTAGTTTTTATTCCAGCATCTTGCAGGTTGCATTGTATTGTAGGAATAGTGCCCTCTGGACTTGTGTAGAGCAAAGTCTGTGCTGCCCTGGGGGGCAGCCCTCAGTGGGGTTGGGCCCTTGGCATCAATATTTATATTTAAATACCCTGCAGGTCTTTTTAATGTGGAATCAAGGTTGATTCTTAAATATATTATCTGGACTTAGTGTAGTTAATAATATTATCTATCTATTTACTTTATCTTCATAGGTTCAAGATTATAAGTGTAAATATAACCCAGTAATGCCATTAGCTTTGTCTCATTTGCTGGGTATTTCCTTTCTTTTTGTTTTGTTACTTTTAAGGGATAATTATAGTAGTATGAAACATTTTGTCCACATAAAAGCCTATTGAAGAGGTTAAATGTTCTTGCTAATTAAGGAAAACACTAATTGGACAGATTGTTGTTTTGTATTAGTAATTTTAATTATTTTTTAATAAGAGAACAAAACTTTTAAAAAAATATTTAGTTCACTCAAGTAGTAAAAAAAAATAAATATAAAACAAAAATTTTATATTTTTTCTCTACTTAAGTGATTTAAATATTCAGATAATTTTTTTGAATATTTGATTTTATACTTAGTCTATAGATGGAATAGAGATGAGTTTTTTTAATTTTAATTTTTAATGAAGTACCATTGATTTACAATATTGTTAGTGTTTTGACAATATAGGATTCCCCCCACCTCTCCAAAGTAGTCACTGTAGCTTTCCCACCACCAAGACATTCATAGTCCTCTACCACAGTCCATTGTGCTCTCTCCTACCTTCTAATCCCTCCCTTGCCTTCCATGCCTCAGATCTGTAGTTAGTTTTCAAGGGTAGTGTCACAAAACTTCTCTTAGCCCATATCCATACCTTACCTATCCCCAAATCATATCTATCTCTCCCTCTATCAATCAATCAATCAATCATTCTATCATCCATCCATCCACCCACCCATGCACCATCAGTCTATTCATGCATATATGTATACATAGCTATTATCTATATGTATAGCTATTATGTTACCATTTGCAAAGGGATTTAGTATAATGTCATTAATATTCTTTTCACTTTGCATTGTAAGTTAGTATATTAAATCTCACTTTTTAGGAAAGGAAACTGATGTATTCATTCAGAAGTCAAATGTGTATTTTCAAAAAGCAAATTCGGAGTGGAGTTGCTGAATATAGTAGCACAGGGTTTAGCCCATTCAAAACTACTGCTTTTCAATGTCGTGAAAGCTTACATTTTAAAAAATATTTGGCATTGTCAGTCTTTTTATTTGACTAAAATAACATATATGTAATTCTTTTAATTTTTTTATTTGCCTCACTATCTGTCATTATACTTACATGGCTATTAGTATTAGTTTTAGGAAAGTTGGCTTCTGGAATAGCAGGATTAATTCTGTCACTGTTCTGGAAACTATAAATCCAAACCCAGGTGCAGGAGGGCCATCCTTCCTCAGAAGGCTTGAGGGAAGAGTCATTCCTTGCCTCTGCCTAAGTTTTGGCAGTTCTGCACAGTCCTTGGCCTTTGGCTTGTGACTGCCTCACTCCAGTCCCGGCATGTTGTCACATGACCTTCCTCCTTGTATATCTCACTCTGTGTCTTTCCCTCTTTTTATAATGACAAAAGTCATTGCATATACAGCCTACACTAATCTGGTATGATTGCTTCTAACTTGACTATTTTTGTAAGAACCACATTTCCAAATAAGTTCACATTAATAGGTACCAGGTGTTACGGTTTGAACATACCTTTTTGGAGGACACAATTCAACCCACTACATCATTATCCTTGAATTCACTGATTACCATTGTGTCTGTTACCTTTAGGCTTTCAGTAAATTTTTGTTAAAGAACTGATAGTATCACTGTGTACATATAATAAGCTATACTATTGTCATGACTTTAGAACCAGAAGAAGCAATAAGAAATCATATAGCCCATTCCCGCTATGTACAAGTGTAATATTTCCAGTTTATTGCTAAAGCACTAAAAAAAGATGCATTGATTTGACTTTAATCACATAGATAACTGTCTATCAGATGGTATAAACAAAAGGTTAATTGTTTTCCTCCTATTATAGTCTTTTGCCATATCACTTGTTTTTTCTTATAAGTTAATGTTTTTAGTTATGAATACCAACATTGCAATGATATGGCAGATCTTAACATAGTTAACAACTCTTCTGATCAATCTGTTGTCTTGTCACAGATGAGGAAACAGAGGTCTGGAAGGGTTAAGTGAGTTGTTGAAAACCAGAGGTAGTGATGACATTTCTAGGTAGGTCCTAAGTGTTTAGAATTAAATTCTCTGATGTGAATCTAATGTGGCCAGTTTGATAGCACCTACAGGATGAACATCAGCAACTGCCTTGAAGATAAATAATGAAAGAATTTGAAGTAATTTAAAGGCAAAGGTAAGGGGCCATTTAATTAATAATGTTCTTCTCTTGTCCCTGAAGCACATGGAGAAAAACAGGCCCATGTATCAAGAGAAGTAGATTTGGGTTTGTTTTCCAGCTGCAAGTCTGACAGTATAAATGTTAAGAATTGTCATAGGGAATATGAAAAGGAATGAATTCAGCATACCTCATTTAAAACAAAGCAGAAAACAATGACAAAATCATCTTTTAATTTGGTCTTACCTGGAAGTTTCAATGTTTTCAAATCTACTTGTTTGCATACTTTGCTTCTTGACACATACCACATTATTGCTTCCTTCAGAAGGCAACACTAAATTTATTTTACAAGAAAAGACTTCCATCCACATAATCACAGTCTCTGAAGTCCTTGAACCCGTGAATCTTTCGTGCTGTGCCTGGTTTTTATATCTGCTCCCTATAAAACAGGACATGATGTAAATGATGGCTTTCATATCTCTGACCTTCAGATTATAGATTAATATTCATATATCAGACTTCCTCTAGATGGATCAAGGTTTTGTGATTCCACTAGGATCCTTGATACCTTCCAAAAGAGGAGGGCAGGACTAATTCAGGGTTCCTCCTAGTTCTGCTGACCTCCTCCTTCTCTGCTGGGTTTTGTCATGACTGTCGAGTTAATGGATTTTCTAACTGTGACTGAACATTAGTCTCAACTGATCTGACTACTTTCTTTTTGTGGGTTCTATGACTGACTTTTCTTCATTTTTGTGTTGCTCTGGCAAAAATTATGCTGCCTGCCTGACTTTTCTCTATATAACTAATCATATATTCATCTCAAACTTGTCTTTCTTATGTATATAGCCTTGCCTTTTGATAAATATAAGCAATTATAAATTCATGGGTTTTTGTTTTCTTTTATAACAGTCTAACCTCTTTTCTTTTACAGGCTTTACAAGCTATCAAAATACAAACAAAAATAAACGTAATAATTAAGTCTTGCTTGTTAGTGGCTATGCTAAGAAGTAGCTTTCTTTAGTTTGAAAAGGAAGACACTTGACCATCACAAAGTCTTTAAAGCTGCCTCTTCCCTGCTGTCCACAGTTAGAATTTCTTAATAGCAAATAAGTGTTTTAAAATTTTAAGACAGGGCCTCCCTGGTGGCCTAAGGGTTGGGTCTAAGTTTTATTACTGCTATGGCCTGAGTTTGGTCACTGGCCAGGGAGCTAACCCACCCATGGTGCAGACAGATCTCTCCTATCTCGCCCGCTGCATCCCTTAGCAGTGTATTTCAGTAGATTTGCCGGTGCACAGACCTCTCCTGCTGTACCCGCTGCTCCCCTCAACACTGTATTTCATCAGTCTGTCTGTTCTGTTCTGTTCCCTGCTCTGGCTGTGGTGAATTCTCTCACTTCCCGCGCTTCTGACTGTACCCAGCGCTTATATAAATAAATAAATAAGTCAGTAGATTTGCCTGTTCTGCTCCTCACTCTGTCTCTGGTGGCTTCTTTCACATCCCCCCCCACCCCCACATGCACACTTCTGGCCAACACCCTGGTTCTTCTGATAAAAATGAGTATTAAAAACAAACAAAATTTCAAGACACTGACTCTGGGACTTCAAAGGAGATTAAAGCTATTAGCACTTTTTCTGGTTGTTGAACAGAGTAGTCATTGCTTATGTTTAAGAAACATATAAATTGAAAACGAAATCAACATGATAGATTAATATGGGCCAATTCAAAATACCAAGTATCTCGGCTTTCTAGCTGATGTATCTGATGGAAAAGCAAAGGAAGTGGTACATTATGTAATTTTATTTTGTATGATGTCAGCACTAATTACTCGTTTAAAACAACAAATCAAAAGTAGTGCAGAACCCCAGTGGATGATTAGGAAATACATCAACTCAGATTCAGGTGTGGCCTAGTGTATTTATCCTCAGTGTTGTCATTTTTTAGCCATAAGATTTTGGGAAAATTGCTTAACTTTCCTAAACCTCAGTTTCTCTTCTCTTAAAGTGGGACTAATAATGCCTACCCTACAGTGTTATCAGGACGGTGAAATTAAACCAAATGAGATAATGAATGTGAAGAGCCTAACAATGTGCCTGGCACAATGTAAGTGCCTTATAGTGTGCTGTTTATTTACATTTCTATAGCACTCTGTAACTTTCTCACATCTCATTTGTATCATCCCATTTGATTTTCAAAATAAAACTAAGAAGCAGTCAGGAATGGTGATGGCACCTTACTTACAGATGAGAAAAAGCTAAACTTCAGAAAAGAGTGATTTGTTCAGTATCATGAGACTATTCATTCTTAGGTTTTCTGGTTCCTAGACTTACATGTATTAGTCTTTCCCCCCTCTTTATTTAAACTTGTAACAGCCCCCATTTACTTATTTAAGCTTCTAGCTTTTAGGTATAAAGGGTTTATGGAGCCAGTGCTTTAATGGAAATCTTGATGCTTTCAAGTCTGTATGCAAATGGAATAACAGATACTTAAAGGAAAATAATTTTGAAATAACAGATACTTATTTGGAAAATAATTTTAACTGCTAAGCAAACTTATAAAAATGAGTGCTTTTTTTAAAAACTATTTTAAGTTATTACATTTATTCTCTTAATAGTCACATTTCCTTTACTTGGTGGTAAATTAGAAACATCTAAAAAAAAAAAAATCAGTTCCAAATAAGAAAAGAAAAACTTTCTATAGCCAATTTTTCTGTTGTAGTTACTGTATTTACCTTGTTCAAAGATTCCACGGTAACGATTCTTCTAAGTCTTTTGTTGAAGATATTCTAAGCATTATAGCATCTTATTTTTGTTGAAGAAACTAATTTTATTAACATGTGGCAATTAAACCAATGCTTTTAGGAGTTATGAGCAAATAATATAGGGCATTGCTAGATTATCCTTTTTTTTTTTAATTCACTAAAAGAAAACATTTCCAAAAATTGTTAGCACTTGTAGAAACACCTATGAAAAATTGATGGAAAGTACTCCACTTTTCTACCATACCTGGGATTTAAAAAGACTTACTTATAAGCAGCACAGAGTATGTTTTGCTCCTCTACCCCATATCCTTCCTTCAATGTCAAGAACTTGAGCAGGTGTTATTAATAAAAAAAAATAATAAAGAAAACCTTTCTATTTTAAATAAGGATGCTATTCTGCCAGCTTTGAAGCTCACACATACTCTCTAACTTATCCCAGCTTTAGCTCATCTGGTCTTTAAATGGCTCCTTTCATGTGGTCAACCCACGAGCCGTGCGTACTGCCGCTCAATCACGCCACTGTACGTCGCCGTCATGAGGGTGGTTTGCATGATTTGCATTTCCTGTACTGTTTGAGCTTCAATGAGCTCTAAGCGCCACGTATGAAGAAACCACTGCCAAATAATGCAATGATTTTAGTCAAACCAGATGAGCATGTGCTGGAGTCAGGCTCCCTAGTAGAGGGTGGGGGTGGCGGTGTCAGGATATCCTGTTAAAGAAGGATTCTTCAAGATGTCCATACATGCAAGATGTGAATTTGCCAACAGATCTGGCCATGTAATATCAGATGGTTCCTTATGGGAAGGTAGGACTGAAGTGCTATGGAGCATTATTATATATGTTATCTTAGAAAATTCAGTTTTTTAGAGTCTAGTATTACATCATGCTGCCAAAGTAATTATTTATTATGACAAGAATAGGTTTTGATGACATTAATTCTCTAACCACACAGAGTTAAATTTAGTCAAAATTAAATTAAATACATTGATTACTTGTCCCCTTGTCCTGTAAAAAGAAAGCTTGAATTTTGTTAAAAAAAAATGCATAAAAGCTGTCGGACAACTATTACAGAGATGGTGTAGTGGTTGGGCCAATGAATAGCTGCTAAAGTGCGGAAGAAAAAAAAAAAAGCATGTACCAGATACTAGTCTTCTTGAAAAACATAGACAGATGGGGAGACAGACCTATATGATGCCACAAATAGATGAATATCTTGTAAGGATTTCAAACAAATGTTGAACGATCCAGTGAAATTTTAAAAGTTGCTTTAAAAGTGTATCTTGAGCTTATAAATAGAAATTTATTCTGCTCACCTGAACCCTACCTGTAAATTATCCATGAAATATTTTATCAATATTAAGCAAAAAGAATATAGACAAACTATATATAACCACAGATACATTTAAAAAATCTTATTACTAGCATTTACTTTGATTTTTCTTAGACTTACACTCAGATATGGTGTACAAGAAAAACTTCAAAAATCCTGTCAACCGTTAATAATTGTTTCAGAGATTTCCCATTCTTGTCTACAATTGAAAAATATTTATTCTCTTTTCCCATATAATATTTACTTCACAAAACGTAGCTGATCACATGCTGTGGATACTACTCAATAGGTTTTGGTTCAGCACTAATTCACCTGATAATATTTTACCAGCTAATAATCATCATCTGGTGTCCCTACCCTACGGCAGTTTTAAGATCTCCTAAAGAGGAAGCTTCAAAGCCACACATGCTTACTAAGGAAAGTATCGTTATGATTATTTATATTAAGAAAAGGTAGACAACTTATGTGAGTGAAAAACTGTTTTATTGTATCTACCCTTAAGTGGTTTCGCATGTTACATGTATTATGGGGTCGTTTTTTATGTGATGGGTACTGGCATGTTAAAGGGCAGTCATTACTTCCTTTTTAATTTTCTTTCATACATCCTTTGTTAATTTCCATCTTTAATGTCACTCTTACTTTGATATATTACTTAGCCCTTGTCTAGTATTCGGTTTGGCACAATTGGATTCTTACTAGATTATCTGTCATGGGAAATCTTGTATGAGGGAGCACTTTTTTCAGAGTTTTGATTTCAAGAAGGAAAAATTTGCCCTCTAAAGCTCTCTTAAGTGTCCAGCTTGATATATTCACTGATAATGCAGGAATGTTGAGCCCTAAGTAATATCACAGCTCTGTGTAGACCTTTAAAATTATTTGTGCTTATTAGCTGAGTTAGTTTTAAGAACATTGAGCTTATTATTGGAGATTTTAGTTTTATGTAAATACATTTGAATAATGAATAATATTGTACCAACTTTTCTTTGAACAGTCTTCTTGGTTCCTTAGTTCCGAAGAAACTATTTTTTGAATCTAAAAATAAATTGTATTTTTAGATGCTTAATCCCATGGGGGAAAGGAGCACATTTTGCATTAGATGTCTTTAATTTATTAAACAATTCTGTAATGCACTTTGTGCATAGATCATGAAAACCACTGGCACACATTTTTCTGACCTCACAACATAAGCTGCACTCTTGTGGCAATCCCAGCAAATGTGTTTATAAAGATTCCAGCAATAACAGTCTTGTGACTAAATAAGAAACAGAAGCTAAAACTAAGAGCCAAACAGATACCTATCGGTTTCCTTGAGTTTAATCTGATTAAAACATGGCTCTCAAAAACATTAAATACAATGTCATGTCAGAGAGGCGGTATATGATAAATATAGTTCATGACAGGAAATCGTTATTAAATCATCATTACTAGTGAATTTGTTATGGAAATTTCTCTGTAATTTAGTTAAGGTTCCCCCATTTTTCACCTCCAGTACATCACTATACTTTTCTGCTTTAATGTTATGTCATTTTCTGTTGATTTAAAGGAAGTTTTCTTACTTTTAAATATCACATGTCTTTGTTGTTATCACTAATCTAACATGAACTTGCTCTTCACTTCAACTAAAAAAACCAATGTGCAAAATAAAAGAGAATCCATATTGTTCATTGACCATCATGACCTAAATACAACAAACCCAAAGGCAGCAATCACCTGGTTCTTCACAAGGGCAGCAGTTGTTTTGAATGAAAAACTTAGCAACTTTGTTGAATTCCGTATTATTGTAGTCATTTAAATTTTCAAATAGTAATTATTTGTTGTTAAAAAAAACTGAGAACTTTGGATTTTACTTCATCAAAATCACATCATCTTTAATTGTTTGCTTCGAGGAAATATGGGTATAAAGTTAGTATAACCCACATATTTGTAGCTAATCTATGAGTAATCTAATTTTTTGAACAGTTCAGAAAATATTTTTAAAAAAGAAATATTTTTACAAGACAAGAGAATTATTTGGCTGACTTACATTAATGAAACATTTTGGCACATGTTTAAGATTTCATCGAGCTATTACAACCACCCCCAAAAAATCTTGGTTTCCACTTAAAATGTCACTAATGTGGAAAAAATACCATCAATCAAGTTGCATATCTTCTAACTAAGGAGAAAAAAATAAGTCAAGAAAGAAAGAAACAAACACAGAGCTTTCAATGCATTTTTGATTGCCCTGAAGGAATTCTGACTTAGATATGGTCAGTTATCTGTGACCTTCAGATTTTCTTTTTTCTCCTTATTCCAATTTATGTTTTCATCTTCACAGGAATAAATCCACTGAGCAGTATTCTTAACTTTATGCTCTTCTAGTCAAACACTGGAAATACTCTATTTCTTGTGAATGATAACTGTTGGGAAACTAATTTTCTGAAGAAATATAGAGACCCAAGTTTACATTAAGAACTACCAAATTGCTTATTATCCTTTCATATCTTTGAAATTATTTTTAAATACTTCACAGGAAACTTAGATAATATAGCTTCATGAGAGTTTAATCCAGGAAGGGGCCTTTGTGTATCTTGCAGAAACAGCACTGGGTCCCTTTTGGAACTTCAGCCCCTTTTCAAACCATCAGTGTGGAGGACTGAGTGGCTGTCGCCTGTGTACTATGAGTTCGGAAGGTGATTCCTGTTTAGTGTATCTTAGCCCTGTCTCTGTTCTCTCTTTTCATTAGGACTATTTCTTTGAGTTTGGCTTAGTATCCTAGTCCTAACTCCTAAAGATAATAAGAACCAACTCACTCTGTGCTCATACACACAAAGTAAAGGGATGGCTCAACTCACGTTCCTGCTGTTAACTGCCTCTAGGAATATTCAGTTTAATTGCAACATGCTCCTGGTGTGCAAAAAAATATCTCAACCACATTAGAAAGTCAGGTTTAAAAATGAAAGTATTTGAAAATTTGGCATTGAATCTGCTAGCCTGCATGCAGCTCTATAATAAAATCATATGTGTATTATAATACAACTCATTCACAATAAAACAACCCAGTATCTTTTAAAAGTTCCTCATCAGTGGTTTATTTATAGGCCATGCCACAGATCACTGTAATAATAACATGTTAACCTCCCACAACAGTTCTAGGTAATAGCAAAACATAAGTAAAGTGGCAGTGAATATTCTCAGAACAATTAGGTAAGCAAAGCATAATTGCATTCAATTAACATATATGAAAATGCACTGAGAGAGATTAAGCTATTTGTGCAAAGTTAGGCCACTTCTAAGATACAGGCAGAAGGAAAACCCAGCTTTCCTGGCTTATGCTCTTTCTATTCTGCCATCAACAAAGGCATATTCTGCATTACCTGATAGTGAAGGATTGTTTCACTCAGAAGTCACATGAATACCCTTGCTATCAAGGTCACTTTAATCTAGGATACTTTTAGCTTAAATAGTCTAGCTGGTTGGAGGTAATCTGAAAGACTGACTATCTTTAAGTATTCCTATTTTTCTAATTTGTTTTCTCAAAATGCCAGCTTAGATGACAGAAATAATCAGGGAAGTTTTGCAGGGAGATAACATATTCCTCTGATTCTTCTTTTTTTTTTTTGGCCAGACAGACAGAAGTTACCAGTTAAGGAATAGGGAGAGATGTGAATGAAACACTAAACTTTTGGTGTGATGCAAATCATCTTGAAAATGTAGCTAACCCAAATCCAGCTTCCTTATTAGAAGCTTCTGGCCTTCAGTGGGTTCCTTTTTAGTATCCAAGCCCTTACACTCTCTGTAAACACCCCTGAGAAACACCCTAGGAATTTAGGTCCCTTTTCTTTTCTGGCTTTTGTGTGTCCAGTAACTGGCCTACATCAGCAGATTACTAGAGTTATCCTATAGGTAGATACAACAAACCAGATGGAACCCAAGGGGGAGAGGCTTCTATTTGTAGTAAACTGAAATGTGAAGAAGTGAGACATTTATTGCAAATTTACAAATCAAAATAACAGCCATGGAGACAGAGACCATGGACCAAATTGTTGCAGAATTTCCACTTGCATGTCTATGGGTGACATTAATCAAAGCAGGAAGATCTTGTCCTCTGGAAACAGATACCATAGAGACAGAATTGTTTGGTGTTTTTTTTTTTTTTAACCTTAGTAACAATAGGTAACATTTATAATGTGGCTTATAATTTATTTATGTTTACATAATCTTTTTTGATCCCATAGCAGTACCTAAACCATAGGGAGGTATGAAGAATCTCCTTTTATGAATCAGGTTCAGAAAAGTTGTCATTTGTTTGCATTACCCATTAGGAAATTTTAGAGTCAGGGCTTATACCCAAGACTTCTAAAGTAGGAAATGGCTTTTTTTCCCCCTTCATTGTACCAATGCCTTTGCTTCTCAAACAGGATGCATTTTTATTCCTTCCCTCCTTCTTATTCTCCCAAAGATAATATGCTAGCAACTATGTAGGGTAAACTCTGGTAAACAAGACAGCCATATTCCCTATTTTGTGTGGCTTACTCTGCATTCTCCGTGCCCATTGGTATGCTACCAATTGCCACATGTGGCAATAGAGCTCAAGAAATGAGGGAGTCTAATGGATATCCATGTAACTGTGCTGGTGGCGCAGCGGATTGAGTGCAGCACTGTGAAGCTGTCCAAAGCCTCTGCAGTGCGGGTTCGATGCTTGGCTAGCCAGGGAGATTCCCACATGGCGCAGCAGACCTCTCCTGTCTCGCCTGTTGCTCCGCTCAGCAGTGTTTTTGGTCCGTCTGCCGGTTCTGCTCCCTGATCTGTCTCTGGTGAATCCTCTCACCCTCACGTGCCTCTGGCCTGTACTCCAGCTCTTGTATAAAAATAAATCTTTAAAAAAAAATACACTAAATCTAAAATAAATAGTTCAAGAATGTGAACCTCTGCATAATTTTGTATTGATTATATGTTGATAATATTTTAGATATATCAAGTTAAATGAAATGTTTTATTAAAATTAATTTCACCTATTTTATCTTTTTTCAAAATGGCAACTAGAAATTTAAAATTATGTATATTGCTTACTTACGTGTTTTGGTTATCATAACTCCATTGGCTAATGGACTATGCCCTTGGAAAAGTGAGATCCTAGGACACATAACCTTTTGTTCTTCTTTGGTTACATTTTTTTTTTCTTTTTGTATCATTTGATCATTTGAATCATTCAAATGATTTGAATCCATCATTTGGATCATTTGAAATTTATCCTGGTGTATGCTGGTCTGGGTCCCAGTTAATTTTTTTCTCCAGGTGGTTACCAAATTGACCTAACACCTTTTATTGGCTTGTCCATTTTGTTTGATTTGAGAATCTACATTTATCAAATGCTAACTTTTTTTTTTTTGAAAAATTATAATCAAAGCAAATTCATGCAAAGAGAAATGTTGTCTGTATATGTTGATTCTTCATTTCCAAAGTTGTGGTACAATTTTCTATTTATTCACGTCATTGTTGGGATACTCTCAGTAATACTGAAGTATTTTCTTCATCGAAGTCTTGTCCATTTCTTAAATTTATTCCTAGGAAGTTGAATCCATGTCTGTATGTGCAATCTTTTCTTTAAATGTGTTATACATATATATGAATTTTATATGCTGTAAGCTTAAGTCCTCTAATTGTTGTAATAAGTAGTTTTTGGTAGATGGTCTTGAGATTTCTGATCTTATCTACAAATACTTAGAAGTTTGTCTGTTTCCTTCCAGTTTTCCTACTTTTGAATATGTCTGTTATTATTTTACTCTTGTTGAATTCTGTTGGTTAATTTGTGTAGCACAATGCTGGATAGTAGTGACAATAGTATTTTTGTTTTGTTACTATCTTTAAGGTTTCTTCTTTTTTTTTTTTTTTAAAGATTTATTTATATATTTATACAAGCACTGGGTACAGTCAGAAGTTCAGGAGGGTGAGAGAATTCACCAGAGCCAGAGCAGGGAACAGAACAGGCAGACTGATGAAATACACTGCTGAGGGGAGCAGCGAGCATGGCAGGAGAGGTCTGTGCGCCATGTGAGACCCTTGCCTGTGGCTGGGGATCGAACCGGCACTGCAGAGGCTGTGGGCAGCTTCGCAGCCCAGCGCTCAACCACTGCGCCACTGGGGAGGCCCTCATTAAGGTTTCTTCTTAAGTATGATGCTGCCTTTTGAATGGAAATGAGCATGTATTAGTAAAAATTTCATTGTATTATAGTAAAAAATCATGATTTCCTATTTTAATCAACATTTTGTTGAATTGAAAAAATCATGAGTAGTTGTGAAATTCAATAAAATGACTTTGTTCTCTTTAGAGCTAATAAATTGATGAATCTTATTAATTGATTTACTAATATTAACCATGCTCATATTTTGGAAAAAGAGCACCTGTTTATGATGTTTGACTCTTTTTGCTTCTTACTGAATTTTGTCTGTTAATATTTTATTTCATATTTTGACATCTGATTTTCAAGTGAGATTGACTTGTCATTCACCTGTCAGGTATTGGTTTTGTCACACTCACTTCATAAAAACAAAATAATTTGGAAATTTCCATATCTCCCTGTTTCTAATTACCGGTTTACATAGAAATGAACTTACCTGCATTTCAAAAATTTGGTAGAATTCCCCTGTGAAATGAGTGCTTTATTTTGGCAGGGAGTGGGACATATGAGGCAATGATTGTGGTAGATCTTTTGGGGGGAGCGATTTTTCTATGTCTCTGAGGAAATCTGCCATTATTTTTAGATTTTCTACTTCCTTTTAGGTAGCTAAAATTTACTTTTCTTACAAAATTGTGTGTGTGTTTTCTGTGTATATATATATATATATATAAGTCTTTTGATGTTTAGGAAGTTTGCATATTTTATCTTGTTGGTAATTATCTTCATATTTATGCCTTTATATGGTACTCTAAGTTTTGAGATATTGTCTTTTAGTTCTTTCTAATGAACAAGGGGAAAATTAATGTGTTTCCACTTCCTTGTCCACCATCTGATTTTAATCAGTGTTGTCATTTTTATTTTTTGCCAGCATATTCTCTATGCACATATTTTTATTATTTGATTTATAAACTTTCAGTAGTATCTGAAAATTACCAGCTATTATGGTTAAGGCATAGATGAATTTGTTCTAACTCCTGAATTTCTTTGACTTCTCATTCTCCCCCACAGTTACATCATAGCTACCCGATCAGAACAAACAGATTTTAGGCTCCATTTTGCCACCCTGATTGCCACATTGGTTTTGGTTTTTGTTCTGTGGTTAAATGCATGTGTTGGAAGACTTCTCCTTTTAACCAATATGAAATAACCAGAACTGAATTTATGTTTCCATCTGAAATTTTTAAAAAATGGACAAAATATACAAATCAGTGGTTTTCAAGGCACCAAACATTGAACAACAATGGACAATGATATTTGAGAGAAAGTAACAAAATGAGATGGGTCTTATGATTTCCCATGATTTTTGCTTTGGAAGAATTTTAGAACCTGGTACAAGGAGGAGAATCAGTGAGTCTGGCAGACTCTCTAGAGTTGTAGAGAGGGAGGTAAGAATAGAATGCTAGAACAGAATGCTAGATTAGAAGTAGCTTCTCAAAGAGAACTCTGGAGATCTGCAATTGGTCCAGCTGAGCATTCAGCTTGAGTACAAATAGGCATATGCATGATAGGAGACTCTTAGGCAGAGAAAGGTCCATTTGAGGAAATTAAAAGAAATAGTGCCCAGAAATAGTACCTGTTCTCACCAACCAGAACGTAATATATTGCATAATGGCCATATAATTAACAGTACTGTTGAAAGTTGCTAATCAAATAGATCTTTTTTTTTTTTTAAAGATTTATTTATTTATTATTTATACAAGCACTGGGTACAGTCAGAAGCGAGGGAGGGTGAGAGAATTCACCAGAGCCAGAGCGGGGAGCAGAGCAGGCAGAAGGACCGAAGTACATTGCTGAGGGGAGCAGCGGGCGGCAGGAGAGGTCTGCGTGCCATGTGGGACCCTCCTCCGGTGGCCGGGGAGCAGTCGGGGAGCAGCCGGGGAGCAGCCGGGGAGCAGCCGGGGAGCAGCCGGGGAGCAGCCGGGGATCGAACTGGCGCTGCAGAGGCTGCGGGCAGCTTCGCAACCCAGCGCTCAACCGCTGTGCCACCGGGGAGGCCCTAATCAAAGAGATCGTAAAAGATCTCATCACAAGAAGGAAAAAAATACTTAACTATGTGGTGATGGATGTTAGACAGACTTAATTTGGCAATCACTTTGCACTCTATATGTATATGTATATCAAATTTGAAACTAATATATTCTTAAATTAAAAAAAACCCAAAGTGACCAAAAATAAAAGGTAAAATAAAGACTTTTGAGAGAGAAAGGCGTTGAGAAGAGGAAACAACAAAAACTTCATTTAGGATGTTGGATTCCTCCATCTCAAAACAGCTTACATCAAACCTGTGGTTGCTCTTACGTCATTATGGTAGGTGAGGAGGCTAACGCTGTCTACATTTTCCTCCAGATCTGGGCTGATGTGTTGATCTATTTGTGCATTCTTATTTTCTTAGTAGGTGATAGGAATCAAGTAAAAATATACAGCTGAGTGTTTTTGAATTGTTTCATCTACCATTCTTTTATAAAATAAATTTTTAAAAGGTCAGTGAACTTCCTGAATTGAGTTTCTAGTTAAAGAAATTCTTTAACTAGACAATAACTTGAGTTTCACATTTAATCAAGAAATGAGGGCTTCCCCGGTGGCGCAGCGGTTGAGCGCTGGGTTGCGAAGCTGCTCGCGGCCTCTGCCGCGCCGGTTCGATCCCCGGCTGCTCCCCGGCCACCGGAGGAGGGTCCCGCATGGCCCGCAGACCTCTCCTGCCGCCCGCTGCTCCCCTCAGCAGTGTACTTCGGTCCTTCTGCCTGCTCTGCTCCCCGCTCTGGCTCTGGTGAATTCTCTCACCCTCCCGCGCTTCTGACTGTACCCAGTGCTTGTATAAACAAACAAACAAACAAATAAATAAAACATGCCTCTATTAAAAAAAAAAAAAGAAATGATATGTTAAAATATTTAAATAACTTAAATTTTAATAATTAAAATAAAATAAAATAATTTAAATTGACTTTAAATTATTTAAGTAATATTTAGCATGATTTCAGTATTCTTAATATAAAATTATGTTTTTGTATCAAAGATGTTTTTATTTTGCTACTGTGAGTCTCAACTCCAATCTCATATACAAGTAGATAAAATAATACTCATGCTTTCCATATCATAGGCTTTTGTAATCTTTAATGTTATACTATGGATATAGAAATACTCTAGTACAGATAAAATGTATATTTTTTATTTTTAAATTTGTTTAAAAATAACTAGGAAAGTTTAAAAAACACTGTGGTTTTCAAAGTGATATACTACAAAGAAGATACTGTTGAAGTTTATATTTTTATTATAGGAAATTGCAAGTTTTCTGTATTTTTCTGCATTTGTAATCTGTCTTTTGTTCCAGTCTAATGGTTATAGTCTATACAATATTTGGTCTCCTACTTTATTAATGCTAGTCCTAGATCAATTTTTGTGCCACATTTATTATGTTAAATTTCAGTATTGCTCTAGTGTGGTTTAAGAGGGTATGATATCTAATGAATAACTTGATGTATAATACAGGAAACATTTTTTTAAAAAGCATTTCACCCAAATATGAAGATGTCCAGCTACGTAATTGGTTTCCGTTAACCCAAGGATATTATTTATCGACGTACTCCTTAAAAAAAAAACAAAACACTTTTTTTTGCATTGTTGATATATAAAGATTTTTACTTGCAGTCTTCATAGTTTATAAAGCATGCTTTTGACAGTAATAGGATCAAGAAAATTAGAAATTCTGTGAATGCTAGAAATCTTTTAATCCTGTTATTAAGATTGTGAAACATTAGAAAAAATTGACCTGGCCCATCCAGACCTCTGAACATAATATATAAAGGGTCAGATATATGGAATACAACTGGGCATTCAGAGCAGAAGTCATCTGTCATCATGGAGGGAGTTTTATCTAACTCAACTTTCAAGCATGGTTAGGGCTGAAATGAACATGGAGGAGCAGTCAGACATGATAATAATAGTTTATGGTTATATATCACTTACTACTTTCTAGATACTGTTGTGAATACTCTCCATGTGTTAACAAATTTAATAATTATATTAATAATAAGTCTTATTATTAATCTTATCTTCACTTTTTAATTGCAGAAACAGGCGTAAGTTTATGAAGTGACCAATTCCAGATCTCACAGCTAGTAAACAGTGGCGCTATTTAAACTCAGTTTTTCTGGCCCCAGGACTCTATTCTTAATCATTATGCTTTTCTTCACCTAGTTATATGGTGTATTTTGTGGGGACAGTAGGATAGGAGAAGTTAAGGAAGCTTGAAATCATGGACATTTGTAATAGAGAAGCAGTTATGTTATTGATGTGAGTATAAAGTGGCTCAATCATTCTAGAAAATGGTTTTATAGTACTATATTGTATCAAGAATCTCAGTAATCACAACACACTTATTTGTCAGAAAGAATGTTGGGAAATGTTTTTTCATGGGTGTCTTTCATTTCTGCATGTCTTACAGTGTTATTAAATGCCTTTTTGTTCTGGATTACCTTTTCAAGGAGATTTGTATTGCAAAACAGCTTTGGAGTAGAGAGATAACACCTCCCTTCTGCTTAGATTGCTGGTTTATTTATTGTCTGGTATAATAAATATATAAGTGTTTTGCTACTGTATGGTGAAGGATAGATTTGGACTTTTCATGATGAACTTAATGTATTAATATAGATACTGATTTTTAATGATGCAAATCTGGAAATTATATAATGTTATAATGCAGTGTTATTTCAACACGAAAAAGAAAAACCCATAATGCCTTCTCTTTTTGTGTGTGTGTGTGTGTGTGAAGATTTATTTATTTATAGAAGAACTAGGGTACAGGCCAGATGCGTGGGAGGGTGAGAGGATTCACCAGAGACAGAGAGGGGAACAGAACAGGCAGACTGACGAAATACACTGATGAGGGGATCAGCGGGCGAGACAGGAGAGATCTGCCGCACCATGTGGGATTCTCGCTGGCCGGCCAGAATCAAACCTGCGCTGCAGAGGCTGCGGACAGCTTCACAGTGCTGTGGTGCTCAACCGCCTGCACCACCAGGGAGGCCCATAATGCCTTCTCTAAGGAGCAAAATATGGATGTTCATTTACAGCTTGTTGTGAATTCTTTGAGTTTCCTTAGCAATGATGTAAACCCACTGCCTGTGCATCATCCATTTGGGGTACTCCAGGTTAATCATAAAAAAATGTTGCATACTGGAGTATTGAAAGATAAAATGATCTTATGCCTGACCTTTGTTTTAAAGTATTCCAGCAAAACATAAATAAATAAAATAGGAGGATAGTTGAACCAATCTTTGCAAATATATTGGTAGCTGTTTAGATTGGATATGTTTGAATCCAGTTGTTGAACTGTTATTAGATACATGAGGTTTGTTATCCTCTTGATTCTTGTTTATACATGAACATTTGTATATAAAAAAATAAACAAAATACCACTAATTTACATAATCTTGAAACATTATATCTCAACTTTGACTGCATATTGGAATCATTTAAGAGGTGTTGATAACTATATCCCACCTCCTCTGATTCTAATTTATTTGCTGTTGGATTTGACTTTGGCATCTGGATTTTAAAAATCTCTCAGGTCATTCTACTGTGTAGTTCATGTTACAATCCATAGTTCTAAGTTCTAATTGTTGTAAGGAACAATTAATAGAATAATGATATTTTTCATAGCACTTCTTAAAAAATATAGTCATATTTTCTACTATATTGTTCTCTGAATCAAAACCTTAGTGAAAAGTGAGAGTAGGCTAACAATGTAGAATAGACAATTTTTTTTAAAATAAAGATAATTCTCCTGAGTGTCAGAATAAGATAAAATATATATACATAGCTTAATGCTTCTTTTACCTAATAAAATGAAAAAGTTTCAGTTATTCAAAGGATGAACAAATAACATATCTTTTTCAAATATTAGCTAACTTAGAAGAGAATTACCAGAGGTCGAGGGGATAATTTTTAAATTTCAGCATTTAATAGATGTTGCTCATTTTAGTAAACTAACAACAAAATTTAGACATAGAGAAGGAATTGATTGGCCATAGCTACATTGTCCATGGTAAATACTCACCAAGCATTTCATTTCAAAGTCATTTTTACTTCCTATTAAAAAAATTCATACATAAATATAAGAATAGTGGCATCACTATTCTTGATGTATACCCATCATTCAGCTTTAATAATTACCAGCTCATGATCAATCTTGTATTGTCTGTGATTCTTCACTTTATCCTTCCTTACCCCACACTGCATTATTTTTAAGATAATCTTGTGTATCTTATCATTTCATTGACAAATATTTTAGTATATATTAGAGCAAGTAATCTTCAGGTCATTAATATATATCTGAGGTATTGGTTTTCTTTATCGATTGAAAGGAGATCCATATGCTATTGCTTCTAATTTTGTAGTTGCCAAGAATGGTGTTGTGTTATAGAAGTAAAAATCTGGCTTATATCCTTCAGCTGCTGAAGGATCTGCTTGCTGGGCCAAGATTTTTCTCCAAAAGTAATTCAATTTAAGTGGTGAAGTAAGGAGTAGACTGAAATTCAAGAAATTCAGAGTTCTGCCCATTAACCAGGTATTGATTTGGAAGATTTTGAGATGAGAGTTACGTTTTATTTTGCTTCAAAATAACCTAAATTCATTTCTTGTTCTCATTTTGTTTAGAGCCAGGTAATTTCCCAAAGGATCTGACAGATTGAATTAGTCATAGTATGTTTTGGTAAAATTAACATGGAAGCAATGTGTTAAAAAGAAGTTGAAGACAGAAATCATCTTAGACAATACTCAATTTTTTGTGGCTTGAGCTGATAAAGACCCAGTGTTGATGGATGGGAGGTGGAAAAACCTATTATCTTTATTTGTGGTAAAAATTAGCAGTTGGGTGTTACTTTGTTGTAAGAGTTAAGAATAAGGGAGTAATCAAATACACTTTCAGTGCTATTCTAGCTATCTAGCATGCAACTATGCTCTTAGCAGAAAAAGTGAAGTTGAGAAAGGCAAGGAATACTGGAGGAAGGAAGGGATGGGTGAGTCTAATATTAGTATACCAAGTTTATAGTAATAGCATAACATACAAGTAGGTATTACCTGTAGGCCACTGGAAATAAAGGACCCATGTTCAGGTGACTTGAAAGCTAGAGATCTGCACTTGAGGATCACACATGAATTTATAAGATTATTGAGCTCTCATAGAGAATATTTGTTTAAAGAGATGAGCATATAGCTAAGACAGTCCTTTCGATGCTTCTAGTTGGCGGGAATAGGAAAAGGAATGAATTAATCTAGAATACATTAAATTACTCCTTATCAAACATATTTGTCACAGGCATTTTGAATGGACAGGGAAGTAGAGCTGCTGCAAAGACTTGGAGGCATACCTTAATATAAAAGGAATGCTATGCCACAGATGTGTACAGAGATTAATGAAACAAAAACTGACAAAATAACTCACAGTGCCCAGGGCAGGAGGTGTGCAATTTATGGGAATGCTTTCAAGTAGGATAGAAGATGTTTTTCCATGCAGACACAGAGGCACAGATGCATGTGTTTGAGCTATTGGTGATGACTCTGATATGGCTAATTCACAGGATATAGAGTGAAGCAAATGGCAGGGAACTTGGTTCCTACATGCTTGAACTGGGGAAACTATTGCTATTAGTTGTCTGGAGGATGGTCTGGAGGATGTTGGAATCATTATTAACACAGAAGACAAAATCACTTGTTTGATTTTACTTATATGCATAGAATAGGAAATAATGGAATATTTGTAGGCTTTTTTATCAAGCAGATACTATAATAATAAATGCAATATATTAACTTTATTAATTTATATTTCTTTTGCTTGTATCAAAAATTTTATATACAGTGCCTCCCCTGGTGGTGCAGCAGTTGAGCGCCGGGCTGCGAAGCTGCCCACAGCCTCTGCAGCATTGGTTCTATCCCTGGCCACCAGCGAGAGTCCCACATGGCGTGACAGACCTCTCATGCCGCCTGCTGCTCCCCTCAGCAGTGTATTTCGTCTGTCTGCCAGTTCTGTTCCCCACTCTGCCTCTGGTGAATCCTCTCATTCTCCCATGCTTCTGACTGTACCCAGTGCTTGTATAAATAAATAAATATATCTTTAAAAAAATTATATACAATGTGACCAAAATTAAGGAGTGAAAGATTTCAAATATATATAAAATATTTTATAATTTTCTAAAATAATTGGGGAAGTGAAAAGATGGAAACACTCAAGAAGAATGCATAATCCAACTTGAGAGTTCTGTAGAAAGATCTGGGAAGTCTTTTTGAAAGAATGATGACAGTTGAGTCTTGGATATGGAAGGGGATTACTGATTTGATTTCAGGAAGGGCACACAAAAATAGTAGCATACCATATCAATTAAAAAATGCTAAGCAAAAATGTAGAGACAAAAACAACCTCGTAGGGATAGGAAACTAAGGGATCAGAGCAGAAAATGAATTTGTATAACTAGTTGGAGGTCAGTGCATGTTGACATTTTATATATTAACTTAAAGGTCTTGCAGTTTTTACAGGGGAGTGACTATACCAGACTTGCTTTATTAATATATGACTCCTGTAGTTAGGTGTGGGATGAACTTGTTGGGAAGGCAGCTTTGCAAATAAGAAGGCTCATTTGGTGTATTTTGAGTAAATTTGACTTACTATATAAAAATGGAGTAATAATAAAGCTCAAGAGATAGACTTGAGAAATATTCAGGAAATACTAAAGACAAGATTCATTAGTAGGTTACATATAGAAATTTAGGGAAAGTGAGTCAAAGAAAGGGATGACTTCTGGGTTTTTGATCAGGGATATGGTTGTGCCTTTAGTTGCAACAACAAATACAAAAAAAAAAAAACCCTGTTTTTATTGGATTAGATGACAAATTCTGTTTTGGTCCTGTGGATTTTAAGATGTTGCTGACTATCATTTAGTTGAGTGAAGACATCCAACATTCAGTTGTTCAGTTGAGTATATAAAGACTAAGTGATAAGTCTGAGAGCCTTTAACATACTAATTTGCTTAACTTTGAACTGACCTAAAACACAGTATAAACAATTGAAGTATGACCCTAACCAGTCCTTTAAAGACACCTAGGGCCAAAGTAGCATATCAAAATATCATTTGAATTTAATTGATAAGACTAGTTGCTTGTAGTTCTTAGAATTGGGTGGCTAATGTATACTGAGCACTGTATTCACTGAAAAAGATTTCAAAGGTAGTCCATATCGTGATTTTGTCAATAAAAAACCAATTTTTCCTCTTCCAACTCAGTCATCTAGAGATGAAAATTACTCCCAGATGAATTTACAATTACCAGCAGAATTTAACCACATTAGATCATCACACTCTGTGTTTGGAAAGAAGATTGACAAAATGTCCTTTCAGTAGATTCTAAGAAGTGGGGGGGCTTACTTAACAGCAGTGGCTCTGGAAAATGGTTATTGCCTTAAAATCAGAAGTAATTACATCTATTGCTGTTTGTTTCTAGAAATTTCCAATAATGATTTTGGTAACATTTTTTATGATGAAAAAAGAATAGAGTAGAAACTATAGAATAATGAATAAAGAAACCCACCAATAATGTGATATTTTGGAACTTCGAGTCATCATTTTATTGGAATTTAATTTCAAAAATGAATTGATAATTAATGGTAAATGGTTTGCAATATTTATATAGCACTTACAATGTGCCAAACATTGTTCTAAGCCCTTTATACATCTTCATACCACCTCATTAGAAGAGTACTATTATTAACCCCTTCTATCACATGAAGCAAACTGGGTAAGCACATTTGCCCAAGATCACATTGTTGGTCATTGGTGGAAGAGGTGGGTTGCCTATGGACTCTTTAAGCTCTGAACCTTGATCCTAGTTTAAATGGGGTGAATGCAACTGATAAGCAGTATATCTATGCATTATGGAATTTTTCAAAATATGAAGATGACATGATTCTTTTTTTTCCCCTTGCAGCCCCAATGACATGATTCTTGTCCCTTGTACTGATTTACAAGTAATTTGTATTACAACACACCATAATGAATCATTTAATTTTTCACAATTGCTTCACAAATAATTGTATTATATTTTTGAAAATGAAGGGAATTTTAAAACTTAAAAATTAAAATTTTTTCTTTAGGTTAATTATAATAATGAGAAATTAGGTATAAGGATAACTAATGTTAGATTTTATGAAGTCTTCATGTGTATGTAAAGCACATGCAAATACTTTGCTTACTTCCCAAGAAAAGTACTTTAAGTGGAAATTAATTTAAATCAAATAATTCAAAATACACTAAACATGCTTGCTATAATATTCTTGATATTGTTATTTTCATTTTTTGTTATAAAAGTATTTAATAACAGAACTTTTGGATCTAAAATATGAAAATCATAATTGCAGCAGCACTTATTTAGTCTTATATTCTTAGTCTTTTTCTGTATACCTAATCTTACATTGCTGTAATAATAGTACATTTATAATCTTCTACATTAGTCAGTTTTAATTTTACTCAATATAATGAGGATTTTTTCCTATAAAAATAAATAGAAGTCACAAAATCACACATTATAATTCAGAAACATTTTTTTGTGTTATTTTGTTTGCTTCAGTCCAACCTCGTCTCACTTCCAAACCTTGGCTTCCTTAGCTGGGCACAGTCCGGTCCGCTGATGCCCCCTACCTGCAGGTCCAGTCTTGCACAGTACCTGAACCATTCTTACCTGAATCAACTGCTGCATCTAGCCTCAGGCCCCCCAACTGATGTGACTTGAGAGTAGTTTTGTCCATCCCAGACCTTGGACTCCTGCTTTCTCTCTGCTGGCCCTCCATTCCTTGGGTCTGTCTTATTGCCAGTTGTCATGGGGTCTGCCCTAGCCCCTCACTTTGCTCCTTTTCCTTTCATCTTGCCTCATCTCCTCATCCTTTGTCAGTTTTAACTCTCTTGGCCAGGCTTCCTCTCCTTAGTCCCCTCACTCCCCATAGTTATTCTCCTTGATCCTGTAGGCCCTTCTGAGACTTGGCTATCTCTTTCTTTGTTCCTGCCAGGTCTATCTTCTGCATAGTCCCAGTCACACTTTGTGTCTGATGCCAGCACAGTTTTCCAGGGTCACCTCCTGAATTCTGAATGAGACTTCTCCTTGGAATCTTTTCTCTTCTGTTTTATTCATTGATTCAAATTATACCTTGCCCGGTTATGTCCTTTGGACCCAGTTCCTTTGAACGGTCCACTGTTTTTCTCTGATCGCTGGTTCTGTTTCCTCTGAGGTGTCCTCTGTGCTGAAGTGGGCCCTGCCTGTCTCTTCTCTTTCATTGCTGACTTCTTTTACAGATGCCTGAGAACCACCCAGGAGAATGTCAGCATGGTTTTTACTGTGTAAAATCAAGAGAGTAAAGAAAAAATTTTAATACACATGGTTACTTTTTAAATATATACTGATTTTTTTTTTTTAGCTCTTTTTACAACTAAAATATTTACTACTTGAAGCAAAAAGCAACTGTCTATGTAATGTCTAGACATCTTTTTACCTTGTAGGCTGTAGATGTAATGCATGTTGTTTCTAGATTTACCATGACTATAACACATGAAATAAAAGAGTCCATCAATACAGACTAAATTAAAATTGGAGTTGCATAAATAGAATCTATGGTGAGTTGTCTTTGAGTTGCCTCATTTATTCTACTTATTGATGAATTTTCATAACTTACTCCTTGAATAAATTATCCAAGAATCAGCCTGTGATTTTCTTTATATATTACTTCACATTTGTACAAAGGTACTGCCATAATAAAATCTTATAATGATTACTGTTTTTACTACGTGGCTGGGTTGGATTTTTTTTAATAATGATTACTGTTTTTACTATCAATTGGACTGAATTTTTCATTTATAATTTATATAAAAATGGAAACATAGCAAGTCTGCTATCAAAAAGGCTCAAAAATTCTTTAATGTTTTCAACTCTAGGTATTCAGATCCTTTCTTTGTCCTACATGTAATTGGCCATATTAGTAACATGATTAGAATGTACAACTCCTTTCCTCTATGATTTCTCAAATTGCCTCAAATATAGGCCTCAGTTTCTTTAATTTGGACCTCTTGACATCATGCCATTTTTATTCTTTCTGACTTATATGTATGGAATCATATGGCCAATTACTTACAAGATGCTGCAAGTGGGGAGTTTATGTAACAGGTTATTGGAATAAAATACCTGTAGGCATTTGACTGAATTAAATGTGCCATTTCCATGGTACATAATTGCAATGACCAAGTGATCTCATGACATGGATTATAATCAAAGAAAGCTGTTGATCATCGAGAAACCCATGAGAGAAAGATTGCAGAATCTTTGCTAGTGGAAGAACATGACAATGGAGAATTTAGTCAGGAATCAGATCTTGATTTCAGTATGATCTGTTCAGACCAAGTGTTGCCTGTGCTGCTTCCACACCCCACTCAGAGGTCCCACGTTGCATACCTTTAAGACTAACTTAAGGATTTCTTATATTTTTATTGGGCTGCCTGGATTTGTCTTCCTAGCTATATATGTATAAAGAGGGTTGTAAAAAGAAGGGAAGAGAGGTCAAATTAGGTGAAGCCCAACTATTCGTTTTTACTCAAGAGCATTTTTATGCATTTTGCATTTTGGAGTTTTGTTTTAGAGTTCCTTTGAGAAAAGTAGTGAACGTGACAGCATGTGTTGAGATCCAAGCCCTTGACACTTTGCAAGGCATCCCATCTTTTGGGCTATTGAATAATAGCCCATCTTTTGGGCTATTGAATAATCACACTCTGCTGTCTGAGGTTTCCCCTGGAGTTTTGCAGGCAACTCACTTACCTTTTTCTCACCACATTTTCTCGATGATCTTGTCTGTATTTTCAAAATAAAAACTTCTCTATCCAAAATTCCAAAATCTGTGTCTTCCTTCTGACTTTGCCACTTCAGACCTCTGTGAGGTTTGGGAAGTCTCATTTACACAGCTGATGCCATTATCTCCCACAACACTGCAAGGATAAAAAGGAATGGAGGTTCAGGTTTATAAATTACATAGGTATAAAGAATAGTATTGTCTTTATGGCTGTAATCAGTATCTTGAGGACTCTATTTCTAACTTTTTTTGTTCGCAGGAAATGCTTGTTTACATAGAACCCAGTACCTTAAATTTTAGATATACTCAGCAGCCAGGCATTTCTTTTCCTTACATCAGACACCATCCTTGATTTGTTATTTTTATTAATGGCAACATATTTCTAAGGCTTATGTATAAAATCTTGAAAGCACCTCTTAATTCTCCTCCACATTTCTTCAGGCCTTCACTGCAATTTATCTGGATAGTTAAAATCATCACATAACTGGTCTCTCTTGTCCTTAGTTTTTACTTCAGCTGTATTTTCTGTCCTGTTGTGACATGTTTGTTTCATTATTTTCCTTCTTTCTTACCAAAAAGTATAACCATATGAATGTTCAGGGTCCCACTCTGCTTATGCATTGCAGTTAAAACTGCCAACCTTGCCTTTCAGGTCCTTTACAATATATATTTAATCTGCATTTGCATCTTTTCCTTTTACAACTATTCCATGAACCTCCAACTGTCACCTGAACTCTCTCCAAAAAAATATTTGCCACTTTTACTTCTGGACCTTTCTACAGGTTGTCTTATCACTCTAACATGTTTTAACTTTGTTGAAAAACTACTGATTAAGAAGGCTAGTTGAGAATGCCACCTTCATGAAAGTATTTGTAATTTTTCCCTAAAATTTTAACTTTTGAAAATCTTTTTTTTTTTTTTTTTTTTTTTTTTTTTTTTTTTTTATAGAGGCATGCTTTATTTACTTGTTTGCTGGTTTGTTTGTTTTGTTTATACATGCACTGGGTACAGTCAGAAGCGCGGGAGGGCGAGAGAATTCACCAGAGCCAGAGCGGGGAGCAGAGCAGGCAGAAGGACCGAAGTACACTGCTGAGGGGAGCAGCGGGCGGCAGGAGAGGTCTGCGCGCCATGTGGGACCCTCCTCTGGTGGCCGGGGAGCAGCCGGGGATCGAACCGGCGCCGCAGAGGCCGCGCGCAGCTTCGCAACCCAGCGCTCAACCGCTGCGCCACCGGGGAGGCCCACTTTTGAAAATCTTAACTTCATCTCCCTACTACTCGGTGGTGGAATAATACCTAAGTAATTGCAGAAAATATAGTTAGCTCGTTCTTAAGCTTAATGTGATCATTGTGTATCTGTTTCTTTGTGAACCATATTTTAAATCAGGCTCAACCATATATCAAAAAGTGCTTGGTGATAGCAATACAATTTCATCTGATAGATTATGTCCCGCCATCTTACACAGAAATGAAGGAAAAGTCACTTCCAATCAGCTTTACTCTGGAAAACATGGGAGACCATTTTAAGACTATTTTTTTTTTTTAGGATTAAATGCAGGAATATGTAATAAGAGAATTATTTCAGGCATTGGTATTTGTATTCACATTGAAATATAGTTGAATAAAATTACCTTGTAATCAGAAACTAGTGTTTTATAGAAAAAATAAAGTTACTTACTCCTACAAAGATTTATAGTCTGTGCTTGTCTTTATCTTCAGGGGAACATTTCTTTTTGTTTGTAGTGCATGTATTCCTTTTTTAAGGTTGTAGGCTCTCTATCAAATCCTTTTTGTGTTATTACAAATCATCCAATCTTTTACTACTTTAATATTGTCTGTCATTCGTTCTTTACAGTTTTTTAAATGCCAGAAAAGAAAATGCTAAGACCCCACCCATATTAATGTAATTTTATGGTTACAATTTTACATTCACAAAAATCCAGAAATTCAAAGTTACAGTTCCCAAAAGAATTCTAATTCAGTCACATTGCATAAACTGATATTAAGGGTGAAATGTGTCATCATTACAATAATGCAAAATTCTCATGTATGCATGAGGACACAGTTATGGTTGCTGAGGGAATCATAATTTTGGATTTTCTGACTTTTTTTGCACATGCAATTTCGACTATAATGTTAAGTTAATGCAGTTTTTTTCATTGACTCTAAAGTAATATATTTGTTGCTATGTTTATCTTAAAAATAAGTTTTCATTGACTCCATTTTTTTTCTCTGTATATTTTTCAATCCATGCTTATAGAGATCTGATGCCCCCACAAAGAACACTACCTAAGGAATATTTCTATATAAAAATAATTTTTAGCCTTATGTATACTTTTTCTCTCTGTCTTCCTCTCTCACACACATACAGCCTCACACACTTATGTTACATTTTGGCACATTATAGAAGCAGGTAGCATATCCACTACCTGCTGTTGAAAGTGTTGAAGATACTGAATTATTTATTCTATCTTCTACACTATCCAAAATCGTTTTGGGTACTTTGACACATTTTGGTCTCTTCCATATGGATACTTCATGGTGGCAGAGTTGCCAGATGCTCAGGTTTTGTGACAGTCTTAGTTTTTCAAGGACTGTTGGAATATTCTTGGGAAAATCTCGCCTTGTTACTGATTCCTATGGAGTGGTAAAATACATTTCTTTGAAAGTGTTTTTCAATACAAGAAGGTATTAGAAAAAGTTATTACAATATCCCATCTAAGTCTATTTAACTTTGGAACTAAGTAATGGAGCAATTTATCATGAAATTCACTTGTAATGAGTTGGTATCACCCTAACAATGAGTAATAATACTGGTATATATACTCTAGATTTAAACAAAGTTATATGAAATGTAAAATATTAATTATTATATAACTTTAGCCATTTATTTATATATCTCAATTGCCAAAGCATAAAGATGAAGGGCAGGATATCAAGTATAGCTTATTTTTGAACCCTCTGTGTGTGTGTGTGTGTGCGTGTGCGTGCGTGCTCACACGCGCAAGCGTACTCATACTGCACACACACAAACCCCTATCTATATGGTTCTATCTAGTAGATATATATTTGCTTACTTGAAAAGAATGTGGATATTTATGGTCCCAGACATTTGCTTTTCCTCTACAGAATTAATGGAGACTCATAATCTCCTCAGTCCTTAACAGATATTCAACTAGATATTCTCATTGTTTAATTTCTGTCTCAGTTATTTTCAACTTTAACACCATTCTGGCTTTCCTTGGTCAAGTCTGAGCTTCTCTGCTTGTTTCTTTCATGGCATTCTGTACTTCCTGACATTCCTAGGCCACTGTATCTACAAGTAGAGAAAAGGGAAGAAAGGAAAGGACTGACTCAGAAGGAAACTGTCCATGCTGTAGCTTATCTGTAAATGTCCTTCTTACACAGCAGAGAGAGGCTTTGGACAGCTTTTATGTGACCAATGAGATTTGATCCTCAGATGGAGGTAACAGAAAATCAAATGACATTGAGATGCAGATCACTATCTGTAGTGTCTCTGGTACATATTTAGATCCACAACCAAGAACTTTGTCTATCTTGTGTGGTGTCCTTGTTATTTCTTTGCTCAGTGAATGGGCCTTTCCCACATTTAAAGTGTATGTTCACTCCAGTGTCTCACTTGAAGTTGCTGCCACTATTGGTATTGGGAGGCAGCCTCACAAGCAGCACCTGTGACTTTCTTTTTATTAGTGACTCTAAGTTGGTTCTAACTTTGCCTCTCTCTGTCTAACTCAGGACAGAAGACCTCAAAATTAGGAGTTTGTGCTCCTAAGTTCATGTGGGAAAGAATTGTGGCCTTGGAAATGTCAGGGTTCTTCCAATTGCAGTATTTTATGAATGCCATATGCAGTGTAATATGGTAGGTGAGAAAGAGGGAGGGGGAGGGGAAGGCAAAGGGAGGAGTGGGAGAGAGAAAAGCATCTCAGTATACTGTGTCATGTAGGTTGTGGTGAATAACCTCAGTACTTTATTTGTAGATAAATTTAATGATATTTATATGCTGTTTTGTACTTTTCATCTGTTTTCTCCCTGTTTCTATGTATCCATCAATTACTTTTACAAAGAGGGGAATTATTTAAATTGTCATCAAAGGAGCCATATTTTTTTAAAAAATATTTTTTGTTTGCAAAACTTAGCCATGTAGATTTTTATATTTTCATTGTACTCATTTAAGATAGGACTTTTGGATCTTTAAAAACTTAGCATTCAAATGTTTCCCTGTGTGATATAGACCTGTAAACATCATCTTGAAATTTTCACATTGTTGACTTGATGAAAAAGAAACAAAGGATTAGCAAAGCAGTGTCCATGAAAAGTCTCAGTTTTTTTTTTTAAAGATTTATTTATTCATTTTTATACAAGAACCGGGGTACAGGCCAGATGTGCGGGAGGGTGAGAGGATTCACCAAAAACAGAGCAAGGAACAGAATAGGCAGATCGATGAAATACACTGCTGAGGGGAGCAGCAGGCACGACAGGAGAGTTCTGCCTCGCCATGTGGGACCCTCGCCGGCCGGCCGGGATTGAACCAGCGCTGCAGAGGCTGCGGACAGCTTCACAGTGCTGTGCTCAACCACCTGCACCACCAGGGGAAGCCCGAAAAGGCTCAGTTTTGAAATAAAAATGTTAAAGACCAGGACACAATCCTGTGACTTACACCCTTAAGCTTTTTCCCCCTATTGCAGATGTATTACATTATTCAATATTTTATTCTCCAAATCATTTTTTTTTAATGCCTACTACATACAGTACACTCTGCTTGCTTTGATTTCTGTAGTTAATTATCTAGGGATACCCTTATAATGAAAGTGATGTGTAAAATAGCAAAACATTGAGGATACTAAATAAATTATTTGTGGAGAGGTATTTCTCCAAATGGCATGTTAAAGACCAAATTCAGGGACAATTTCAAAGGATTGTCTCAGATTGCCAAAACAAATACAGGAGAAATAATCAAAACACAGGAATAATCTTTATGAGAAGCATAACAAATGTCACAAATCAAATAATAAAACAACTCAATAGAATACAAGATTCTGGTAAGCAAATTTAAAACAACTCCTCATAAACACACACACACACACACACACACAAACAAACAAAACAAAAACCAAACCCAAAAAACCTAGATTTTATGCCTGATTGTAGAAAGAGTCAACATTTAGGAGACATTTTATTTTGTGCTTGTTAATTTTTTTTTTTAAGATTTTATTTATTTATACAAGAGCTGGAGTACAGGCCAGAGGCATGGGAGGATGAGAGGATTCACCAGAGACAGAGCGGGGAACAGAACAGGCAGATGGACCAAAAACACTGCTGAGGGGAGCAGCGGGCGAGACAGGAGAGGTCTGCCGTGCCATGTGGGTATCTCCCTGGCCAGGTGGGAATTGAACTGGCGCTGCAAAGGCTGCGGACAGCTTCACAGCACTGCATTCAACCTGCTGTGCCACCAGGGAGGCCCTGTGCTTGTTAATTTTATCAGTAGATGTAACTCAGCAAAAACAACCAGTTACCATTTCCTTGTTATTTTATTGGTGCAAAGTACCTTTGTCTCTATGATTTCAGGGTTAGTTTAGTTGATACGCCATGAAACAAATATTACCATTATTTCTGGTGTCGCTGTGATTATTTTATCTCTTATATCATATTTAAGCTTAAAATCATGATAATATATGAAACTCACTCTTGGTAATAGTTTGCTTCTTAGGCCTGTATCTGAACTGAACATTTTGTACTCTTTGAGCAACTGTCTTCTGGCTTGATTGGTCAGTAAGCTCTTAACTGGGTATACTCTTAGATGGCACCCATAAAGTTAGGTTGGAATGGTGATAGGACTTATATCCCTCTGGTCTTCCAGCTTTATAATACTTAGAAATGAACTCCTGAGACTAATGAGTGACATGAACTAAAGGGTAAAGAACATTCCAATATAAAATGATATGCTGCTACTAAGGAATAGTCTTCTATGATAGATTAATCATGAGGTGAATTATAAATATTTCACATACTAATTATATTAGTTTATGGAGATAAAACACCATATGAAGTGTTCCCAGCACACTCAGCGAGTTAGACGCGCTTTGCATGCTAATTGGACTTAGTTCTTCAAGGCTGACGATTATGAATCCCTGAAGATGACAGAAATTATTATCATGATATTGTACATTCCTGATCTTTGTTCCAGGTTGACACCTTCATTCCCCCAGGAGATTCTTTCTTTGGATCGTATCCTAAGTACTTGATATGTCAGGATGGTGAAGCAGAGAACGGTGCCTGACATATTATTTAGGAACCCTGAGAAAAAAGTAACAGATTTGATAAGAATGATACCAAAGAACATTTCCTAGAATTATGTTGGGTGCTCAAGTAAGATCAGCATTTTCTCTTGGGGCATGAGATGCTTCCCAACTTGCTTTCTAATGATAGGAATATATTGTATGTCATGTTGACTCCTTTACTAATACAGAGAATCAACCAGCTTGATTTTCTCGTATCAGTGTTGGATGACTGACATTCATTCATTCATTCATTCTCTCACTTAATTGACCATCTGAAATAGGATAGCGAACATGAAAGATAATAGGCCCTCTTCTAAGAGAAGTTAAAATCCAAAGTGGTAACTGCCACATTAAGAAAACTGTTGAATACTAAAGAAAAGAACAGTAGTTCTTAAGTTATCTTACCAATGAATATATACCTTGGTAATACATTTGGAAGAAAACAAGATAAAAATGAAATATTGGAGGAACAAAATTATATAACAACTCAGAACCCACATTTTTAGCAGACACATTTGGTGAACAAGACTGTTACTTTAATTAAACTCCAATACATATTCTTTCATTGACCTATTGCTTATTGCCTTTTATTACCTACTGGGCACTTCACTTATATTTGTAACACATGTCTCTTTATCCAGCTCCTGTTTTCTTCTCTTGTGTTAAGGAAGGTAACCACTACCTATTTGTTATGCAACGACAAATGTTTGAGTTAACCTTAACCTCTCCCAATAACCAATCCAAATGTTTCTGTTTTCTTTATTGTTTTTAATACCAGCCATTTCTCTCTATCCCACTGTTCTGACAGCCTTCTCGGTGATTCAGTGGTCTGACACCTTTGAGCATGGTCTCAATTGCATCTTTTCTGAAGATCTTCTTAATGACCATTATCTTTCCACAATTTGTCTAGCTAAGGCAATGTGATCCTCAGTAGATATGTGATGAATGAAGGAATGAAATAAAACTTTTCAGGTTTGTGTAATTCTTTACATGATTTCTATTTTTTTATTTCTCAAACAGACTGTTAGGAAGTATACTTAACAGGAAACATTAAGAGCCACATTCTAATTTTAGTTGATTCAAAATCAGTGTAGAATAACTGAAAAAATAGATGCTTGGGTCCAGATCAACATGGATTTGAAATTCATGTCTGTCTCCAAGTCACTGCTGTTGTCTTAGTGTCTAACCAACCTCCTGTGCCTTAGTTTCTTAGTTGGAGACATGGGGATAAGAAGACACAACTCTTAGGGTGATAATTAAATCAGATGATATATGTAAAATGCTTTGCACAATACATGGTTCATTGCTTTCCTTTAAAATATTGCATTAGAATGTAATGGTCACTTAAGGATTACATTATTTTTTTTTAAAGATTTGTTTATTTTTATGCAAGAACCGGGGTACAGGCCAGATGTGCAGGAGGGTGAGAGGATTCACCAGAGACAGAGCAGGGAACAGAACAGGCAGACTGAGGAAATACACTGCTGAGAGGAGCAGCAGGTGAGAGGAGAGGTCTGCTTCGCCATGTGGAATTCTTGCCAGTCGGTCGGGATCGAACCTGCGCTGCAGAGGCTGCGGACAGCTTCACAGTTCAGCGCTCAACCACCTGTGCCACCAGGGAGGCCCAGGATTACATTATTAAATGTGATAGAGAACCATACTTTCAACAGACCGATTTTATCTGTATTTGGGTATGTATACAGCATTCTCCCATATTTTGAGAGTGGTAGTGATGGTGGTACTTTATTTGATTCCTTATCCTCTCATTTTGCTACCATTTTTCTTAGCCAGTGAGCCTTCACAACTCAGCTAATTAGGAATGATGAGGAGAAATAAAGCATTGTTAGTATAACAATTAATGTACATGAGTCACCATGTTGTTATGCTACATTTGGTTATTTCTAGGTCTGATGGAAGACCACTTTCCCATTTTATCTGATTACTTACTTTTTTCCTAACCCTACATTTTAGCTACCAATCCTTCCTCTCTGACTTATTCAATTAGTACTGATCCTTCCATATGCAGGATGTCAGGACTCAGGTGTCCACGCTATCCTCCGTAACCTTGCACCTTTCTGGTTTTCCTCCATTCTTAGTTTTCTTCTAAACCATTAAGTGCTTAGTGCTTCACCCTTCATTCTCAATCAGTCTCCAACTGCTTTGTGACATTTCTGTGAAGGATGAAGCTGTTACCTATTTTTGTTGTTGTTGTTACTTAATGTTTTCTGTACTTATGGCTTATTTCATCAATTATATTGTCAGCTCTTTTGGAACAGGGATAATAGCTTATATTTCCTTGTTTGTCAAGTCAAAGAGACTTGACAATGTTTTGATTTGTTGGATTATTGATAGGATGTCTAAAACAGATATAAATGCTCTATAAATGTTCTGAGCGGTTCACATTACCTTGGGTATATGTGAATGCTCTTAATTGGTCCTACTTAGTCCCAAAATACATCAAAAAATGTTTGGTACACTGTAAAAAATTTCAATTTATTTATACTATGTTTACCCCACTACTAGACCCATCCTCCCTTTCTCTCCTTTTCCTGTTACAGACATAATTACCGAGTGTCTTTCATGGATTTAGTCACAATGGCAGACACCAAGAATTTAAAGACTTGAGAGGTTGCTGGAGTAATTTAAGAGACACTTAGCTTTAAATGGTACCTTTAACTAAAAAAACTCAACAGGTATTTTGTAATTTGTCTCCGTAAGCATCCATAAAACATTGGAATGCTGATGACTGCAGAGCAGATAGAGGTTTAGAAACTTGCTAGAGATGATACCCAGTTGCAAGTCTACCTACAGACCTTATATTCTGCACATGTGTTTTTTACATAGCACTCTCCTGAGCATCATGAGAAGCAAAGGAAAGAAACATTACATGGTGAGAAAAAAGCAGAACTGCTGAATAATTGATGCTAGTCTATGAAACAGCTTTTGGGAAACTGGATGTTTTACTTAGTTTGTAAATTACCATTCTCAGAACCTAAGAAATTAAATGAATGCATTTCCTTTTCCTTTAGATAAACGTTCCTTTTTATTTTTAATTGTTTTAGCAAATGGTAACATTTCATTTAGTATTCTTGGAGGATTTTGAAAATCCATAGCATTTAAAGGTGCAGTAGAAATGTTCTAATTAAGATGAAGTAGTTGACAACTAAAGCACTTTGTCTTAAAGTGAATTTTGTCTATCAGTGATTAAAGAATATTACAGCTCACTCATCTTTCTTCATAGGCTTTATATATTAAAAAATTATATTTAAGCCCAAGGCTTTTGAAATGTTTGGGAGCAATTTCATTTATGCATGTATGTGCTGTTGAGCACCTAGTAAATTGAAACAATATCGGCACTCTTTGGAAGTGATAAAGTGAAGGAAACAACAGCTTGCTTCTTTCCCTTCTCATTTCCAGTCCATCAGCAAACCTCATCAGCCGACTTCTCGTGGCCTGTCATCATAGTCCAAGCCGCTGCCATTTCTTTTCTCTTCTTATTGTTCTCTCTTCTTCCAAAATGAATCAAACAATCTGTTTTCCATACAGTAGGGAGAGTAAAATTTTCTGAAATTAAAGGTAGTAATTTAAAATGTTCATGAAATGCATAAACAAATATGATAGGAATACAAGAGAGAATACAAAGAAATTTTAAAACTTTCCTACATCTATTTATCTAAAAATACTATATTTATCTAAATAGATACTATATTTATCTATATTTATCTAAATACTGTATCTATCTAAAAATAGATATAGGAATATAAAAAATTTCTCCATTTGGAGAAATTATGACATATCCTAGCTTGCAGTCTATTGAAAGCTTTGTTTTAAAAGTAATTTTTTTTTTTTTTTTTTTTTTTTTTGTGGGACCCTCGCCGGTAGCCGGGGATCGAACTGGTGCTGCAGAGGCTGCGGGCAGCCTCGCAACCCAGCGCTCAACCGCTGCGCCACCAGGGGAGGCCCTAGAAGTGATTTTTAACATAGTTTTAAGCTACATGTTAAGGATTAAAAAAAAAAGTTGGGCCTCCCCGGTGGCGTAGCAGTTGAGTGCTGGGTTGCGAAGCTGCCCGCAGCCCCTGCAGCGCCGGTTCGATCCCCAGCTGCTCACCGGCCATTGGAGGAGGGTCCCACATGGCGCGCAGACTTCTCCTGCTGCCTGCTGCTCCCCTCAGCAGAGTACTTTGGTCCTTCTGCCTGCTCTGCTCTGGCTCTGGTGAATTCTCTCACCCTCCTGCGCTTCTGACTGTACCCAATGCTTGTATGTACAACATTATCCATGCCTTACAAAGCCCTGTCAACTTTCTTTGCCTCTTCCCTGGCCACTCTATCATTGAACAAATTGCTCTAGCCTCTTTGGTCTCTTTTCAGTTTCTCAACCTGCCAATTTTCTTCTTGTCTTAGCTACTTTGTTTTTCTTCTTATGTCCCTCACTTAGCCTAGTCCCTTGCAGATAATAATGTTCGACATATACTTGCCAAAATGTAAATAATGGCTAATTCTTCTCAAGGTAATTGTGGATGATAATTCATTTAAGTTTTATATTTTTGTGCCTAAACATGAAATGAGCATATATTATTATCAGGAGAGGAAAAAATAGTACCATCTAGAATTGGAAAACTTGGTAGGTGAAATTCAGCTAATCAGGAGGAACTGAGATGTTAGTTTATCACAAGCAAGTCAAGGTTTTCAATAATAAAAATCAATTAACTGCAGAATTGTGTTCAGCTGCTATGGGTATTGGGTTAAGAAAAATCAGACCCAGAATTTTCCTATATAGTAGCCATTTCTGTATCCCTATTTAATTTAAACTTAAGTTAATAAAATTAAATTCAAAATGTAGTTTCTAGGCTGTACTGACTACATTTCAAGTGTTTGCTAATCATATGTAGCTAGCCTTTGCTACAGTGAACAGTACAGTATGTAGAACATTTCCATCAGTACAGAAATACTTTATCACAGAAAGCACAGGATCTTGAATCTTGAAGAGTAGATAGCAATGAACAGGAACTCAAGACAGGCAACAAAGAACAAAGATTTTGATAACAGGCCTGGGCAATATGAATCTAGACAAATTTAAGTTTTCAGCAAAGTGACATAACTGGAGGAATGAAATTTACTCTTTTGTCAAAGGGCTCCTGAGGCCCTGGAAGGAATTATTTTAAGCAGGAGTAACACAACTCAGAGTGTTGTGTGTGTTAAATTGTGTACTGTTTTCCCCATTATGAGATAAATGGTTTCAAGGGATGGGGGGGTGGTTACTGAAAAGATTTCATGGGGCCAGAAGGAAATAACCTAGTCTCTGCAAGATTATTACTAGCTTGTATGTGGCAGATTGGGATATTGAATGCTTGTCCTCGGTTTTTCATGTCACAGCCCTCTATACCACTTAAGATAAATGTATGCCTCTGGATATTATTCATCAGCTTCCTATAGTGCTTAGGTATATTGCAGTGTCTCTTTTTTGTTTATTAATAAAATGGGGTGAAGATAACTGGTTTATTTAAAATGGGCCAGAAAATAATAAAATCTCTAATCTTGAACTTTGTTATGTTGAATTATTTTGGACTCCTTAAGCTAACATAACTATATTGTAGCTATAAGGTGCATTGAAAACAATTGAAACATGTTTATGGATCCAATCCCAAATCTACAGGATGGTGTTAATGTGCTTGCAAGCACAGAGCAGTTTTGGTTAGACGATTATAATAGCAGCTTACTTATGCTTTTGGTGAGATGGTAAGCTAATGATGTAGCCGTTAATTTGAATTTAGCAGACATTTTAAATATAGGTTTCTCTTACAGAGACAAAAGTTGCAATTTAAAGCTCTTTGGTGGTCTAAAAACAGCTTAATTCTGTAGTAGCATGGTAATAAGTACTAATCCAGCTTATACAGTGATTGTAGTATGTCATGTTTGTGAAAGATTGCCCAACTGCTTTCTCTGGGTTTTATGTTAATTTTAAAATATTAAACATAAAACCTTATAACATCTTCATGCTGAGATAAACTGTTCAATTTAACTTGTGCTCAAGCAGCAGCTGTCAGGAATAATCTTGTTCCTAGTGGTTTTTGCTATCACCTTTTGCTCTTTCCTGCCAGAGACACAGTGTGGAATGATAAAGCTCACCTTGTTAGGATTTATTTCTTAAATAATACCTGAGGCAAGGTGAACATTGGGAGCGTTTGGATAAGCTTCTGCTTGAGTGATGTCATTCATTATATTATTATAAACTTTTCTTTTTAGTTGATGGAAGAAGCCAGAGTAAAAATTGCCTTTGAATCAAGCCTGCATTCCTTTTGTGGGTTTATTTGTCACTTCTTTTTGGGTGTCAGTGAGCTAAATATTTGAAGAATTGCATTTTGTCCAATTTAACTGCTATTTTATAAGTGAAAAAGCAAAGAAAAATGTCTTGCTGATGATGGAGATATTTTCCACAATTTAGAAATAATGAAGGATATTTCATGATGAGTTTTAAAAATGAAATAAATTTCCTGGTAATTATGGAAAAAACAGAAGGAAGTGTTGGTATAGGAAGTCCCAAATGGTCACTATTGCCATTTCACCTTTGAATATATTGTGTTGGTTCATTTGGGAGGTTTTATTTGGAAGACTCAACTTGAAATTGGATTCCTTGATTATGGGTCAGCTGATAGGGTAAAGAGAGAGGAGGTGTATAGTAGGAGTAGGATGAAGGGCTCCCCTGGTTAAACATTCGCTACAGATGGTCCACCCGGAAGATAATTCTCATGGAGGAAATTAACAATTTGATTATAACTAGAAATATGTATATGATGGGCTTATGGTGTGGAATGCAGCATACTTTTCGCTTTTACTGACTGCCATTTAACATAAGCTCCCAAATTTGTAGTTTTTTAAGTATGTAATTAATGAAAATTTGCAAGATGTGATCATTAAACTGTAGTTCATTTAATCAATGGTTAACACTTTACACATTTTGGAATTTCAATCTGTGTGAAAATATGAATATTTTGAATTAGTAGCCTTTTGACTAAACTGTTCAAGAATTAGTTACTGCCATCATGACACTTCACAAGTAATTAATTCAACATGTATCTCCTAAGAATATTGTCCTACATAACTGCAATAAAATGGCTGTACCTAAGACATTTAAGATTGATAAAAATTTACAATCATATGTTCAGACTTTTTCTATTGTCCTTTATAAATCTTTTTTCTTTTTCCATCCAGTGTCAAGGTTCACACATTGTGTTTTGTTTTGGGGCTTATTTATTTTCTTTTTATCTAGATCCCCCACCCCTGCCCTTTATGGCATTGACATTGTTTGAAAGTTTAGCCCAATTATTTTGCAAAATATATGTCTGACTGTTTCCTCATGACCAAATTCAAAGAAGACATTTTAGGTAGGAATGCTGCACTGGTGATTTCTGTCTTTCTCAGTGTGTCATATTGGGAAGATACATGAATTCTCTTTGCTCCATTTTGGTCTTAAGTTTGATCACTTGGGTAAGTTGACGCCTACCAAATTTCTCCATTATAAAAGTACCATTTTTACTCTAATAAATTTTATGGGGGTTTATTTAATGAGGTTTTCTGCTTTGTGTGTGAAAAACATTGTATTAGCTGACATCTTAATGATTAGGAATGAGTCATTGCTTGCAAGGCATGTGGGGAGGAGGGATAAAGGGGAAGAAGTGAGTGTGACCCCATAACTACACTGACAGTCATCTATTTTCTGTTAAGGAAAAGATTGATTGATTGAGATTAATATTTTATTGTCCTGCTTAGGAAGGATCAGATTTGTAGATTAGCAAATATCTTTGTATTTCAGGTTTTTTGAAGTTTTTGCAAGGCTTTTACTTGGTAGTGGGAATAATTTTAAACAAAGTGGGGCATTTTCTGACCGTAATTTTTCTGTTTGTTACATGGATTATAAGATAATTTTTAGAATAAATGCTTGTCCGTGGTAAGATTTTTTTTTACTCTAAAATGATAACCCATGACAATACTGCAATGTGGATTTAAAGAGAGATCATTGTTTTTTGTCTTATGTGCCTTTTTTAACCCATGAAGGAGACACTTGAATTCCTGTTTATGATATATGCACTTACTATGTAATCATTCTTCTTATGTGAAAGGCTAGTGCAGCAGATCATATAAACACCTGAAGTTAGCCATTTGGCTTGTCAGCAAAGGAGAATTTATAGTCGTTGTAATCATGGTAATAACACAGATGATATTTTGTATTTATTAAGTACAGAAAAAAGGTCTACAACCAATTCATATCTGCAATGTAATGAGAAACACGTCGATCTTAGAAGACCAGGAGTTTCCCTGCTTTGCTACTTCCTACCAGTAGTGATTCTAGTAAAAACTCTTAACCTTCTTGAACCTCATTTTTTTAGAAAGGGATTTTAAATTGTAAGGTCAAATGATGCTACATTATGTTCTAAAGGTGGCACTTCATCAAAATTGTGCCATCTAATGTCCTCAGTTGTTCAGGGACTGTAATTTGTCCCATTTCTCATCCATGTGCAGTAGGTTTGTATTGTCCAGGTCAGCCCACTCAGTTCCTACTCCTTTCTGTTTATTCCTCTAAAACTTTGTATGTTCTAGCAACACTCACCCTGGAATGCTCCCTTGTTCATATTTTCTGTTCTTCCTGAGTAGGCTCTGCACTCATGTGAAATGAGTTAGTAAATAGATACTGTTTTCATTCTATCAACACAGGTGGGGCAGTTTTCAGTTTTTCTTTTTCCTGGGAAAATACAAGGAATCAGCCTTTCTTTGTTGTTGGTTTAATATTTGTTTTCTGTAAGGTGTTTTGCAGATTATACATCTGGTGCCATTGGCAGTCTAATAATGTAGCAGTCCATAAAAATAACAACAAATATTGCAGAATGGTTAAAAAGCAGGGAGAGAGGGGCAGGGAAAAAACATGCCAAGAGAAAAAGACCACACTAGATAAGTCTATCGCATAAATCAAAAGGGTTTATGTCATAACATGAACATGTGCCATTCCTGCTCGTATATTGAATTTCAGGAGTTGGTTGCATAAAGAAGTAAAGTGTAATGAAACTGGCAAACAAAGTATTCCCCAGTCAGCCTTATCTTTGTTCCATTTGTCCTTCAGATAGAGCTTTTCTTGCCTTTTTCAATAAAATCCATCCAGCTTTTATTTTTTTATTTTGCATCTCTCAGTAACTGAGCTGAGAAGACCAATGAGATTCTGGGCTTTTATAGTTCTTAGCAGCTGCTTTTTAAGAGATCAAAACTTAGAATGCAGCTACATGGTATTAAGGCTTAACTATTGATGTGTCCCTATAGGGGATTTTTTTTGGGGGGGGGTTAGGATGAGAGAAGAGAAGAGAAGGGCGAAAGATGATGACCCCTTCAAGCATACTCAGGACAATAAACCTAATTTTCTTGTTTCCTAGGATCCTCTTTGCAAGCTCAGTGCTTAACCTGACCGAACTGGCTGCCCTTCGGCCTGACCTTGGGAAACTGAAAAAGATTCTATACTTCCACGAGAATCAGTTGGTATATCCTGTCAAGAAATGTCAGGAGAGGGATTTCCAATATGGATACAACCAAATTCTCTCATGGTAGGTATAGATTGTATCATTGTTTTTAGTCCTTTGCCATCTTTTTCTTCATAGATGGTTAGCTTTTACATCTGGAGACCTACTGTAAACTTATTTTTAAAAGCACCTTAGAGTAGGTGCTAATGTTTAGACATGCGTTCCATGGTGATTACTACTGTTTCTGCAATATATGTATGATCACAACTAATCATTTTACAAAAAATACAGATATGAAACAATCTAATGAATTGCCTGACTGTTTCTTCCACCACATTCAAAATAGAATCAAAGAATTGACAAGACAGTCTTCACTCTTTGATTCCATTATCTATTATTTAAGGCAGACTTTTAGAAAAAGGGCATTTGCTCAACTCTTATTTACCAAACCACTTTCAATGTCTCCAGTTGTAATAAAAATAAAATTTACAGTGGAATAAACAAAAATTAAAGCATAATGGAGCAAAGGGGTTTTGTCCTTTTTTATTGTTTATACAAAAAAAAAAAAACAAACACTATGGAAAACGAGTCTTTAGGTGTTGTTTTTTTTTCCCCTCATTGAGTCTTCTGAAATTGCACAGCCTTAAAATACCATGACATTTCAAAGGTGATGGTCTTTTTCTTTTGTTACTTCAACAAAGTGTATCTCCTGAAGCTTAGTTAATGAAAGAAGTTAATAACAACTCTGAAATGGCTTTGCTGCTATGGAATCCTATTCACATAACTGCAGCAATCAAATTGAATCAGTTTGGCAAAGACTGGGTACATTTTACTCACCTTTTTAAAATAGTTATTAGCAACTGGGATTGATGGTGTGTTTAAATAGAGTCCAATTCTTGCAAGTATATTCCATAGTTTAGTTGACACAGAAAGGCACCTATATGTTAATACTTATGTGTTTTGAGCATTTTGTAAATGTTTTCCTGCAATCATTTTTACAAGCTGCTTCCATTGTGAAGTAGCAGTGCTATCAAAATAGAGTGGAACTGCTTCACGTCAAATGTCTCATAAAAAAGCAACCGTTTTAAAATTTCATAATAAAATTAAAATACTTTATATTGAAAGAGAGAAGGGAAATGTTTTAAAAACAAAAAAAATCATTTTATGACTTATCAATATGGAAAACATTTGTAATATTCTTTTGATTTCTTGAATTGTCATCATTCTTTTCCTCAGATAGTATGTGTTTATTACCCCTGAGAAATAACTGGGGGAAAAATTAAGTCTATTTTTCCCTTTATGGGTGGCTTTAAAGTTAATGGAAGTTACACCCACTCATATCAGAGAGGAAAAGCATGAAAAAGATTATTTTTCTAAACTATCTTGGATCTTTAATTTAGTATTGACAGGGTTTTTAAGAATAAGTAGTGGGGTTACATGCTGACAATGAAGGTAGGTCGCTAAATGAATTTTTAGCTCACTGTCCACATCAGATCTCTTTCATAAAAGGCATAAAAGGTTGTTTTGCTCATAAGGAATGAGACTAAAATTACGTACATGATTTTTCTGTATTGCTTTTCTTAAAAAGCAAAACTCATAGGCAGACTTTGAGAGAAAGAAGAGGACTTGATCGTCACTGCTTTCTTAATAATAATAAAAAAAAATGGTTCACGGTTGTCCAGAGGAAAAATAAGAGTGTCAAAAAGCACTCCTGTTCAGATTCTCTTTGAAAAGTATGACTCTTGCTTCCTCAAATGTTTCTTTAGTTTTCTTGCTGACTTTTGCTTTTGTTGACACTGTCAGATTTCTTTCTTGACTGTGTGGCAGTTAAGGGCTCTAGAGATGACTGACATAAGCACTCACCTTAAATAGAGGTTTCACTAACCCCCTGACTTATGAACACATGTCGTAACTATATATTATGACCTGCAGGTCGCTATTACAATATGTGACATATGGTGAAAACAGACTAGCTGTAAAACATCCTTCAACTTTTGGTATATTATTATATTGGCTTCCTTGTTGCTTGGTGTTGTGTCAGCACTTCTGTGACATTCTTTTGTATTATCCACGTCGTAATCACCCCTACCCCCAAATTTGCACTAGATTGCAACTAAAAAAAATACTTGTATGGAAAAGCAATTTTGCAGGGGAGGCGTAGGGGTGGCCAGTCAACATTCCTTTTACTGATTTTTCATTCCACTGTGTATACATAATAGGAACTTTGGCTGTCACAGTAAATACGGATTAAACAAAACTGAGAATTTTCTATGGTATTCCTATTCTATAAACTCTGCTCATTCATTTGCAGTCTTATGGACTTAACTATCTTCAGTTTTCTTGAGCTAAAATTTAGGGCAAAATAAAACTGTTATGTCTATTTGATCTTATATTCCTTCTTATGAAAGCATTGAATTCCAGTGACTCAGAGACACCGAATCATTGCTTAAAGCAAGGGGACCTATTTTTTAAAAAAAAAAAAAAAAAAAAAAAAGCTAACTGATTTCTTAAATCATTTTATTGAGTTGTGAAAGGAAAATACTACATATTCAGGCTGTAGATTCAAGTTTTATCCAGTGTCCTGTTATTATCCCTTGTGTTCATCGGTTTCAAAGAAAATATTACAGACAATTCTGAAAACTTCTGAAATATTTTTGACACATAAATTTTGTTTCCACGTGTCCTTATAACAATGTACTTTACATTATTTCTACTTAAAAATATTAAGGAGATGAACACAGTCTTTTCACTGAGAGCAATAGTCAATATTATATTTATTTTAAGTATGAGAGTCCATAGTGTTGTGATTCTTGATAACATACCCCTTTAATCAGTGGGATCTAACAGTAAGGACTTAAGGACTATTTCAAACAATGCTGATTACTTAAAATACAGTAGTGAAATAAATTATTTGTAGAGATGCCATATAATTATTTTTGTGTACTTCTAGAACTTAAAAAAAGCTAGCACAACTTCTTGAGGCAAGGCCAAACCAGGAAATAGATTTTAACCATTTTGAAGGAAAGATTGTGCTCAAGGGTGAAATAGTTTTATCTGAATTGTTTCTTTGAAGGTAGTGAAAAGTACAGCAAATGTTCAGTTCTCATCAGTCTGGTGAAAAAACAATGCACATCACTGACATACAAACCCTATATGGGTAGTTGGGTCACAAGGAAAAAAGTTCTGGTGTGCTGTTGATAATATAGAAAGTTCCTGGCATAGTGAAGACTATACTTTGGTTTGAAGCATCATGGCCCATTAAATTTCTTTCCTGCCTCTCCTCCCTGATGCCAACAGTCTACCTTCTCATGATATAATACTAATGAAACTAACTTATCTACTAGAGACATTTTGATAAATACTGATGAAAAGTGCAGAGTTCTTCGCAAACCCAAGATGTAGTATGAACTCTGGTTACTACAGAGGTCTCTCAGGTTTATAAAAAAATACCTGAACAGGTGCCGGCTCATCACTTGGATTCCTCTTTTCCCTTTACAGCTTGGTGGCTGATGTGGTAGCATTCAACTCGGTATTTAATATGGAATCATTTCTCACTTCTATTGGAAAATTTATGAAGCTGATTCCTGATCACAGACCCAAGGATCTGGAAAGCATCATCAGACCCAAATGCCAAGTTATTTACTTTCCCATCAGGTTTCCCGATATAAGCAGGTCAGTATGTTTGACTGTTTGCATTATTGTGTCATAAATTATGCCCCAAATGTATAGAATTGGTGTCCTTTTTGCCAATTTTAACTTTTCAGCATAAGATTGGTTAACTAGAGAATAGAGTTCTCTTTTAAATTGTGCTGTGATTTACAAAAGATTTTAAATAATCTTGTGTCCGGCATATCACTGAATGCTCAGTTCCCATATCGAGTTTTTCCTTTCTTTTCTATTATTTATTTATCTGCCAAAGAAGCTGCTTCGGCTTTCAACACTTATTGTTTTGTTTCTTTATTTGTTGCCTTGTTACAGAAGTCATTGTCAAGCATATTTCTCAACCTTTGCATTCAGTGTATGCCAATTGGTTTATATGTATAATAGTAATTATCCTAAGTAAATCAATATTAAATCCCCCTGCTTGGACTCCTTTCATTTCCCATGCTATTTTGTTCTCTTTTTTCCTTCTTCCATATTTTATTATTTATATTATCTTAGAGAGTTCGTCTACATTGGGCTGAAAATGTACTTAATTGCTATTTCTCTTTCTCAGTTACCAAGGACATTTTTTTATTATTCTTGTTGCTAGGCCCACCCTGAATTAACAGTGGATGATGTGGCTCAAAGGGAATTATAGAATTTCTTTTCACTTTTGATTAAACCTAGCAAAATTGTTTTTACTACTACCAGGAATATTTCTCCCTTGTGAATAGAAAGTTTACTTCAGTTGTTCTCACACTAGCCGGGGATGCTGCTGTTTTGTAACTGATTGAGTCCTTAAAAAGAGTTCAGGGACAGCTGTTTCTTTCCCAGCCTTGAAATGAAGACAGGATACAATATTCATACCTGCTATGCTCAAGATCAGCATTGGTCTCTATGTTCTGGACTGCCTGTAGCCACCCAGACTTTGCTATGGGGATAGTTGTCCTCACCCACACCCTAATACTGATTTATTTGAGTGTTTTACTAGTCAATATTTCTCTAAATAAAAATCTTCCTACTACCAAATCAAGTTTTAGTGAGCCATAAAATTTAATTTAGGCCACCTTGTCCAGTCCTTGCTTTATGAAGTTCAGAAAACAGAAGCCCAGAGAAACAAGATTGCCTTGCGCCCTCACTGCTGATTTATTGTCCCAGTTTGGACTCTACAATTTTTGATTCAGTTTTCTGCCTACTATTCAAGCTTTCTTCTTACTATTCTGCTATAAGTCATTTGTCAAAAATACTTAATGATTTATCTGCAATTTGGAAACTATAAAGCAAAGTAAAACTGAGATCACAATTGATTCTGTAGGTATGTATGTATATGTACACTAAAAGGTATTTATATAAAATCTCGTGTGAGAATTTCAACTTTTGAAAAATATGGTTTAGATTTATTATTAGCTAGAATAAACTTATATTTCAGATAATACTTTAAAATTATGAACCTTATCTTTTGACATATTTTTAAATATTTCATATGAATACATAGGCAAAATGTACACCCTTAAGTGAATAGGTGGTTATAGCACATCTTAATTATTGCTGCTATAGAATGCCAAATAAAAATATGTTTTATAGTTCATTTGCATCTGATATATTCCTCTAACATCATGTGTTTAATACACCTGTGGCAATTGAATAGTTTGTTAATTTGGACTATATTACCATAAATAAATCTAGCTAAATGGAAGAAGGTTAAGAATATTGTGGCCAAGATAACATTCATAAGCAGGGTCTTAGCCCAGAGTGTTATTTGAATTATTTTTCAAATGGTAATTTGCTTTATCCAACCCAAACTCATATAGTGTAAGTAAGTGATTATTTGCATGAATGACAATCATCCTAATGCCTGCAGTCTTAAAAGAGTATTATTTTGTTGAGATGTTGAAAGTGTTTAGTAATTCGAAAGGCAAAATAACCAATGTGATTAAAAAAAAAAAACCCAACAACTCTTGAATGCGTCTGTCTCCTCCACTTTAGAAATACTATTTGGATATAGATAAAAAATGTATTTAAGTAAAACAAAGTAGAAAATAACCCTACATCATTAAAGCAGTATGATATAGTAACATATACCAATTATTAGTTAGGGAAGAAGAAAAACCATGTTTCAGCAAAAAATTAGGTCGGAAAATTCATGATGTAATTTTTCAATATTTGAGGATTTATAAAGTTGATAATTCTTAAACCCTAGATATTAGACATGTGGTATCTACCTATTTTTTTTTTTTAATGCCTGTTAGGTCGTCTGCCCCTTCCCTGCTCATTCTTAGTAGCAGGTAATAATACTCATTTGAAAATTTCATTCTATGTGGTATACATCTGGGGATGGGAAAGCTGTGTCGCCTGTTGTTGCTTATATGTGCATTTCAGTCCTGAACACCAGCCACTTCCCACTGTTGTGGCTGCTGCAAAGTGAAATGGCCCTGAGCTTAGGATCTGTAATGGTCATAATTGCATTTGCCTTATCACCTCATAGGTATGATGTGGTGACTAAAGTAATGCCTGCCATATGCGTAACATAGTTCCTGGCACGTGACAGAGTCCACAATAAAGGTTAATCCATCTTTGGGCCTCCCCTGGTGGTGCAGCAGTTGAGTGCTGGGTTGTGAAGCTGCTCACAGCTTCTGCAGCGCTGGTTCGATCTCCAGCCGCCCGGTGAGGGTCCCACATGGCGCGCAGACCTCTCCTGCCGCCCGTTGCTCCCCTCAGCAGTGTGCTTCTGTCAGTCTGCCTGTTCTGTTCCCTGCTCTGGCTCTGGTGAATTCTCTCACCCCCCTGCGCTTCTGACTGTACCTAGTGCTTGTAGAAATAAATAAATAAATCTTAAAAAAAGGTTAATCCATCTTATTAACTCCCCCACATCATTTTACACCCTAGCACAATAATGCTACCCCTCTTAATAAGCACATGAACTTAGAGAAGTATTCTGCCAAAGAAGCAGTCTATTACAGGTTCATTCATTTCTTCTCTTCATCACCTGGTACAAACAGCCTTTTGGCCTCAGCAGAACCTACCATCCACGATGAGCCAACTCCTTCCTTTCAATCTTCTCTTCCTCTCATTTCTTTCTTCTCTCTGTTTCACTTCCCTACACGATCATTATATTTAATCTCCTGGATGTACTCTGAAATCTTTGGCACCTTTTCCTTCATATTTGATTAGGAGAAAAACATCCAGCCCTATTATTGTCCTGTAAGATTCTTGACACCTGTACTCAGATGGACCCTTTGAGCTACCTGGGAAGCAAAGCAATTTCCCCTTTTCTGTATAACTAAGAATGCGTTTTCTTTTCTTTGTAAACTTCTAATATCAGATATTTTCTTAAATCATAGAAAGAATTAGAAAGTAATTTCTCTGTACTGCCACCACCCTGTGCTACCCAGTTATATGCTTCTACTGCGTGTTTCCTATCTTTGATGTTCTGTGAATGAAATGATCTCATTTTCATCTTAAGCCATTGCCTCTACTTCTTTGTCAAATCTCATCCTTCTTGCATTCCTGAGGACTCGTCTAACAATTTTTCCTTCTCTGTTCTGCATCACCAGTTTTCCTTTCTTTTGGAGCATGTCTATTAGCATCTCTCAAAAATATCTTTTCAGTATTTGAATTCTTTTCTCTCTCTCTCACTGTCTCCTTTCCCCCCCCTCAATATCAGAATCTTTGAATGAGTTATTTATACTTACTGTTTCTAATTTTATTTCTACTGTTTTCTCATAAAACTACCACACTGAAACTTTTTGTCAAGGTCACTGATGACTTTCATGACTCTAAATCTTGTGGTCAATTCTCAGCCCTCATCTTACTTAACATGGCAGCAGCATTTGACATACTCTGACACATTCTTCAGTTAGTTTCTAGGACACAGGTTGCTGCCTTTCAGGCTCTTTGCTAGCTTCTCATCATCACCCTGACTTCAACTATGGAGTGGCCTTTGCCACATTTAACACTTGCAGAGTTGGTGGAGGAAGAAACCCGAGATTGAAAAGAGATGAAATACATCAGGAACAATTTTCCTGGGGAACAAATGGAAGAGTTTGAAAGAGAGATGATCATTGGTGAATTCAGAGGACCTAGGTTAAATAAACTAATAATTAAAATATACCCTTGGTTTTGACAAAGGATCAGTGGTACCCTACCTTGTTCCCTGTATTTCATCAAATTGCACAAGAGTTTCATGTGTTCTTTCTAGTAGCCAGAATAACTTAGGATTCAAGTCTGGATGAATCTACCTCACTTTCACCCTCCCTCCTCGCCTCACTTCTGGCTCTCTCCCTCCCTTCCTCCCTCCCTCCTCCTCCTTCTCCTTCTCTCTCTCTCTCTCTCTCTCTCTCACACACACACACACACACACATGCACACGCATACGCACATGCTCTAATTCTCATTTTACAGATGGCAGGAGCAAGGCTCAGAGAAGTTAAGTGTCTTTTGGCAATCACACAGCTAGATATAGACAGAGCAGGAACTGGAACTCATATCTCAAAATCTCCATCCGAAGCTCAACCCACCCCTTATTGTAAATGCAATTTCAGAGGTCTTGATTATCTGATTTTTAGCTGACAGCAGATTAGCAGCCTCAAATTGGGGGTGCGATAAAGGCAGGCTCACTGACAGCAGCGAGAAGTGACAGCTGACTGACAGCTTGACAACAAGGGAGGAGAGAGATAAACTATTGAAAAAATATATGAGAAGTGGAAAAGCGTAGCAGCCTGGAGCCAATCTATGGCAGGGCAGGCAACTCTGCACATTGAAGAACCCCTGCAGACATTTCTCCATGATTGTACAGCTTGTACATCAAAAGGATGATTGTGATTTATTAAGAGAGATTAAAATGGTAGCCGATAAATTCCATTTAAGAATGTAAGGAAATGCATAACTCTCAGAAATTATAAATGACAGCAAATGAAGGTAATTGTCATGTCTTACTCTAGATGTACAACAGCCATATTCACCTAATGGAAAATAATAATCTAAATTCTTTTTCATGTGGTGGAGACCAGCATACATTTCATTATGCTGACTGGGCCTTTTCAGTGACCAAATATCCCTTTTCTGCTGTAGTATATTCACTGGCTTCTTTGGTGCCAGAGGATCTGTGGTCACCAAAACATTTTGCAATGTTAATACCTTGTCTTTGCCTGTTTGGATTGCTATAATAAAATGCCACAGACTGGGTGACTAATAACAGAAATTTATTTCTCATATTTCTGGAGATTGAGAAGTCCATATTCAAGGTCCAAATAGATTTGGTTTTTGATAAGAGCCTGCTTCCTGGCACATAGATGTCTGTCTTCTGAGTATGTCCTCACATAATGGAAGGGACCACAGAATTCTCTTGGATCTGTTTTATGAGGGTACTGAATCCTATTTATGAGGACTTTATCCTCAGGACCTAATCACCTCCCAGAGACCCCACCTCTAATCATGATCATATTAAGGCTTAGGACTTAACATACGAGATTTGAAGGAACACAAATATTCAGCTAGTAGCATACCAGATAATAAGGATCATGTTAGAACTTGGTGGGACAAGAATCATGACTGGGATATATTGCAAAGGAAGACTATTCTGTGTTAAAAGATATGGATTAGATTAAAAACTAAGACAATTTTGTTGTGCATTTCAAGAAGGCAAATTTCACATAAAACTCCATGGTGCTGATGGTTATATGATGGAGAGAAAAAAGGAAGCAATTCTGCAACCTACTGAGCTAGATATTGGCTAGAGGAAATCAATATTTTTCAACTTTAGATCATGTAACTGTCATAAAGGCAAGGCCTAGCAGAACCAGGGAATTTTATATAGCCAAATCTTTTTGAAAGTCTCATTCTTATGAAATCAGAATATCTGAGCAATTTACAACTTGTTTTCTGACAGTCATCTTTAGATGATAGAGTTAAACATCATAGCTACCCTTATTGATTCTTACTTAAGCCCTGATTTGTGCTAAGCACACTACACATATTTTATCATTTTAATCTTTTAATAAGTCTAAAAGGTACTTTTCATTTATAGTTGGAAAAACTCTGACATAGAGACTATAAATAACTTACTGCTTACAGTATACAAAGAGTAAAGGTAGAACTAGAAATCAAATACTTTTTTATTCTATGTTAGATCCCAAACTTTCTTACTGGTCTTTCTGTATACTCCTCACAAAGAGAAGTTCTGGTCCTTTGCACATGACTCTGACCACTGACAGGCATATTCTTGTAAGAGAATTAACAGATGCAGTGGATGAAAATGTGCAAGTCCTGATAATGTTATGAAAGAAGAGACTGAAGACTTTAGAAAACAGACTTATAAAAGGAGAAGTTCTGAGAAAGAGAACACCTCAAGAAGAATGATTTTTTTTTTTTTTCATGATTTACCATTGGTTTACAAATTTAAGTTCAGGATTAGTTTCACACTTTTATAAATGTATCCACCATATTGTACCTACTAGCAAAGATCAAGTACCATTCACTGCTATCAAATTAACCCCCATTCGTACTCCCCTTCCCTTCCCTTCTGTTCCTCTTAATTACCATTTTGTTATCAGAGTATAAGTTATTTCTGTTGAGTTTTGTTTGTTCATTTCCTTTGTTCTTTGTATTCCACGTATGAGTAAAACCATCTAGCAATTAATTATCTTTCACTTTCTGATTTATTTTGCTTGACATAATCACCTCAAGTTCCGTCCATATGATGCAAAGGCAAGATTTTGTCTTTTCTAATAGCTGATAGTGGAATGAGAAATTTTAAGAAAGAATTCTGATAGTAAAATTGAAAATGAGCCTGATGACACAGGGTAGAAGGAGTACTTCAAAGAAATAACTGTAGGCTCTGACCATTATTTCATGTGTGAGAAAATAATTTTATTTCTATTTGTAGTTATTTCTCCTTTAACTGAATTATCTTCTCATACGAGCTATTTTATAGCAGGGCACCTGTATTAGAGGGCAGTATCTGGCTTATCATATCAGATATTAAGGGCAGCGTCAACTACATCTGCACAGCAGCACATTTCTCTCATCTGTCTTCCCACAGGATTTGGTCCTGAGGGAGTATCCATGATTTTAGTGTAACTAAATAATCCCCGCTTCCAACAAATTGGACCACAGAGGAATGTATTGTAGAAATACAGTGAGTTACAAGGTGGTACACTTGGTCCTTGAAAAAGATCATGTTTTTCCAAGAAATTCCATCAGGGATCCATGAGTAAGGGATATTGAAGTGGATAACATCTACTCTAACATTCAGTTGGATTAAAGGTGAAGAGAGAAATGTAAAAGAGAGAGAAATGTAAAAGTATCAAGGTCTGATACTTGTATGTATTTGTCATTTGCCTTCTCGGCCCATTATATTATGAAGAAAGGTTTAAATTTCTTCATTCTGGGGCCTCCCCTGGTGGCGCAGCGGTTGAGTACTGGGCTGCTCCGAGGCTGCCCGCAGCCTAAGCAGCGCCGGTTCGTTCCCCGGCCACCAGCGAGGGTCCCACCAAAAAAAAAAAAAGTAAATTTTTTCATTCTGTTTACACATAATTGATGTTAAAAGAGCAAATATATGTTTTTCCATTGGAGACCTCAGAAGTCATCCACTATTTTTAAAAAGGAGGTGAATGCATGCTATCGCCTTAGGAGTTGCAGTTTGGCCTTGGAACAAATGGGAGTGTGTATACGTTTGAGGAATAGATGCATCATCTGGCTTTCAGGTTCAATTTATTCAGCAGAAAGAACATCCAATATCAACCTTACTGTGATCATTATGTTTCTCTGATCATTTTACTGTCTATTCCTATTTTCCACAATATTGGGCTGTCAAGAGTTGCCATAGAGTAAACAAGAGTGGTTTTTACTTGTGTGTTTCATCGTGTCATTGATTAGGGATTATATAAAAAGGAATAGGGATTATGTAAAAAAACACCTCTGCTTTCCGTTCACATTTTTGAAGGCAAGCAAAGGAAGAAAACAATATTGGTCATTGGGAGTAATTTCATTTATTAGAACCTTAAGAATTTCTTTACATGTTTCTCTCCACCTTTTTTGTGTAGCAGAAATGTGAAGCCAAAACAGGTTTATGGGGCCTCCGCAGTGGCGCAGCGATTGAGCGCTGGGTTGGGAAGCTGCCCACAGCCTCTTCAATGCCAGTTCGATCCCCGGCTGCTCCCCGGCTACCGGAGGAGGGTCCCACATGGCGCACAGACCTCTCCTGCCACCCGCTGCTCCCCTCAGCAGTGTACTTTGGTCCTTCTGCCTGTTCTGCTCCCCGCTCTGGCTCTGGTGAATTCTCTCACCCTCCCGCGCTTCTGACTATACCCAGTGCTTGTATAAATAAATAAATAAATCTTAAAAAAACAAAAAACAAAAAAAAAACACAGAGGTTTATGGACTTTGCCTAACTATTTTAGAAACAAAAATGGAGAATTTTAAAAACAGCGTGAAAACTTTAAATGAAAACTCTCAGGCTGTGCAAACAAAGGCGAGGAGCCTAAGGGCTTTTTGAAGAATTCTTATTAAAGAAAACACTATTTTACATTGCAAAGCAGATGTGTCAGAAAACAACAGCAGATCTGTAATTTGAGAATTTGTAGATTGATAGGACAGAAGGCAGCCCCATGGCACCCCACCGAAAACTTTTTATTTTATGCAGTCAAGAGTTCTGCTTTTGGGGGGTGTTGCCAGAAAACACCTTAATCTTCTTACCACATGTGGTCATATTTCTCAGATGTTTTGAGAAAGCATTAGTGTTAGACATATTGGTAAAACTATTGCCTTTGCTTTATGAAATAATGAAGTGGGTACTGTCTTCCTGAATATTAATCTGGAAGAGGAAAAGTTGCTTTTACAAATTAAACAGATCCATATTTGCTAACAATTATTTTGGTTCTTCCAAATGAATGCAAAAATGTGTTTCCTTTGAATATTATTAGATTTTTTTTATAGAATTACTGTACTAAAAAAACCTTTTGATAAATCATTCCAATGTTTAACACCACTCACTGTTTAGAAATCTCCTTTCTGGCTAATGCAGAAATGTTGTACTGCATTATATTGTTGCCATCTTCCTCTTACTTGTTAAGAAAAGTAAGTTTGGTTTTTGCATATATGTACAATTCCTTGATTGACTCAAAGCTACATAGAATGCATACATTATTGCTTCCTCAAAATTGTTTTAATTAAATTATCATCCATGTTAATGGCTACCAGCAACAGTTAGATTATTGCTGTCTTCATCCTTATGCAAAAACAATAACTCCATCTACAAAAATACTGAGAATTCAGCAGCAATAACAAAAAGCCTATACTTTTATTCTAGGGTGATTTACCGCTACCGCTCTGTTCTCATATTTAGAGAATAATTATCTTGATTTTTACATCAAAGACTTCTACATATTTTTTAGGTCTTTATAGTCCCATTTTATGAAATCTGTGCTGTAAAAAGTAAAGGTCAAAGATGACAGGCAGAGAAATAACTAAGAATCAGAGAACAACTAGGCATTGTATCATCTGCCAAAGGGAGTCATGGAGTAGGACTGCTACATCATGGGGGTGTCCTTTGACAAACTCAAACCACAGTTCAGGAGGGAATTCAGGAAAAGGTCCGCTTAATTCTCTTCCCCTCATCTGGCTTGGAGGGTATCACTGAACTTCCCACAGCATAATGACTGATTTTCAGTCTAGAGCCATCAAGGCAAGAACAAATTATGTTATCTACCCTGCTCATCACATGAGGGCTATGCATAGTACGTGTTAGAAAGATAACAAGTTATTTATAAAGGATAAAGCTGTGGTTATCGTTCTAACCAGATTACTTAGATCTTTCCATTTTGGGTAATGCTGAATAAAAGATTGGAGTGAGCAGTACAGTATACAGGGATTCCAGTTTGGCTTTCGCCAGTTATAACCACTGTTAGCCTAGAACCAATCGTAACCTTCCAGAGCCTCAGTGTCTCTGTCTGTAAAATGGGAAAACAAACAGCACCTTCCTCTTTGATTTATTATGAGGGTTGACATAACTATCGCGATGTGCTGACTGAGCTTAGTGCTTATAACATAATAAGTGTTGGCAAATGTTAGTGGCTTTACTAACACTCCCATCATCATCATTTTGATTATCTGTTGACAGCTTTGACAAGCTCACCCATTCAATATGACTCCAATTTTAAAAGTAAGGGGGAACAAAATTCTATAAACCCTAGTGATCATTTGAAACACTTTGAGGATCTAAAGTTTACTATTAATTCAGATCAAGATAGGGATTGTTTTATATCCTGTCAGCCCACAAACAGGGACCACTGGGCATAATTCAACAGTGTGAGTACAGGAGGAGGGTCACATGCTGTTGTCCACATGTATCTGGCCCATAGAATACCTATGCATTCCCTGTGATGCTCAAGTATGGGGTGATCAGTATAGAAGTCATTTTCTTTGTTCAAAGTTCTTTTGAAGAAAGCTGTAAAGTGTTTTAAAAAGTTTTCCATTAAAAAGAAATAATTTGGAATGCATTATTTAGCAGTAAGCTACACAGAATAATCTCTTAACCAGAATGGCTTATTTCCCTAAGAAACTCCAGATAAAAGACTTTATTTTATAGAAAGTTCTTTTAAAATATGCTTCAAAGTAATTAGATACAGTAAAATATACTTAACAGTAATTTAATTCTTTGAGGTTTTATGCATGCCTTTGTTCACCCAACATTTATTAAGAGTTTGCTATTTATATGGTAAATGCTAGGTATTCTGGGACATAGGATATATAAGACAGGATCCTTAATCTTAAGAGCTTTGTAAAAATGATAGACATACTCATGTGGCTCTCAGTATAACTTGGAAAAAATGAGGGTTTTTTTTTTATGGCATTTGGACTGGGCATTAAAGTCTAAGCTTTGGGCATAATAATAATAACTGTCATTTATCAAGTGTCTTTTCTGGACATATACTTTATGTTTATTACTTCTAATCTTTACCAAGCTCCTGCAAACTCTAGTCACTATTATCTTCATTTTGCAAGTAAGAAAAGTGAGCAGCAGAAGGTTAAGCTTGCCCAAAATCATTTAGCTACCCAAACTGTTTAAGTCCAATGTGCTGCTTCCATCAATGCCACATTATTTCTTTTTTTTTTAAAAAAATTATTTATTGATGCATACAAGAACTAGGGTACAGGCTAGATGTGTGGGAGGTGAGAGGATTCACCAGAGACAAAATGGAGAGCAGAACTGACCGAAATACACTACTTAGTGGAGCAGCGGATGAGTCAGGAGAGGTCTGCTGTGCCATGTGGGTAGCTCCTTGGCCATGGATCAAACTCGTGCTGCAGTGGCTGCCCAAAGCTTCATAGGTTCCCCCTGTGGCACCAGGGAGGCCCCAATTCCGCATTATTTCTTGGTCTGAGGGAAAGGGGGGGTAAGTTAAAATAAGGAAGAGGGCATCATGAAAAAAGGTACTGGGTAGAAACAGACCCAGACCCATCTGATCTAATGATTGATCAATAGACCTAGAAGAGATTAGTTGCATTTGACTCAATTGGATGAAGAGGTTGCAAGATTAGAGATGGAGATTAAAGATGAAGAATTTAGATTTTAGACTGAGGAATTCAGATATTAGTCTGTGGTCATTTGGGAGCCATGTTAGATTATGGAATGAGGAGCTTGTTATTGAAAAATAGAATATTGATAGGAAAGGAAGTAGAAAGCAGGTAAGTTTTTAAAAACTTCTAGAATAGGTTATTGAAGGCTTAGACTAGGGCATATTGATGAAAAGGATGAAATAAACATGAAAACACTAGTTGTTGACATGGCAGATTGATATGGGAACTTAGTTGATTCAGGAGTAGTCAGGGATAATCCTGAAATATCACTTATTGTGACTGGGAAAATATCTTTTTTATTGGGTTTGTTTATATTAAGATGAGTGATTCCGCATTTAATTTATTGAGTCTGAGACATTGGTGGGTCATTCAGATGGAGCTGACCATTAGGAAGTATCTTCTTACCTCATGCCATCATTTAGAACTTCCTGTGATTTATTATATTGACCTGAATTTCTAGAAGTTTTGGTTGGTCTTGCTCTTTTGACATATGATACAGCTGAGATTTTTTCCAAATAAATACAAGACACCTGTTTCTTGTCATTTACTACTTTCTCAAAAATTGGGTACAGAATTTGTAAACACATCAGAACTTTTGAACTCTTTATTTTTGGAGAACCAGGAGCTTATTGAGTTCAATTCTTCTTTTGTCTTCAGTCCCATTGGACAGGGAATCGTGGGATCAAGTATGGTATGGTGAGAGGGCAGGATGGTATAATGCCTAAGAATATTGGCTTTGATGTCAGACAATTTTAGTACCACCTCTTCTGCTCACCAGTTGGCTGATGTTGAGAAAATTGTTCAACCTTTCCCACATTGCTTTTCTTTTTTCCCCATCTGTAAAGTAAGATGAGTAATACCAGTCTCCTGGGATGGTTGTGAAAATTAAGTGAGATATACTCTATAAGGTACCTGGTAAAATATTTGAGGCATGCTGAATTTTAAAGAAATGGTAGTTATTGCTGTCTTAAATTTGTGTGATCTCAAAATATCTGTGCTACTTCCATTACCTTATATGCAATTTCCTTAATTTTCTATTGAACCAGAACTCTGACTCAAATTGTAGTCCTTCAGCAATTTTAGAAACATCAGATATTATTTGCTTTATGTCAACTTCCATTTCCTTTTTAAGGCAACACTTCTTTAAGTTCTTTGTAGCACTTTAAAGAAGTGTTGCCTTTCTTTTTTTTTAAAAAAGATTTATTTATTTATTTATTTATACGAGCACTGGGTACAGTCAGAAGCACGGGAGGGTGAGAGAATTCACCACAGGCAGATGGACGAAGTACACTGCTGCAGGGAGCAATGGGCGACAGGAGAGGTCTGCACGCCATGTGGGACCCTCGCCTGGTGGCCGGGGATCGAACTGGCGCTGCAGAGGCTGAGGGCGGCTTCGCAACCCAGCGCTCAATCGCTGTGCCACCGGGGAGGGAAGCGTTGCCTTTCTTTCTCCAGTACTGACTTAACTTCGCCATGCTAGATGGAGTGCCGAAGTTCTACTTAGAAATATGGTTAAGAACGTTAAATCCAGGTACTATTCTCTGTTTGTACTTTCATCATGAGTTTTGTGGGTCTTCTCTACTTTTGACCTGAAATGAGGTGAATCACAATTCTTTCTCACATCTAGCAAAGTCTGTATTGTTTCCGGCTATCTACAGAAGTACTTCTGTGCATGATTGGAAATGGTAAGCTTTTCTTAAGTTTGTTTTTGTTCTTAGATTTGTTTCAGTGTTGTCTACATATTTATTTTTTACTGACAAGTGTTCTTGTGAAACTAGTTCTTAATTAAATAATTGTCACTTTTGTTTCGGAAAGTCCCAATTTTGTGTATCAGTACTGTTAAATATGGAACTTAAAAAATTCGCAAGCATAATAGTGAGAATTTAATATGGCAAATCTAGTTTTAATTTTCTTTAAAGTTTGCATAAGCACTTACCTTTCTTTAAGTGTTGCCTTTTGTTCTAAACTGAAATCTTGGTCCTGTTCTTAGATAGCCATGAAATGACAGTGGTAGAAGTTTTCCCCTTATCCCTGTTGGCCACCCATTAAGATTCTTATATAACTAGTAGGCACCAAAAAAAGGAATATAATTTTAGCTTCTCTTCTGTATGATATATTGTGTATCCATGCAAATATCTATTCTTGTTTGAAAATCAGTCCCTTGTCCAGTGTTTCCTGTTCCCATCAGGAAGCTTGTGAATATGGCCTACAAACCTAATTTCATTTACATGTAGAGAACCTATTTGTTTGAAACAGCCATCTCATTTAAACCCACTGCAGATCTGATCTGTTGAGTATGAACTGGTATGTTAAAGAGATCAACTGATTCTATGGGGAGACTAGGGGTCTATTCAAAGCTACCACACTTCATGTTTATATTCCAAAATGCTTTTTGTAACACTGGATCTTAAAGTGCATGTTATAATAATTTTCTTCCAATTAAAGAGGGAGCTGCTGTGTCAAGCTGTGAGAAAGTATTTGAAAAGACATGAGCAAGAGACAATAGAAAAGTGGAATATCTAGGATTAGGTGGTGAATTCTGTTGGAAATAGAAGATGAGGGAGAAAGAGCTAAAAAATAATTTTGAATTTTAAAATTGTTTTGTTAACTGAAATAGGAAAATCAGAAAAAATGCAGCCACATTTCTATATTGGCAAATTCATTTTGTTTTCAATTTTGGATAGTTTATTATTTCTTATGAAAGAATAGAATCAGAACTTTGCAAAACTGGAAGAGTTCCTCAGAAATCAACTTTAAAAATAATTTGGCTCCATTCCTTCATTTACCTAAGGTTACAGAGCACCGAAGGAGCAGAATCACAATTTAGAAGCTTGTTGAAACAATTCATGAGATTGCTAGCTGTGTGTTTCCAGGGTGGTTTGTTGTACTAGTGACTAGTAGAATAAGATAAAATAACATTGATAAAAAAAGAGATCAATTTTATCAGGAAAATGTGGTATTTAGAAATTCCTGAGAAGAGTCTGAAATATTTTAGTTGCATCACAACTTGCTGTTTTTCACTGAAAACAGATCTCTGATTCTGTAACTCATTTTGAGATGAAAATGTATATGACTTTGCCAACTCTATTTGCTATAACATATATTGGTCTTCCAGTAAACACTGGTTCACTCACACAAAATTTATTCTAGGTGTGAGGAATAGGAATTTCCAGGATTTGAAATTCAGAACCTGAAAATAATTTCAATGATCTACCTTTTCTGGAACATGGTATCACAAATCCTGAGTGAGATATTTTATACAAGTACCCAATTTTTTATGCTTTCTTTTTTGCAAATTTTGTGAAATGTACTTTTTTCTTATGATTACAGATTTTTCTTAAGCTTTTTCTCTATTTCTTCAAGAGACATTTAAATTTTTGATTGGCTCATCAATGCCCATTCAGCCTCATCCTGCGGCTATCAGGTGAAGCCCTCATTTTATCCTAAAGCTCTGTTTAGATAATTGGCTGATGTTCTTAGGGGCAAACTAACATTCTGGTTAGTTTAGAGGCCACCACACTGTGTGTGTGTGTGCACATGCACGCTCACACTTTTTTGTGTGTGTGTGTGTGTTGAGGGTGGGATGTGGAGGTGGGGCAAGGCACTGTTATAGAAGGGCATGTGGCAGAGAGGAAAACTTGAGAGTGACACTTGGGTTTCAGTTTTGCCTCAGCCACTTTCTAGTAGTGCAACTTAGTGAAATTATGTTACCCTTCTGACCCTTATAGTTTTTCTGACTATTACAGAGTTGAAGTGAGAGAGCACATAGCGTTTCATACTGTGCATATATTCTATGCACATTATCTATTATTGCACAACTGTGTTATGCTTTATCAATTTTAATTGCCATTCACAGACACCATTGTATTCCTATTTCTATTTCTGATGCTTTTGGTGATTATTAGATAATATAAGGCTTAATTTACTCTCCTATCAGTAATCCACATACCAATAACATATCAGTGTTTTTTCCGCCTCTTCTTTCATGACTAAATTAATTCATTAAAATAACTATATATAATGTACGTCCTTAGTTAATACTTTGAAATTACTTGTGCTATCCAACAACCTTTCCTGCTGCTTGTGAGTATTTTATACCTGCCCTATTTGTTCATTTTTTGCTCGTTTGTCTCTCTTTATCGTGTTTAATTTATGGCTAGTTTTGAGAGTGAATAGTTGTGGATCAAGTCTGTATCATTAAAAGTCAGTGGAACTACATCTTACTTTCTAGCCAGTGAATCAGCTCTTCAGATCACCATATCTATTTTGAGTACTTGGCTCTAAAATCTCCTTTCTGCTCATGCTTGTGGGTATTTCATCTACATCGTGTGACTGTGCAGGTTGGTTATGGGTACAGTAGTTCTACATGAAGGTAGATTAGTATGGTAATGGGTTTATTTTCTAAAGCATGAAATGATTCATTTTCTGAAAGGAAAAGAGTTCATTTCCTGAACAGAGAAGGTATGGTTTGGTTGTATTTCACAGGAAAAATCTAGTATGAGATTATATAGTTTATTGCAGACAAATCTGTCATACAGATAAAGTACCCAGAGCTAACTAAATTCAAAAAGTTTTAGGTATGGAATTATTATTTATTTTTGTTACTATTACAAAATTATATTAAAATTGAGACTCTTCAGAAATGCAGTCCTGAGGTGGTAAAGCTATTTCCCCTCCCACATGATGAAGCCGAACCCCATGAAACACGTACTTGGGATCTAATTATGTGGTCTGTATTAATAATGTATGATAATACACATGTCGTCAAATAATGTGATACTTTTTCCCCTTTAAGAAAGCCAGGCATGCAGCAATTAAACCAAGTTGGTAAAGGAGAACCTTACCACGGTTTTTAACATTGGTCACATATTATAATCACCTGGGAGCTTTAAAAAAGTGCTGATAACAGATAAATTAAGCCAGAATCTCTGGGATTTGAGTCCAGGTATTTTTTTTTAAGTTCCTTAGATTATTCCACTGTATAGCTAAGATTGCACAGCACTGAACAAGTAACAATCTGTGGAAGGTCCATGTACTTGCAAGTGCCTCTCCTGGTTACACCATGACACGACATTCAATGTGTTCCTGTCTGTAACTGTCCTCAGGCAAACTACAGTGAAAATCCAGTCTTCATATGATGAATTTGTATAATTCCTTGGCTGTCCTGATGAGAAATAAGTAAATGTTAAAAATTGTATTTATCCTTGATCTCTTTCTCCATAAGTGTTGGCATTCTTCCATTTCCCATTGACTTAACGTTCAGTTTTTCTCTTCACTGTTTTTCTTGGGTGACATTGGGAATTTTTACCATCTGATGAAGGCAGATGTATTTTCAAATAAAAATGTCTTAAGCATTTGTTCTTCCTACTACTCCTTTCTTTGGCAGAATATTCATATAGTTGATAAATAGTTTGCTTTCTTTAAATACCTTTTCATATAATCTTTGTAGCATGTTTCATGGGTATTTTAACCTAGTTTTTTTGGTTTTTCATGAAATAAGGTATTTTCTAAATATGTTATGCTGAATTTAACTGAAATAAGCAGTTGTACTGTATGCCTTTAAAATGATGATGATATCTTGCATTTTAGGGTAACACTTTCATCCTGAGAGATTCCAAAGCATACTGTGGATGGTTACAAATTATACAGTGAAGCACAGTCACCATTGTAGAGTGAAGCATGGCAGCTGTTTAACAGCTCATCACAACACTACACAGCAGGTTAGGGTAGGAAGTGAAGAATAATACTGGATTCACTTGAAAAAATTGCTGGGGGGGGTGAGGTAAGCAGAATGTAATTACCTAAGTTGGAATTTATCCAGGACATAAAACTAACACCTCCGGTCTTAGAAGAGAAAGCTCAGATTCTTTGATAACCATGTACTTGCTGTCTATGTAACTGAAATATAAGGATGCTTCTACACCCTTTAAACTATTGACTTGTGTTCTAACAGTGTTTTAGCTGTGACTTGAAAAAGTAAAAAAGAAAAAGCCCTCTTTTTTTCAAATTCTAATGTTTATACTTATTCAGTTATGATAGCTAGGTTTCTACTTGCATGTTACCTTTGACTCTTTTTTTTTTTAATATTAAATTTTATTTTTATATTCCCCCATACAATTGCAAACGCCCCATTCTGACCCCAATCCTTCCCCTCCCGCCCCCACCCCCAAAAAGTGTCTCTGGTTCATAGTTTTTTGTTGATTTTGATTTTCACTTTCTTATATTCATTTTCCTGGTCCCTTATTTAAGTTTTCTAGATTCCTGCTATGAGTGAGACCATCCGGTATTTTTCTTTTTCTTTTTGGCTTATTTCGCTGAGCATGATCCCTTCCAGCGCCATCCATGTTGCTGCAAATTGCATGTGTTTATCTTTTTTGAATGCTGAGTAATATTCCATGGTATATATGTACCACATCTTCTTGATCCAGTCATCTATTTTTGGGCATTTGGGTTGTTTCCAAAGCTTAGCTATTGTAAACAGTGCTGCTATAAACATAGGGGTGCAGGTGCTCTTTGGAATTGATGTTTCTGTGTCCTTTGGGTAAATACCTAGGAGTGGAATTGCTGGATCATATGGAAGCTCTATGTTTAGTAGGTCCAGAAATCTCCACACAGCTCTCCATAGTGGTTGGACCAGTTTGCACTCCCACCAACAGTGCAGAAGAGTTCCTTTTTCTCCACACCCTCGCCAACATTTGTTGTTGCTAGTTTTTTTAATATGTGCCATTCTCACTGGTGTGAGATGGTATCTCATGGTAGTTTTGATTTGCATTTCCCTGATTACAAGTGATGTTGAACATTTTTTCATATGCCTGTTGGCCATTTGCATTTCCTCTTCAGAGAAGTTTCTTTTTAGCTCTTCTGCCCATTTTTTGACTGGATTATTTTCTTTGTTGTTGCTGAGTCTCATCAGCTCTTTGCAGATTTTTGTGATCAGTCCTTTATCATTAGTGTTGGGTGCAAAAATGTTCTCCCAGTTGGTGGGGTTTCTCTTTGTTTTTGTTATTGTCTCTTTTGCTGTGCAGAAGCTCTTTAATTTGATGTAGTCCCAGCTGTTTATCTTTGTCTTCACTATCACTGCTTTGGGTGATGTGTCTCTTAATAGCTATTTAGAAGGTGTTGAGACTCAGAGACTATATTCAAGATTAAAAATAGAATTAATTCTGTAATAGATTAGCGATGTCTGCCAAGGTCATAGGAAAAGTAGTGCTTACCCTTTTGCCATAATTTTATCAACCTAGTACTGATACCTAGCTCCTACTTTTCCTGGAGTGATTTAGCAATATTCCTAGTTTTTTTTTTTTTAAATTTCTAATTATTTTTAATTACTGTTGCAGTAATGTTTTTCTGAGAAAATTTTAGGGGAAAAGGTCATATACCATTATTTGGTAATCATCACTTAGAGCTAAGGTCAAGAAAAATATGCACTCCTGTGTACATTGCAACACTATTTACAACAACCAGGTTATGGAAGCAACCTGAGCCCTCAAGGACAGATGAGTGTATTAAGCAGATGTAGTATATATACACAGTGGAATACTACTCCGTGATTTAAAAAAAAAAAATGAACTCTTGCCATTTGTGACAACATGGGTGCAATTGGAGGGAATTATGCTAAGTAAAATCAGCCAGAAGAAAAAAAAAAAAAGACAAATACTTGATTGTTTTGTTCATATGTGGAATCCAGAGAAATAAAACAGAGTCAGGCAAAACCAAACCAAAAACAAAGCCTATAAATTTGACTATAAAGCTGAAGCAACCAGTAATGGAGGGAGAGGGTAGAGAGCAAAGGTGGAATGGGACACAACAGACTATGTTGGATGACTGTGGGTTTCTTGGGGGTGGTATGTAGGTGGTAACATATATCTGAAGAGGTTGGACCCTATGTTTCTAAATCATATATACTATTGTATACCAATGTTACCAAATTAAAAAAAAAAGTACTTGTACTTTCCAACAACCTATCAACTATCAAGCCCAAAAACTGTTCAGCAAAGGAAACAATTTGATGTCAGGTTGAGTTTTCATTTGGAAAAATAAGAAAATCAGCTCCTGAGGGAAGCAAACAAGTATTAAGGTTAGAAACATAAATGGCAGAAACATGTTACTGAATCAAAATTAAAACTGGAAATCCTAAACTGGTTTGTTTGAGGAGTGTTGGAAACATAGGGCAAAGGTCCAAGCAGGCCATGGACCCCGGGCCAGAGAGCAGCACCAGGGATAGCTCCCAGTGACATGACTTCTCCTTGACTCTGGTTCCTTCCCCTTTGACTCAGCTCCTCAGTCTGGCATTTCAAGTTCTGTGTTCTATGATATAATACCTATAAAATGAGGAAAATGGACCTTTTCATCCTTTTAATGTTAGTGTTAAGTTGATGTTATGAGTAAGGTATTGTATAATTCATTCATTTTACTTATCTTCTTTAATTCACACAGCCATATGTGTTAGGTATTATAAGTCACATTTAATATGAGAAGGTGAAGTTAAGTAATTTACCCATAGTCATATTTCAAACAAAGGGTAGAACCCTGAATTAAACTTTGATGTGACTCCAAAGCTTGTGCTTATATGACAGTACCACAAAGTTACATGAGAATGAAGTCATTGTGTAGCACTTGTTTCTATGAAGCAGAATGATTACAGAAACATTCTGGGGTTTTAGAGCACAGTTGAGAAGGAAATTTAAAAGTCTTCTAGTAACAGACTAGAGCATGGATAATTTGTTAGTTCTTCTTTGCTCCAGAGGCATTACTGATAGAGTTGTTAGAACTTCGGACTGTTTTATGTGGTCCTTACTTTTAACATGAGGGAAGTATTCAAACAAAAAGACTGTGTGCCAGTTTGTTTAGAGAGATTTCCTTAATTTTTATCAATTGGGTAAAAATGACCATTAAGTTACTTTACACCTTGTAAATTTTTGATTCAAGGTCCTGTCTTTCTAGCATATTCCTTGTATTATTTCCCATAATACACACTGGTATGAATTGCTATAAAGAAGTCCTTCTTACACTCTGATTTAGTAATATAGAACTTTAAGTTGCTTTCTTCAAATGTCCATGCAGCTAATGTAAAAATCAAAGATTTAAAGCTTTTGCAGATCATATTTCAGTCTATAGTAAGATGTCCTGACAATTGGTTTCCATTGTATTCTTAGAAAATTCCAAAGGGGAATCTAAATCTTTTTGGTCCATTATCCAACTTAATAAAACATTCTCAATCTGAGTAACCTTTTTAAGTTCTAACTAGAACAATATGATAAACTTTTCATTGACTAAGGGGAAGAATTATTTATTTATCTACATATTAAGATGATTTTAATACTTATACAACTGTGAAAAGTTGATTTTACAGCTAAGATTTTATAAATCCTCTTTATGCCTGAAACAAAATCAAATGGTACGGTTTTGAAATTCCTAAAAAACACCTTAAGGTGGAAGAACTGACAGACCTTTAATCATAGTAATGCTATTATATCACTGTTAAAGTAAACTCAAGTTGTTGTCTATTACTGTAGCTTTATGATAGAAAAAATAATGTCCTATTATTCTTAGAACAATATAACATGTTTGGGAAAGTTGAGAAGGGCATATGGTAATAGTTTTATATTCTTTTTCAGAAAACAAATCTTTTCCCATGACTATATAGTTAGGATGTAATGATAGTGTGGCAAAACCTAAACCGAGTTTAAATATGAATTTAAAATCTTTTTATCGGGGTCTCCTTTGTGGCGCTGGGGTTAAAGACAGCACTATCAAGCTATCGCCAGCCACTGTAGCACAAGTTCGATCCCCAGGCAGGGAGCTACCCACATGGTGCAGCAGACCTCTCCTGTCTCGCACGCTGCTCCCCTCAGGAGTGTATTTTAGTCAGTCTGCCTATTCTGTTCCTCACTCTCTCTGGTGAATCCTTTCATCCCTCCACTTCGGGACTGTACCCCAGTTCTTGTATGCATAAATAAATCTTAAAAAATATTTTTATCTATGTACTTTTAAGATTGAGAAATCAAACAAAGAGTGACAAAAAGACAAAATGTGTAAGCTGACCATAGATCTGAGGCATACAGCAAGGGAGGGGGAGGGAGGGGGGTCAAAACAGAGGGGGGAAGAGCACAGGAGACTGTGGTGATGGATCACGGGTGCTATGGTTGTGGGAAAACTATGGGGACTACACCTGAGGGGATAAACGAAATACTGCATAAAAATGAACAATGATGTAAAAAATAAATTTAATAAATAAAAGTAATTGAGAAGTTAATTACTTTTATGCTGTGTTAAAGGAGATATCAGTTATTTATTATACAGGTTATATTTATCTTCCTTTTAGAGGTTATTATTCATAGGAAGAAAGTGTGTGTGTGTGTGCACACACCATCATTATAAGTATTTTGAAGCAATCCTGTTGCCTCTTACTCTGATCATTTAAATACAGTCGTTTTCACCTTATATTAGAACCCTAGAGAACTTTTAAAACTCCTTCTCCCGGTAGCACCCCTGACTACTGATAAAATACATACAAACTTAGTGAAGTATTTTTACCTTGTACACAGATAATTGCATTGAGGGGATGAAAAAGAATTTTCATTTTCCTAATACAGAAGCAAGGTTTTTGGAAGATGGTAGGATGATTATTGGAATTTAAGAATGGCCTAATAGATCATAATACTAAATAAGTTGTAGGGTAAGGTAAAATTCCCTCTGGTATTTTTTTCTTTAACAGTGACTTTACTGAAACACCTAGAGAAAGATATAAAACACTCACAATTCACCTGGTCACTTATGCTGTGTTTTCTCTTGACTCCAGCTACTAGCCAACTTATGACCTGAATCTTGGTGATTAATAGCTCTTATAATATTTTCTTAGCCAGTGTAACTCCAATTGCAATACTTTTTCTTCTAATGTCTTACCCTTATAAAATAGCACTAAACTATTTTTCTCAATAAATTCTACTGACATATGGTCCCACAGATTAATTATAAATTGCATGGAAGTACTGCCCTTTGTCAGGTTTAAATGTGTAGCTTTATCTTCTCTTTCTCCTTGTCTTTCCCAGTTAAGTGGAATTAGGAGTTTAAGAAACCTGTTTTATGTGCAATCTATTCCTATTCTCTTATTTTAATCAACAGTGCCATTAATTTTCATCCTAGACTCTGGTTTCTCTACTGTTTTCATTGTTATTATAACTACAAAGCAACTCATCTCTGTTTTTATAAGCCCTTTTATTTTACAACACTGTATAAACACTTTTTAGGGGATAATTTTCTTCAAATGCTGTGCCACTTTTACCTGGTGGACTCTCTTCATAAATTTACCTGGGGATTCCAAAGAATTTTTTTTTCTCCTCCTCCTCCCACTTCCTTTCCTTCTGTTCTTTTTAAGGAGAAAGTGAAGGGGTAAAGGGCATCAAAAGGGACTTAGGTAACTGTGGAAATAAATGTTGGGCCACTTTGCCTTGGGTACTTAAAAATACCCTAGGTAGATGGAAAGACGAGCTGTAGGGCTGAGGCCATCTCTCCCACTGAAATCACAATGCTGGCACAGCTCTGGAAATATTTTCATCTTAGACATTTCACAATAAATGTCTTTTGTTAAGATGGTTTTAGGTCCTGCAAAGCAGCATCCATGTTCTAGGAGGGATTCTTTTGCAGTTATTTAATAGCATTGTTTTCACAGTGCCTTTCTTCTTTGTACTTTCTGTTCCCATTGCACTACTGCTATCTTTGACCAGCTAACACTGGGCCTTAGCTGTTTCCTCTAAATGAGTGAAAGGAAAAAAAAGGTAATAAAACAAACCCCCGAGAGGGTTATGTCTAAGTAAGGGAATTGTCATTATTACGGAAATACTGACTACTTATTTACCCCTTGAAACAGGATGATGTAGAATAGGAAAATGTCAAAAAAGCAAATTGGGTAGATATGACAAAGACGTTGACTATGATCCCAGTGAAATATTATGATCATCAATAAAAGTAGAGCCAATTGTATGTTTTTGTAGTTTAGGGAGCTCTTGGCATGGTATAATTTAAGGGATAGCTGAGATGACCCCAGCTTTCCTCAGAACATCTTCTTGATACTTGCTGATGTTCTACCAACTAGACAAGTAGTTTTCACTGGATTTTGTTTAGAGTTCTATTTGCTATATTTGTATATAAAATTTTGTGGGACTGGGTATGCATGTTTTTTTTTTTTTTTTTTTTTTTGGCATAGAGTCATAGTTTGCATCAGAGCTTTATGTGTCCATAGATTCTACTTGAAAGCATATATCCAGGACCTCCCTGGTGGTGCAGCAGGTTGAGTGCAATGCTGTGAAGCTGTCCGCAGTCTCTGCAGTGCCGGTTTGATTCCCGGCCGGCCAGGGAGATACCCACATGGCATGGCAGACCTCTCCTGTCTCACCCGCTGCTCCCCTCAGCAGTGTATTTCTGTCCTTCTGCCTGTTCTGCTCCCTGCTCTGTCTCTTGTGAATTCTCTCACCCTCCCACACCTCTGGCTTGTACCCCAGTGCTTGTATAAATAAATAAATCTTTGAAAAAAATTCTAAAAAATAAATAAAGCATATATCCATTAAGTATTGTTTTTATTTTAAATTTAGTGTGAATTTGTTCAAGGTGATTGCCTTTTAAAACACTGGGATGGACTCATTGATTTTTTTTTTTTTTTAAGTCAGAGGTTAGAGATCTCCTAGCTAACCTTCTTTCCATTTTATAAATGAGGAGGTAATTCTGAGGTCTAAAACTAAGGGTTGGAATTTCCAAGATCCACAATTTTATATTTTCTCCCGGGAATCCAGAATATGGGGGAGTGTGAGGTGAGAGAAAATACAGATATTGGGGCATTCAGACTTATGTGAAACCTATCGGGCTTAAGTACCTACCTAGAAAGTAGTGTGATCATACTTAGTACAGCAGGCTCACTGAGTGAGGTGTGCTAAGAGGTAGGAATGAGAGAAGATGGAAAAATAGTGAAACTAAACTTTTCTTTTTCATAACTTTTGATCATCTGATACTGGAGGAAGTGGGAATTGCATTTCCAGCAGATATTTATTATATGCCATGAGTCTCAGACTTTCTGTCTCACATTCTTTGTAAGATTTTTGGAGATTTATCATATGACTTTCCAGCCCTTAGCCATCTGCTATCTAATATCTTAATGACATATAATAGCAGCAACTTAGTTACTTTGCATTAGTATAGCATTTAAAATGTATGTCATTGCAATTGGTGGATTGATTTTATGTTTTAAATACTACTTGGTGGTTTCTAGGGAAGGTTCTACTAATTGCTTGTTTTTATTTTGATATATGAAGCAACAGGTATAGAGTACTTACATTCCAGAGACTCAGGGTGTGGTGAAGGAGAAAAAGCAAAGTGTTAACAACCAGAGCTCATGTTTAGATAACCTTACATTTTGTGTTCATGATTTCTTTGTTACTTAAAGCAGCTCTGTGAAGCAGGTACTCTGATTGCTTTATTTGTCAGATAGAGAAACCAAAGCATAAAAAGTCTAGGTAACTTGGCAGGTGTCCCACAGGCAGTCAGTAGTGAGGCTGATCCTCCACCCAGACCCATGGATTTGAAAAAATTTTGTTGCACCTCTCTGCTGCATTGCCCCCCTGGTTATTATACCATGTAATGGGTGTGGAGTGGGAAGGTACAGAGGGAACCAGTGTTAAGGCAGAATGTCAGAGAAGATGACAGTGGAGCAGTGTCTTGAAAAGGCAAGAATTCCTTTGCTTGCTTGATTAGGAGCAAGAACACATTTTCATCTAAGAGAATGCCCTGAGCCATGGTAGAACTTGCCCTTTTAGAAAGACAACAGTGTCTCATATTTAAAGCTTAGGGAGCTGCTAAGTTGGGGCTTGACAGGAAGTTGTACGTGGTTAGTACAAATATAGGATTAAAACTCACATAGTTGGTGTCTTTGCTGCCTTTTCAATACCTCTTCATTTAATTGTCCATTTATATAAACAATGAACTCTGAGGATTAATCCAACAAATGTGACTTTCTGCATACTTAATTGTTATTATTTGTCTACTTCCTTTGCTCAGACTTCATAGGCTTTCTGTTTGAACATTCAGGTTTTTATCTAGTGCACATTTTCAAGGATGAGTGTATGAAATATTTCTTTAGATCTTCTGTATGTTCATGTCTTTGGGAGGTTCTGGATCCAAAATTGTTAAGTCCTTGTTAGCTTAGAGTACTCATGATCCCCCTCTTTATGGATAAGGCAGAAGCAACATCACACAGCAGTGTTTCCTGAAACTGGAAAAATTGGATATTTGTATTTTTGTGAGTACTTGTATGTAGCCAGAACTTCTGCAAGACATATCCTGTGTTTTAAAAATATTTCCAGTTCTTTATCTTAGTAATAACCGGAGAGAAAATTAGTTTTGTTGAACATAGATAAATCTTTTGCATTCAACAGTTTGTAGTTGAAATGTAAAATGGAACTCATAAGAGGACTGATTGATATAGTGGTTGCTTACTGTAACAGTTTTCAGATGCCATAGCATTTTTGCAGCATGCTAGAGAGTTGAAGACAAATGAGAAAATAAAATAATAGTTGAAAACACTTGCAGCTGATATGAATGTTGAAGGACAGTAACACATTTCAAGTCATATAACATACCAGATTGTTAGGAGACAAATGTTGTTTTTAAAATATTAGTGCACTATAGGTCTTAGATTTATCTTGAACACTTTCAAATACTTTAAATTATGTACGCACTAGTGTTTGCTGTACATGCATAGAAAATAGACATTTTGGAGCTCACTAACTTTTTACACAGAAAAGCACACCCTTATCAATGTGTCAAATAGAAACCAACCTCACACTGACCTATTTAAAAAGCCAAGTCAGTTGTTTATGGGAACAAGACAGTAGCAAAGCAGAATTACGGTATTTATCCTCAAACTTTTAGTTTTTTTAATAGTCTAACGGTTTATCCTGTTACTTTTTGAAGTTTCACATGCTTGAAATTATGCATTGCTTCATTAATTCATTTGAGAGACTGTTTTTATATTTTATAGCATTCTTTTCTAGAATAGACAAATGGGCTAAGTTATGGAGGTTAAGAAATAAGAAAAGGGGGCTCAAGTTGAAGAGCAGTAAAATGAGTAGAGTTGAAAGACATGGACACTGGAAAAGGTAAAGAAAGCTTCGATGATTTTACTTGCTACTCTGTGAGGTTGAATTTGAAAAGAGGTGAGGATATAAGCTGTGTAGATCTGGGGCTGGCTGGTTAAATGAGGGTGGAAATGCTCTGTCCTGTCAGTGTGGGGACAGTGCAGATGGAGAGCAGGTCGTTGCTAGGAAGGCAGGATGAGTGCACATAGCTGACTGAAGGACAATGTGAAGAAATGGGCTTTATTAACGAGTGTCAGGTGGTGGGGAAGGTGCTCTCAATGTGAGAACTCATGTTAAACAGAAACAGACCAGTTTCACTAAGCTTCACCCTTTTGCTACCCTGTTACTGCATCAAGGGGAGACTGAAAATGCCTGTAGGTATGCTGATTGCCTCTAGAGAGTAGACAGAAACAGAACCCTCAAATGTAGGGCATTTGAAAATGGACTTTGAAAGCAACACTGCATTTCATGAAAGGCCTGGGCGCTTGTTCTTCCTGCATTCAGCTACAGGAACCTGGGCTTTATTTTCTTATCTACGAAATGTAATCCATAATTTTTTCCTACTTGCCTCATGGGATCATTGTTTATACAAAAGGACTTTATAAATCCTGAAGCAGTGTACAATGAAGAGTGGTATGATGGTGATACAAAAATCAGAGCCATGTTACCTTGAGAATATATCCTTTTTTTTTTTTTTTTTTTTGGTATTTATCTATATGCTCTTTCTTTTTGGAGGGGTATAGAGGTGGGTGGCACATAGAAATGGTTGAGTTTTAGCTAACTTGAAAGTATTTCTTGGAAACAGGGTATGAAAATCCACTGGTGCTTGATGGCATTGTATATAGAAGCTCTCCATTACTGCCCTGTTACCTTATGTATGGGCCCCACATGTCAACATGTAAACAGATTAAATATCCATATAGGAATGGAGAATTATGCTTAGAAGGATATGTGCCAAGATCTTACCTGTAACTATAGCTGAATGGTTTGGATCAAACTAACTAAGACTTTGTTTTCTAACTGGTTGGTTTATTCATATTTTATAAATCATCCCTAATTATGTGCATTCTCCCCACCCCTGCACACACACACACACGTACACAGAGGTAAAAATTTTATATGGAACGTTGCTTTGGCAACTCAACGTTTGCTTCACTTCTTAAGTTATGGTTGACTACTAATTCATACATATGTTAATATAGGCTTTATTATTTTTAAAACATTTACTGGAAGACAAAACACCTGCAGAAATTGGTGACACTAGGGAACATTATAAAATATACATTTATGCAAAAGAGAGCTGTTTTACATGGCTGTGTTTGACTCACTGAACATGCAGCTTAGACACCTTATTCCACACTGTCTGTGGACCTTTCTTGGGAGATTTCTGCTTTTCACTGCTCGGTGGTAACACCCAGAAGGAACAGATTTCAGGGTAATACTTTCTATTTCTCTGCTGGTGAGTGAGTGACTCCCTGGTTTCCTTGCCCCTGGATTGGAGCAGGTAGCCTTGCTATCTCCAGTAAAAGCCCCTCTGAGTACCATTTGCTTGTATTTGTTATTAAACTTTTGCTCAACAATGGACATGCAGTCTAGCACCACACAAATCCAGGGGAAAGACATAATAGCCTTTCTGTTAAGAACTATGTATGACAGAGAGGACAAATAAGACATAAAAGTGCCACAGAAAGGCCTGGCACAGGTGGGAATTTATTGGTACTGTATTTCTGTTGTTTTCATGCTTTCTACCAGTGACATTGCCGCTGGTCATTTTCAATGGAATGAACAAAGTGTGTGAAAAAGCAGGAAAGTGATAGATGACCAAAACATAGTTAGGTGTGTGACACTAGTGAGTGATGACCATGTGTATCATCACTATCTTCTGATTGACAAACGGGCTTTTGCTTGTATTTAATAAGAAGAATGAAAGAGGCAGAAACAAAATGTTGCCAGAGGTAACTTTTGGAGAAGGTACTGGTGGGAAGGAGGGATCCTGGATGGTTTTATAAACAGCTGAAATTGGCCAGCTGCCATATATGCTTGTGTGCAACTTTGTAAAGAGCCTCGTTTACATTCAGTCAAAGCATTTTCACATTGAACCACTAAGAAGGAAGCAAATATGCGAGAATTTTCAGGTTGTTAAAACTGCTTGGAGTCCTGATGATTGGTTCTGCCTTAACACATGTCTGAAGTGTGTTCTGATATGTTTTCATTCTCAGACCTTAGGGATATGTGTCCCATTTCATTTACCCGTCACCTAGTTGCTCAACTAAGCTTTGTTCCAATGACAAGTTGCTTATGCAATATCACGGAAGGATCTTTAAACTGAAATCTAAGTGCAATCTGTTGTGTTTTTGTAACATTGGGTACTGTTCATGTGCATACAGCACATTCCCCTAAAACTCGCATTTTGTATTTACGAAGAAATTTCTCCTGAGAGTTAAGGTCTTGTAAAACATTCTTGTTCTACAGCATGAACGAATTATTATACTCAAGGGCATTGAAAGTGAAGTATACTGAAGAAAAGAATTTTTTCATTAAAACGCAGTTTATATTGATAAAACAGATTACTTGCATTTGTTGAAATGTGAAACTTGGAGCTCCTCATATCACTAAATCGCCAGTAGGTTTATTTTGGCAAGTGGAGTCAGTATGTAACAGATAGGGGGCCAAATATCATACCTGTTAGCATTGTATTAGAGTAAACTGTCTTTTGGTAAGGTACTTAAGAAAGTAAGTATGGTATCTGTGTCTTGACAAGCAGGCTGTGGTAACTAGGATTATTAGAAAATAAAAGCTGTCGTGTTATCAGTTTTGGCACCGTCATTTATCAATCAGTATTTTAAACATTGACAAGTGGTAATTTAATAGGGAGTGACCCAGTTGGCAGGAAGTTCTAATGACAGATGATACAAACTCATTTATCACTACGGGGCTCTGCTGGGCTTCTTACCTTTCTCTGTATTGTGGCTCATATTTTCCAAGTCTGGGATGTGAGAAGCCACAAAGGGCAAATCCTATGGCACCGAGCCCAAAGCCACTCCCAAGTACGGAGAGCATTAACACTTTAGGAGCTAATGCATTTGAACATATTACTGCACAGTGTTGATTGTCAATTTAAACCATGAGAGCGGTACTTTGTTAGGAATGTGTGTGGTAGACTGCTTAGATTTTTGCACAAGAAAAAGTAAGGTAGTTGAGATTTTGATTGAAGTATACGAAAAGATGATTTAGAAGTTTTTAAGATAATGAAAAAGCCTTTGATGCAATACTTTCATGAGAAATCTGCTGTTATTAGAATAGTCTCCCCTCCGTGGCTATTGCATCATTTCTCTCTGGCTGCTTTAAAAACATTTTTCTTTGTCTTTATTTTTCACAAGTTGGGCTATCATGTGTCTTGTCGTGGCTTTTTAGGTTTTATCCTATTTGGATTTACCCAGCTTCTTGAATCTGTTAGTTTATGTTTTTCTGCCAATTTGGGAAATTTTCAGCCATTATTACTTTGAATGTTTGTTTCAGCCTCCTCTACTCCTCTCCTTCTGGGACTTCAAGGACACAAATGTCAGAATTTTTATTATAGTCTTACATGTTTTGTTTCCAATCTACTTTCTCTCTGTTAGTTAGATTAATTGATATTCTCTGTTCAGCGTCACTGATTCTTTTCTTTGTCCCCTCCATTCTGCAGTTGAGGATATTTACATTAAGTATGCTCTTTAATTGAATTTTTGCTTTCTTTCTTGCTCTTTTTCTTCCTCCCTTCTTCCTTACCTCCCTTGTTTCATATGTATATATAATTGTTGGTTAAATCATTTCAATTTTGGCTCTTTAAAATCTGTCTCATCTCAACTGGCATCTGTTGATTGTGTTTTCTTACTCAGTTTAAGATATCCTGATTCTTGGTATTATGAGTGATTTTCAACTGAAGCCCGAACACGTTGGATTTTATTTATAGCATGTATCAATATTTTTGCAGCCTCCTCTGACACTGTGGTGGGTGGAGATACTACCTCATTACTACAAGGTGGGAGTGGAAATCCAGGTTCTCCACTCAGCCTTCATTGACCTAGGGAAGGTTTCTTAAGGATTTATTACCACTGAGCCAAGACCGAAATCACAGCTTCCCATTCGGTGCCCTCTGACACCATCCCAGTGGGTTGGGCTCAAAGCCCCAGTTCCCCATCTGTACATTCTTTAACATTGTTAGAGGTAGTGTGCGCAGGGATACCTTGTTACAGCTCAGTCTGTGAAAATCTAGCTTCTCCACAGGTCTGTGCTGACAGGGGTGGAGTGGCCGTGTTTACTGTGGTGTTTAGCTAGCATAGAACGGTTGTTTTCTAAAAGCTTCCTGTCTTACTAGGCCGCCCCTTTTCTGATCCTGTCGTTTGAGAGAATGGGCTTTTCTTGGGTCTGTTCTTTGCCAGTGCCATTGGCATTTCCAGATAGCTGGCTTCTCCATTATCCAATCTGGGATATATCAGTCCAAAAGAAAACCCAGGGAACTCAGCACTGTGTTATTCTTTAGGTGCCAAGTTCTGTAGCCAGTCTGTCTTCTCTCTACCTGTCAGAGTCTGCTTATATTTGTTTTATGTCTAAGGTTTTCCTTGTACTTAGCGGAAGGAATAAGGGGAGGTATGTCTTTGTCTTCTCCCTCAAATAGAGTCTATAGTAAGAGATTTTTGTACTTGTGTCTTAAAATATAGCAGAGGTTTGAGATACTGGCTTCATTTGTTAACTAGCTTAATTATTCTAAACTGGAAAGCTTTGTTCAAGAATGCTAGAAATTTCAATTTGGTATGAGACTATTTCAAATGCATGATATTTTCTCAGGGTAAGAAACCAGTTAGGTCATTCCCTATTTAAACTTAATCACCAAATAGTAAGCTCCTGATAAATAGATCTATGTAAGATTGAAAGTTTATTTACGACCAGAGTAAAATATTTTCCTCCTTGTTGATGAACATTTGGATAACTCAGAAATTATGATTCATGATTGTTTTTTACTTATTGATATTTATCATTCTGAAAATATTTCATTGTTTTTAGGCATTCTAAGCATCTGAGTTGTTTCTTTTGGATTTCCTGTGAAGTTAATAGGGACTAGGAAGGAGAAATTCTCTGCCCAGTATTGTAACCATAGCAGTCGTCGTCCAGCTGTGTGACATGATGGGAACTCTCAGTGGAAGGAGGGAGAAAGGAGAATATCAAGGATGGTAATTGCTAGCTTGTCCAGAGAATGTCCAGCAGTCTGAGTCACTGAATTCTGGGGATGCAAAGAACTCACATCTGGTGAAAGACTGTCTGCAACTGGTCAGGTGCAGTTGTAAGGCTTCCAAGTGTCAGGGTTCAGAAGAGGTGGGTCCATCCAAGCTCATGTAAAGTCTGTCAGAAACAGACAGTCTTGGGTAATGGGCCTCAAAAAGCTAAATGTGAACATTAGTATTACCACCTCGCCTGTATTTTAGGGACTGATTCCTGAGACAGTCTTACTTGGAATTGAGTTGGGGTGTGAGCTCCATGGAAAAGGCCTGTTGGATAGGCTGGCCCCAGAGGTATGAGCTTAGTGTATAAGGGGAGAGAAGTGCAGGTAGTAGGCTCGTTGCAGCCACCTTTATGGCATGCCCTAGATGCTGGAGTCAAAATCTTTCAGACTCATTCACTCCATCAGTGCCGTTCATCTGGGTGCCCTGTGGCTCCGGGTCTGACAGGCTCTTAGCACTAAGCTGCAGATGAGCCGGGCCAGAGAGGGCAGCACATTCATGCCCAGAATCAATTTGGCACATCAGCAGAGTGAGGTGGAGAAACTGCCCTTGGCTGATTTTCTTTTGCTTTTTAACACTTTTCCTATACTTCTAGAGCCAAACGATAAGTGGGAATTTTAGGGAATTTTCTTAATGTAGGAAATAGTTCCCCTGGGAGTTCAGGCAATTGTGTTCTCTTCTCAAGAATGTGGGTATATTGGAAAGGCCCTGATATGAGAATCTGAGACTTAACTTCAGGTGCCAGAGGGAGACTGCAGGCAAGGGTCCCCACCTTATCTAACTAAGATGGAAATGATGATGTCAGTCCTGCTGCCTCATAGGAGTGTTTGATTGCAAACAGAGAGAAGTTTAAAAGCTTAAAAGCCAACCCTACATGTATTTTATTACATATTTACACTAAATCTGATATTTCTCTGCCTCATCTTTTTCTTCTGTTATGAGGAGGAAAATAACTCTTCTTTAGTGGGAAAATTAATGGATGAGACTGAGCCCATGATTATTGGGACAGTCCCCGTCTATAATTTTAATATGATTAAATTGAGCATCAACAGTATAAATTTTGGACATTGACAAAGTATGTATTTTTATTATTTTCCTTCAGCTTATCCTTTCTAAACTCATTTTGCTAACAGAGTGTCAACTTTTCTGGTTTTTTTCCCCCCTTAGTGGTTATAAATATCATTTGCTGATAATCATGTCCTTACAAATAAAAGGAAACTTAAGAAAATTTCTGTAGCCTTCACTAACTTGTTTTTACTGCAATAGTATGTCTAACATTAAAAAAAATAAAATTGTTAAACAATTAGTTTATCTGTGATGTAACTTCAATCTCCTTTTTCCTCTTGCTATTAGAATCCTGTTAGATTCTCAAATATCTGATTAGGGTGTGAGCTCCTTTTAGAATGTCCTTAAATATTCTCTGGGTTGTGAGCTTCACATGGGGTGGTATTGAAATACTTAGGCACTCAAGAATTGTCTATTGTGAGTGGATGCCTGGATTCTTGCTGTCCTTTGATTGAGTCAGGTGCACATTGTGGAGCCTTCTTGGGGTCCAGTGTTTGTTATATTATATTCCTGAGGTCTCCTATCTACTAACAGAGTGGAAGCCTGTTATATAATATGCTGTTTTGTGTTAATGTGTTAAAGCTGATGGTAACCTATCAGAAATATAGTAGTCTGGAGTTTCTATATTAGCTTCACAGAAAGCAAAAGGAAGTGTTATTTCTGTCATCATTATCATCCTTATTGTTATCATCATCATTATCATCCAGAATATTCCCCTGTAGCTATTGGTTTTCAAATTTTGTCCCCCCAAACCAATTGAAGCTAGAGAAGGTTTGGTGAGTGTGGGGGAATTCATGGGAGGGAGGAATGTTTGTGAGGAAAGAAAACAAAGCTCTGTTCTCCTCCTGCTCCCCTCACCACTTAAACCAAATAAGTTGTGCTTTTATCTGTCCTATATGTTGGTATTCCTGGAGAATTTTACTTTTGAAATGATCTTGTTGCTTAATTTTCTTTTATGAAAGAAATGCTCTCAGAGATATGCTGGTTGCTGGAGAGTGCAAGCTGAATCTAGCTCTTTTCTTGTAAATGTGCAAATGACAATGACGAGAAGAACGGAAAACTGACAACATTTTAGAATGTTTTCTTAAGCAGATATTTTGTGCAAGCTTTAAAAAGAATGTACTCTGCTTGCTGTAAACCAGCATTCAGACAGTACACGTTATGTCATAACACCCTCAACCTCACTGTCCTTTGTAATGGGGCTCCTAAGTTAGTTGATAAAGTGGGATTGTATCGCTTACCAGTCTGAGCTTTGTGAACCTCAGTGGCCTCAGCTATAAAATGTCAAAAATCATACCACCTCATAGAGTTTTGAAGATGAAATAAAAGCTGATTTTTTAATGTTAAATACCTGATATACTGATAAGCATCAGTATGTACATATACATATATGTGCTCAGTATTATTTAACATATAGGAAGCATTAGATGACATCAGGCATTTCACAAATCCTTACAATGAATATGGCTGCTAAACTTTTTTTTAATAGTTTTTTTAAAGATGTATTTATTTATACAAGAACTGGGGTACAGGCCAGATGTGCAGGAGGGTGAGAGGATTCACCAGAGATAGAGTGGGAAACAGAACAGGCAGACTGACTGAAATCCGCTGCTGAGGGGAGCAGAGGGCGAGACAGAAAAGGCCTACCCCGCCATGTGGGTATCTACCCGGCCGGCCGGGATTGAACCCGCGCTGCAGAGGCTGCGGACGGCTTCACAGCTTGGCGCTCAACCTCCTATGCCACCAGGGGAGGCCCATGGCTGGTAGACTTTTAATGGACTCCCTTCCTCCCTCCACTCCTCTTACTGAGGTAAAAATGGTTTACAACACTGCATATGATTTGGGGGCATAGGTTCACCCCTCTTCTGTGTATGTTACTACATAATATACACCACATCCATAATCCTCCAGCTTAGTCCATGGGGCCCTCATCCTAACTTTCTCTCAACCCCCACCCTCCCTCTCTAGTAGCCTCAACTCTACAGTCAGATGTCCTCCAGTAACATCTGCAGGTCAGATAGGCCTAAGGAGCAGGACCGCTTGTACTATGACTTGTTAACCATCTTTCTTGAATGAATACATACTCATGAACTCCTATTAGCCTTAAAGAGAGACACTGGGTTGTTACAGATCTAGAACTACAGATCTAGATTCAGGCAACATTTATTCAGAATCTAAGCTGTGTCATTCAGCCAGATTTGTGAGCATATCACTTTAATTATATATTCTCTACTTCCTCATCTATAAACTTGGTAATAAACAGGAATTTTATGGACATGAAACTCTAGGAAAAACTTATGTTGGATCCCTACCATGTATGTGTTCAAGAAATACTCTTCTCCTTTTGATTGATTGCTCTCTTTCTCTCTCTCTCTCTCTCTCTCTCTCTCTCTCTCTCTCTCTCTCTCTCTCTCTCTCTCTCTCTCTCCTGTCTCTGTAACAACTAGAGACAACTTCTTAAAACACTTGAAGAATCTTAATCTGGAGGAGAATTCCCCGTGGGAGGGCAACATACCTGCATTCATATTTAGATTATTATGTGCAAGTGTGTGTTGTGTTTTTCCTAAAGCAGAGATTGACAACAGTAAGAAGTACAGGGCAAAGATCCAGTCTTTGAAAGACATCTTTCTAATAACTAGAGTTATTCAACAATGATGTAGGGTGGAAATGGGTTTATTTTGAAGAAATGTGTTTGATGAATTTTGCCTGATTTGACATTACCTCTATAAAGTCTTGGACAATTATCTTGAGCTCCCCTGTTGTAAATATTCTTTGCATTCTTTCAAAGGTATTTGTCAAAATGAAAGTGAATTAACCAGTTAGTAGGTAGAACATTGTTGCTAATGTAATTCCTGAATGGGGGAGATATTGGATGAGGTTCATTTCTGTGTTCACATCTAATTAATTTTGTGATGGCATAACTAAGTCAACATGACATGTTCAGATATCAGTAAGATTAATACTGGATAATATCTTCCAGTATTGAAGCAGAATCTATTGATAGCATTAGAAATTGTCTCATCTCTAAAATGGGCATTTTAGAAGAGAAAGAATTTCAGGGAAATACTGAAAAAGAAAATTTGAATCCCCATCATTTTTGTGGCCCCCATTCAATTGAATTATTAGTCTAATTAAAAACAAACTGATGTTGTGTTTGTATAAGAATCAAGAAACAATCATTTTTCTCTGATTATTCTAGTGTTACTTAGAGTCTTGCTGTGAACTGAGCTGTATTTAATCTTCTTCATTTGAGTGGCGTACTCAAGCAGGAAAACTCAGTGAGTCATTTGAATAATCCAGCTAGTGTAACTGTGAATATTCTTGAGACCAGTGGAAAGGTTAAATGCTTTGAAGCAAGTGTACTCTGAGGGGAACACTGAGCTGTGGCTCTCTGGTTTCACTGAGAGTAGAACGTGGGCCAAAAGTACTAGCTATGTTTTATAGAGCTTAATACACTCCCATTTCAAGGTGATTGCCAGTTATTATGTGATCATGAGAAGATAGATTTTAATTTCAGGAGCATTAGCGTCATCAGCAGCAAGTCTTTTTACATGTGGTGTGCCAGGTGCTGCATAAAATATGTTAAACTAGCTTCCTACTTGCTCTCTACATGCTCACGATATTAAGAGTAATGCAGGCTATTTTAGATATAAGCAAATCTGAAAGGTAAGGTGATTAATAACAGCAGCTGGAGTCAGGCCTTATATTTATGTACTATGTTCTGGTTTACAAAGCTCTTAAGAGAGCAGAACATTCCTCCCAAGAAGGTGATGGACCCTGTGAGACGGAAATGTTTCTGGTACCAGTTTCCCTGAAGGGAATTGACTTTGTATTTTTATTGAAGAATTCTAAGATGCAGCTTAAAAGATGTGATCACAGCAAAGTACTGCAACCAGCGAAAAAATTCCAACTGGAAAATAAAGAGCTAGATCATTTTGCTGAGTTTTGATATGGAAAAGGGTAGGGGTAGATCAAGGTACAGGATATATGGAAGACTTAATGAAGCATATAATGTGGAAAGGAGAGACATATACTTAAGCCCTGAAATGGAGCCTGCCAAGTTTATTCAGGTGTCCAGTGTATTATCAGTAGTGAAAAGAAGTGAACCAATATTTCCTTGCTGAATACTTGCCTTTCTCTCATACCTTAGCTCTTAACTTACTCTGGACAGAGAGAGAGTCCATGATGTATTCCTTCTTGATTTTAAACTTTTGCATCTATTATCCCTATTGTTTTTCTGGTGTCTTTCTACTTGAGTCTAGAGTCTTTCTTCTTACCTCTTAGTTACTTCCTTAGCTTCTTTCAAATACAGCACCTAGGATTATCTTTCTTCAAAAATCTTTTCTGAATGTCTCCTGTTTTAGATAAATAGGTAATTTATTTTATACAATATACTGGTGAGATACTACCTTTAATTTGCTCCATACCTCCATTGCTTACTTTATTGCTGACCCAGACAGACTTATAGGGGAAGCTTTTAAATTAAGTATCGCATCATAATTGTATATGCATATGTCATGTATAAGCATGTCTATTGTTAATTGATTTATGCATTTTCAGTCATTTGATTATAAGGTTCTTAAGCATGGAGACTCTATCTTTAATGTCTTTTAATATCCTACAGCACTAGCACATTTCTTTACTGTTGATTTCCAATAAATATTAGTGGGCGGACAATGCATAAAGCATTGGAAACGGAAGTCTGTGGCAGCTGCAAAACCACTACTAAGCCACGGTTAGCACTCAGCTTTCATCTTTCTTTTTTAAAGATTTATTTATTTATGCATACAAGAGCTGGGGTATAGGCCTGTGATGTGGGGGGTGAGAGGATTCACCAGAGACAGAGTGAGGAACAGAACAGTCAGACTGAGTGAAATACACTGCTGAGGGGAGAGCAGGCGAGACAGACAACCCACATGCTGCGCCATGTGGGTTGCTCCCTGGCCAGCCAGGGATTGAACTCATGCTGCAGAGGCTTCAGATTGCTTCATAGTGTGGTGCTTAACCCCTTGCGCCACCAGGGAGGCCCCTCAGCTTTCATCTTTTTTTTCCTGAGCAAAATGGGTTGTAATTTATGTTTATTATGCAACTATCCTGTTTAGTTTAAGCACTACTTACCTTGTGGCATAAATTCATAGAGTGAGAAAGTCCATGTCGCATCTTGACTCCTAAATTTTAAAGGCAACTTTTAGAGCAGTTGGCAAAAAAATGCAGTGGATTGAATTTGGAAAGAATCAGTGCCCCTAGATGTACTTTATCTGCATTGTTGAATTGAGTCAACACATCAACAGATGAGGTGTACCACTTTGAAAGGTGACATGAAAGTATTGGGTGTCAGTTATATAATTACTATCTAACCTTTAGAAAATCTAGCTTTTACCCTTAACTGAAAATCTTGACATTTTGGTTGCGAGATTCACTTACAGAACACCTCAGAATAAACTTGGAACTTGAAGGTCAGTGGAGAAACTCATTGTCAATTCAGCGTGGAGAAGCTTACATAACACCTCCACAGCCAGGTCTGGTTTGCGTTAGTGCTACTAGGGCCTCGCTCTTAGGCGTGCTCCAGCCTCTCATCGGAGGGGCAGAGGAAACTGAGGTGCAGACAGACAGTGTATACAGATGACAAGGCAAGCCTTCAGACAGCACAGAGGACTTAGAGATGCTTGAGAGAAAACTAGATGAGTCTTGAAATACGAGCTTCAGTGTAAACATCCCCAAAGACCCAGTGGATGAAATTGAAAGAAAAGATGAGAAACTTGGAAGAAGCAGACAGACAAATTTGAAACAAGTGTTTCTGTGACTGGAGGGGTAAGCAAAAAGTTGGTTTAAAAGCAGTTCTGAAAGCCAGATATATAAAAATCAGGGGTTCTTGAGAAGGAGTGTAAATGGGGGTGGGGCAGTCTTTAACACTAGGGTTTGGGGAAAAAAGGAAATTGCACTCATCACCATATTGAAAATATTCATCACCCGTATTATTGCAGTTTTTACATGCCATCAGGATTGTGCTCCTTCCTCATACCCCTGTCCCCCAAAAGAAGGACAGGAAGAATTTTGACTATATTTGAAAACAAATGTCTGAATTAGAGCATCATAATTAGGCAGACACAAGAGAGTAGAATACCACAGGGACAGTTAAGCAGAGAGATGGTGATGAAGTGAAAAATGCCACTGAGTGGGCGGGCAGCGTGGAAGCTGAACCTGTCAACTCCATAATGGAATGGGAGTCAAGTGTTTCTATGCTTAAAGAAACCCAGAGGTCAAGTGAAGAGAATCTGTAGACGGACAAGGGCTGATAGGTAAGGGTAAATATTTTTGAAATGTTTAAGTAGCAAGCATTTGGGTATTGGAATTCAAAGTAAATGTATTAGTAGATGGAACATAGCAGCTTGAAAGAGAATGAAGGCAAACCCTGTGAGCATGAAATTAGGAATCGTTGCATTAGAAATCTAAAGTTATATATGGATTCCACTTGTATATAAGCCCTAAAATAAGAATATTTGACCTGCTTCCTATCAGTTCACATTTAAAAGCATATAAAAGTTCATGAATATTCCTAGGATAAAAATAATACAACTTCAGATGTTGACTCTATTGGAAATTATATAGATGATTATCTGTATGAATGTGTATGCACGGATTGAATTTTGAAGTCATTTCTTTCTGAAGAAACTTATTATTCTCTGCACACCACTTCATTTTGGCCAGCAATAATTCCAACTCAGTCAGTGTGCTGCAGCGGAATGTTCTAAGCTGAAATGTGCATTGGAATCTGTTTGTTTGCAGCAGATGATTTGACTAAGCTTTGATGCGCAGTCACTTTCTGACATTTGTGTATTTCAGCAGTGAACAATGTAAACTCATTTTCTGAGCACTTTGATTACTTGCACATAGCAGTGCCCATGGCATGTGACAGAGAAGAGCACTCTACCCACTAATCAGATAGATATGCTTCAAGCGTATTTACACAAAATAATGAAAACAGCTGTTAGATACCTTTAAACTTGAGTGTGTTTTGTTATTAATCTACTAGCCTGTACACATGACACTATAATTCTTCGCTCACTCAAGTTGCCTTTAATGACACAGTAATAAAACTGAGAGGGATGAAAGTAATGGAATTGTAGAATGTAATGCCTCAATTGTTCTACAGTGTCTTCCTTTTTGCCAAAATAAACCACAATTAGGTCCATATGGTGTTTTGAAGTTTTCAAGCAATGACCCTAATAAAAAGTAATGAATTTCTGACAAAAGAAAGCATGGCTTTCTTTTAAGCAGATATCTTCACTATTGATCTAGATATGATTGCAGACCAATATGCTAATGGAAGAAAGGTTCAATGTGCATGTTACAAGTGCTTCATTTGTGGTTTATTTCACTAATCAGACATACCTATTTTAAAGGTAGAAATATTATAATCCATTAGTTATAACTCCCCCGTTTTAAGAGTGTTATTTAAAGCAAATAAACAGATACTCTTCAAGAACAGGAAATTTCACAGTCATCTATAATACTGGAGATTGTCAAATTGAAAGAGCTGCAAGAGTTTGTTTGGGGCAATACCCTATTCTGGCAGTACACTAATCAAATTTTTGATTTTCTGTTTCTGTTTGTAAGGGATGTTCACCTATTTAAAATTGCTTGAAATAAGCATTTTATTCCAAATACACCTACCCACCTATTTAAACTAGCTGTCTAACCACAACACTGAATGTGTCTGCTTAAGAATTAATTTTCAAAAATAATGCCACATTCGGCAAAACCTTTAGGTCATCCTTAATATTAGTGAAGCATTATAGATGGCTTAAAATCTTAAAAGCAGATTAAGTTACAAAACAAACTGAATAATAGAAGTATAATAGCTATACTGGTGGATGTGAGAGGGAAAGAATTTTAAAAGAAGGTGTACAAGAAATAGGATTAGGGTAAATTTAACTAGTAATACCTGGACTTGAATCTGTGCTCAGAAATGTACCAGCATTTTCTCTCTGTTTAATGTATGTGCTCAATTCCTTTAAATCTTTACTTCCTTATTCAAGAGACAGGGGTCACAAGAATTGAGATAATGCCCATGATGCAGCTAACAGATTGCCTGGCAAATAGTTACATGTTCAATAAATGCAATTGTTTATGATAAACAAGATGATGTTGATCATCCTCATACCATGTTCTCTGTGTGTGTGTATGTGCTGTTGAATTCATTCATACAATTCATTGCATATTTACCTAGTAACTGTTTGCCAAGGATGTCCATGGTACTATAGAAAATGTAATACTAAATAAAATTCTTTAGTAGTGCCTAATTTATTATTTATTTTAAAGATTTATTTACGCATACAAGAGCTGAGGTGTAGGCCAGAGGTGCGGGTGGGAGGGGGGTGAGAGGATTCACCAGAGGCAGAGTGGGCAGCAAAACAGGCAGATTGAATGAAATACACTGCTGAGGGGAGCAGTGGGCGAGGCAGGAGAGCTCTGCTGTGCCATGTAGGTCACCTCCCTGTCCGGGATCAAACTGGTGCTGCAGAGGCTGCTGTTTGCATCGTAGTGCTGACACTTAACCCCTTGCACCACCAGGGAGGCCCAAGAGTGTCTAATTTAATGGGCCCATAAAAGTTCAGTTCTAAAGAGGATAAGTGGAGAGGTACAAACAAATCTTTGGAAATAGGGGTAAGAATAATTTATCCTCACTGAGTCATGAGAAAATTAGATTGGGAAGAAGGGAGCATATGAAAACTGAGACTTGGAAAGGGGAGGGTGACTTTGGGAGTTGTAAGGGTAGGGTGTGGGAGGTATCGCTGGAAAGCCAAGTTGCTGGAAAGCCAGCAGGTATACCTGTTGAGGGATTTTTTAGCAAATATGTAGAAATTTGAAACTCAGTTTTAAATTATTTGAGGCAAATAAATAATGTCCAATGGAGCCACAAATTAGGTAGGAATTATATTCTAAAGTGAATGAGTTTAAATCTCATGTTATTTAAAATATCTTTGAAAAAATCCTATAAAAAGGGACCACAGTGGAGACTGCTATAGGGCCTTGTATTCAGTCTCACTTAGTTAGCTTTTTTCTTGCAGTGGTGTAGATTTCTTTTTCATTTGACAACCTAAAGATATAGCTAGCTGAAATTTAGAATTGATGTCATACAAATTATAAGAGTGTATCTTGACCTCCTGCAGGCTTCACTACATAAAAGGTACCTGGACACTGAGACCTCCTGCAGCCCTAGCTGCTTCAAGTCCTCCACCTCTTGGGTATAAAGAAATATTGAATGACTGGTGAAACTGTTCTCACTACTGTGTTCTTAATGTTGCTCCTTGCAATGCATGTATTCCTGTATTTCTTAAGAGTATAAGCGATTGTACTTTAGAGTCTATGAAGAGAAGTGCTGCTCCTTCATTTTTTTACTGTCAAAGGTAAACCTTGAAGGTCAAAATGAATGTTCACATCTACCACTCTGCCATTTAGCACTCTTGTTGATGTCACTAACTGACTGAACACTTTTCCAAAGAGTCTCTTTGTGATTTTAGACTGTCAGCCTACTTGACAAGGCATCTAGGACCAGTGGACCTGATTCTTGTTCTTACAGAACCATATCAATTTTTAGTGTATAGTCTAGGCCAGAATTTAGTAAATTGTGGCCAGGAGCTGACCACCTGTTTTTTTTTTTGTTTTTTTAAAGATTTTTATTTATTTATTTATATAAGCAATGAGTACAGTCAGAAGCACAGGAGGGTGAGAAAATTCACCAGAGCCAGAGCATGGAACAGAACAGGCCGACTGACGAAATACACTGTTGAGGGGAGCAGTGGGCACAGCAGGAGAGGTCTGTTGCGCCATGTGGGACCCTTGCCGGTGGCCCCGGGGATTGAACCAGCGCTGCAGAGGGTGCGAGCACCTGTTTTAGTAAATAACTTTATAGGAACACAGGCATGCCCATTTATTTACATGTTGTTGGTGACTGCTTTCTCACTATCACAGTAACTATCACAGCAACTATCACAGCAACGCTTAGTAACTACAATGCAGACCCTGTGCCCTGCAAGCCTGAAATATTTACAATGTTTCTTTACAGAAAATGCTTGCTGACTCCTTTGCTAGCTCTTTATATGTTTAGAGCAGAATCTCAACGTGTGATCAAATGACCACAGAGATGAAAATGATCAGGGTGGTGGTTAACATGTAGACTCGAGGTATCCACCAAGTCTGAATCTTTGGAGATGGAATATGAGAATTTGCACCTTTTTTTTTTTTTTTTTTTATAGAGGCATGTTTATTTATTCATTTATTGGTTTGTTTGTTTGGTTTTTGTTTATACATGCACTGGGTACAGTCAGAAGCGCGGGAGGGTGAGAGAATTCACCAGAGCCAGAGCGGGGAGCAGAGCAGGCAGAAGGACCAAAGTACACTGCTGAGGGGAGCAGCGGGCCGCAGGAGAGGTCTGCGGGCCATGTGGGACCCTCCTCTGGTGGCCGGGGAGCAGCCGGGGATCGAACCGGCGCCGCAGAGGCTGCAGGCAGCTTCGCAACCCAGCGCTCAACCGCTGCGCCACCGGGGAGGCCCGAGAATTTGCACCTTTAATAGTTGTCCTATTGTGTGCAGTTACTTCACAGTAAGTTTTCATATGGATGGTTTAGTGAAGAGGTAAATTAACATGAAAACAATACTATTTAGAAATGGCGTATGTACCACAAATAATCTAGTGTTACCTGTCATCTAGAAAATAGGGTGTCAATAAAGGGACTATTTGTTCTTCCTGTTCTGTGCTCTAAAATATTGGAAAGACAAGCCATGAAGGAGGTTATCATTTGGTTGGGGGCAACAGTAAATGTTTGAAGAGCAATTAAAAAGATGAAATACAAAGCAAGAGTTGTAAGTTCTGAGGAAGGTATGACCTTGGAGAAGCATGATGGGTCCTGACTCATTTCTGAGTCTTGAACTGAATTTGATGAGTTAAGACAAGCATGGAGGGCAGCGTGGGGGAAAAACAAAAACAAACAAAAAAATACAAAGCACCTCTGATTCAAGGGTAAATATTACTGTGTGAAACTTATTTTAGTCACATTTATACATTTAGGCGTACTACTTGCAATACTGGCATATACTTTGTACTGTGGTTTACTGCCTGAAGGAACTGTTTTTTTCCTTTTTTTTTAATTCCAGTCCAAAAGTTCATGTTTAAAGGTAGGAAGGAGAAGCAAAGTAGTTGTTCCCAGAGACTATATATATATATATATATATATATATATATATATATATATATTCTTTATACAGAATAAGAACCAGGCTATTATTTATTCATTTTTAAATAAAATAATGCATAAATACAGTTATGGAATATGCCTATTTTCCAAATTCTCTTCAGTCCATCCTCAATAAATTAAAGGGATTATAGAATTTTAGAGTTGAAGGCACTTTGGAATCTACTGCTTTTACCTCTCAATTTGTTAGGAAAGGAAATTGAGTCCCCAAAAATAGTTAAGCAGTTTGCTTAAGGTTACATGCCAAGCAAAAGAAAGACCACCTAGAAGAACTTGTAGATGTGTGACTAGAGATGCCAACTGGTTTGTTCATGAGCACTTTTTGGATTCTCAGAAAAGTCAGAGGATCAGGGAACACTGGTCTTTGCGGCTCACCATTTAACTAGCGATGAATGGTGTCTGCCCCCTTGGCTAAATAAGTTCTCTCTAGTTCACGCATATGCTCACCACTGTATTTTGGCTCTTGCATTGTTTTACTTACAATAGAGAAGTTCTTCTATAGTAGACAAATATTTCCATGTTCACAGGTATTATTATCAGAAGCAAAAACCAATAAAAGTTAGGCCAAGTGGATCAAGTGTTAAATCAAAAGTAGAGATTGTATTTCTACGTAAAATTTTAAGATATTCCTAGGAGTTTTATATTCTGCTTTAAAAATATTTGAAAGATCATATAAGCCTGTGTCTTATGCCAGCCTCTTCACTCATTTTATCTTACCTGCTTAACTCTCAGAAACAGGCTTTGACTGGTCGCAAGTACACAGCTCACCGGTCTCAGGGTCAGAATTGGAACTTCTGCTTTCTGATGCCCATTTGGGATAAGTGCAAGATGGTAGAGAGCTTTCCTAGTTGTTGTTATATTGTTGGTAGCTCTCTTACAAATCTAGTGTGAACACAGTATACATTCTCATTTTATCCCCAGCACAATTGCCTAGTAATATTCCTTCAATATTACAGCATGAAGGATTAACATCCTGTCCCGATTATATGTTTCTGCATAATACATCGCCCCCAAACTTAATATTCTGTGGGTCAGGACTTTACTCTCTGGGGCATTGAGCCTGGTGACTCAGTGGTTCTTAGCTGGTGAATGAGCAGATCTGGAGTGTCTAAGAGCCTCCTTTCACATGGCTGGTCTCTTAGAGGAGATGGTAGAAGTCTGGACTCAGCTGGGATCATTGGCCAGAAGTCTCTTGTGGTTTTCTCAAGATAATCAGATTGCTTACATGCAGCTCAAGATGCCAGAGAAAGGATTCCAAGAAAGGCAGGTGGAAGCTATGTGGCCTTTTCTGACCTAGCCAGCAGGCAATTGGACTTTAAGTCCATGTCTCTAAATCATATTCCTTCGGAGTCCTATGAGGCTAGATGTTGCCATTCTTGTCCTTTTGTCAGTTTGCAAATCCAATATGCTGAACCTCATTTTGCCTAAGAGGGAAAAGAAGATTCCTACCTTTGGCAATCCATAGTTAGAAACTCTGTAAAAACCAAAGGCAACTGTGACTCTCCAATCTAAGGAGTGAGATTGTGTGTGTGGAGGGGTGGGTGGTGGTGCTGAGATTGTTTGGTGCCTCTGGGATGATAGCATAAGATAAGATTCAGGTGAAAAAGTCTTGCAGTTAAAGACTTGTTAGAAAAGTCTACAGAGCCAGAAAACCTGGGCTGGATTCCTTGCTGTTTGATATGCTGGGCGAGTCAGTTTTTCTGAGCCTTAGTTTCTTTATCTGTAATATGAGAGGATTATACAAAATCACTTCTAAAGGCTCTACACACACACACACACACACACATGCACGCATATCTATGCTCATAATCATCATACATTTTAACTGTGTGGGTGTGAGCAACTTTTCTCACACTTCTATTTTACCTTCTACCACCTCATTCCCTCCCCCATCCTCCCCTACCCCTGCTCCCCCCCTTGTGTGTTTGTTGAGCAGTCTTGGTTTACAGCACTGTATATGTTTTAGGGTTATAGGTTCAAACCTCTACAGATGTATGTTTTCACACCGTGCCCACCACCAAGGCCCCAGCAACCCTCCACCATGCTCTTTTGGGCCCTCTGCCTCCCCAGTTCCCACACCACCCTCCCCTCTGGTTACCTGAGTTTTGCAGTCAGGTGTGAGGGGCTGGTTACTGGTTTGGTTTCTTTTGACCCTTTGTTTTGTTTCCTTCTACTACTACCTTGTAACCAGGTACACAGTAGCAGTAAAGGAAGGTCACAGCAGAAGTAGAAATTTTCCTACCCATACTTGACTAAACAGCGTACCTACCCTAACCAAGGACTTTCTTTCTTAATAAAATTATTGAGGAATTTACTGATTTATTCAGTGACATTTTAGCATTGCTTTTTATTTACCATCTTCCTTTAAATGACCTCAAGCTTCTGTCAGACAGATTACCTAGATAGTCATGTTTATTTAGCCTTCTAAAAATATATCTGTACCAACATTGAGTCCCTCCTTTTTCTTTCAGTATGTCTCCTTCTATAAAGAAATATAATAGCAGCAAAAAGTCCTTTCGTTGTGAGTTAGAAATGCATCTTTGAATATACTTTGTTAAAGTACATTAACAATAGGGCCTCCCCAGTGGCGCAGCGGTTGAGCGCTGGGTTGCGAGGCTGCTCGCGGCCTCTGCAGCACAAGTTCGATCCCCGGCTGCTCCCCGGCCACCAGAGGAGGGTCCCACATGGCGCGCAGACCTCTCCTGCCGCCCGCTGCTCCCTTCAGCAGTGTGCTTTGTCATTCTGTCTGCTCTGTTCTCCCCTCTGACTCTGGTGAATTCTCTCACCCTCCCGTGCTTCTGACTGTACCCAGTGCTTGTATAAATAAATAAATAAAATCTTTAAAAAAAAATTATTGAAAAAAAAAAAAGTACATTAACAATATACCCCTAATGATAGTGACAGGCTTGACTGCATCTGAGTCCCCAAACAGGTCAGGGATAATATTGACACAGAGCCCAGGCTTCTTGCAGTGTGGTTGTTTCTTGAGAGTATGAATCTGTGTGCACACACAGATTCCATCAGTAACTCTCTCTGCCCTGTTCTTCACTGTGTTTGCCCTGCTTTCCTCTCTCCTCCCTTCTTTACCAATCCTCCCCTCCCCGCTGACATTCCTCTCTGTCCTCTCTCATCCCCCGTCTTTCTGACTTTACTAGGTGGGAGGGAGGTAGAGGCCCAGTGCTTCCTTACCACAGGAGCCCTCCAGAGTTGTTCTGTATTTCCCCCCTGAAGGTTTTCTCCTGTGCTACTATCTGATTTCTCTGATTTCCACTGGGCCACTGCCTTTTTTCAGAATGTCTTTGGACCTCTTAGATGCCCTGCCAAATCAAATAACATTTTCTTTTTTCACAAAAGTCCTAAGTTAGGCAATTGTAACAATGCCGACTGTTGGAAAAGCTTTTGTTCATTTGCTTAATATATTTGGATTTTGTTCTTGGGCAGTAAAATATTAAGGCCAAAAAAATGCCTACCGTGGCCATTTATTCACCTTGGTGTTCTTGTTCTGTCTCACCTTGAACCTTGGGATACTCTCTAGAAAGCTAAACTTTTCCCACTGTGCTCTTCTGAGGAAGGGAAGAAATAAAACATAGATACTTCCCTCTGCAGATTTTAAAAAGCCTGACTTTCATCAGAGAAAAGAGCTAACCAAGTTCTCAGTGTGAATGGCAGTAGTGATCTACCACTAGTTTTACAAGAAAGGTATTTTTCCTTTTAAAGTGAAATATTTGGTAACTCCAGTAACTTAAGGGTGCAAAATTTGCTAATGACAGGCAATCCCCTGATAAATATGAAGTTGTAAAATTAGAAGGAATGTGTTTATATGTGGGACAAAAATATTTTTCAGTTGTAACGCAAAATTATTTTTGAAAAAGAGGTGATACTGCTTAGTGTTTGATCCAACATGACAATTTTCCTTCAAGATCCTTATGAAAGTTTCAGTGCCAGAATTTCACACATATATATTCAGAGATAAATGTTTTTAAAATGAAGAGCTTCCTTTAACTAAATCACAGAATCCCTTAACTAAAATTAAGTACTGATGATGTGCATAAAGTAGTCTTTCAATCTATGTTCACCCACAACCCTAAAATATAACATATATATAATATATATATTATACACATACACACACACACACACACACACACACACACACACACGTCTCTCCCCTCACCTCCCAAGTAAGTGTATTTCTTTAGTTCAGTAAGATAAATTTTCATCTGTAAGGCTTTGGTGGTTTTTTTACTAAACGTTGCAGAGACATAGTAACAATGTCATTAGATTATACATATGTCTTGATCAACATTGTTGTAGTTTTGCTTTAAAAATGGATATGATGTTATGTATTGCTCAAGGTCTAATTAATAAACAACTATAGCATAGACCTAGTCTGAAAGATTTCTTGCTAGAATCTCAGAGGGTACAATTAATAATCTTATTTGGAATTATACTTTTTAAAATACATTTTAAATTGTGTTACCTCATGAAAATTTTCCAAATATCATTCTTTCCAGAAATTGTGTTAAATTGTACACTCTAAAAATATAGAGACACTTTGGTTCTGTTTTTTTCCATAGACGGGATTTTTTTTTTTTTTGGTACTTAGAGATTATTGTTAAAGAGGCAAATTATTTTGAAAATACACATTTATTGACAGGAGGTCTGGGAATGTAAACTAGACAGAGAGGTTACATCTACAATAGCGTAATACCAGTACAGCAGCAGTTTAGCAAATTGGTATATAAACAAGCATCTGTTGCAGGAATGTAAGAATGACATCATAAAGGATGTATGGAAAATTTTAATTGAAAAAGAATGATGCACAGTTGCAGCATGACTTTAAGTCTAAATTGATTTTGCTAACAGAGTAAAAGTGGGATTCTTTTAAAACATTCCAATAATGTAAAGTATTTAAAATGTAATGTCCTGTTAATGTACCTAAAAATTAGACTCTAGGTCATCCAATAAGAGTCCTGCTTACAGTAATACAGCCTATGTAATATGCAATTATCCTGACAATAGTTTTATTTTTCAACAATTTTGTCATAAAACAGCAGTAAGATACAATGAATTTGATTCATTTTTTGTGTGTGAATCATTTAATAGGCCATTACATCTACTATATTAGACTTCATTCTCCTTTCAGAGCTTTTCATTATAAGGCTGTCTTTAATGGAAAGAAGTTTAACCTTCCCTCCCAGATAGATTGAACCCCATAACAGTGTAAACATTCTCATTATAAAATAAAATCCCCTTCCCCAAGGGCAGTGCTATAATTATGTTGCAGAGCGTTGTATGAATGTTTCTCTTCAGAAATGCTGTCTCATTCTTGCTCTCAAGTTTTTATCATTTTCAAACAATCAATAATATTTTAAATTATAGTTTAATAAAAATGCATATGATCCAGTTTAAAAATTTTTTGAAGTTATTTTAATCAACTTTGAGAAGAAGTCATCAGTAAAATTGCTGTTGATTTATAAATAGGATAATTAGAGGCTTTCCTCCTAAGTACTGTTCACTGGCATTGTGGCTGTTTTTATTGCCTAGTCAAACCTCTTCATTCAATTTTAAAATTGCCTTTTGAATGAACTGCACTATGAGCTTGCCAAATAGTGTCACCGTTAATACTTTACCTCCTCTATTTCATTGTCCAGCCTGCAAATGCACAATAAATTGTTTGATAAGGGGGTCAATGAGGTTGTACTAGTTTTTAAGTGAATTATAACCAAACAGTTCAGATGATGTCACACACTTATTGTTATTGTAGAGCTGTGTTTAAAAGATAGCAGTACAGTACTTTGGTTCATCTTGTACTGGTACATCAAGAATGTATCCAGTATGAATCAAGATACCGACCCTGCAGTTCTTCAACAAATTGCCAATCTTTATATCAAGACAAAAGAAGAATGCCCCTTGCACATTTGCAAACTTCACCCCTTGTCAAGGGTTTACCAAAAGCGACAAGTCTACCAGGTTCTTAGTTTAGAAAGAGACAGCCTGTCTTCTATGAGAATGTGTTAGACAAAGATTTCAGATGATTATTTCAAGATAATAATTTTATGAAGATGCCAAATGAAGTATTCACTGGAAGGGCTGAGGACCATATGTTGATAGTTTGAAAATGCACAGTTGATCCATGTTATCTGTGACATAGGTCGAAATTGTTTTTCCATAGGTGTGTGATCTCATCGGCTATTAGTGTATATTTTAAGATTTTCCACCCTTTGGCTTGTAGGCGCATAATTATAAACTCTCTTAGAGATTACTTTCATGAGAAGAAAGTCGGGATTTTCATAAATGCATCTTTCTGCTTATGCAGAATTGGTGAGCGTTTTGAAAAATTTAAAAGGCAAAAGTAAGAAACTTTGTGCTTGTTGCATCTAAAAGCAAGTCTGTTTGTGTGTGTCTCTCCCTTTGTAACAGAAGGAATGTTTCTTATGTTTCTGTCTTCAGACAGTTGGCACACATTTCATCTCAGCAGCTGCTTTCTCTTAAAGTGCAGTAGAGTGTAGGACTGTAGTGACACCAGCATTAATACTTCACATTCTGCTATCATATGCTGTCACTGGGAAATATGGATCTAGGTTACATGTGTTTGCAGACTTTGTACTGCTGAATTATGAAAGCTGACTCTGTTGGAGGATTGTGTTGTATTCAGAGACTGTGAACTGAACAATAAATGAATGCAGTACACTGTTTAGCCTGCTATACCATGCTCTCCTTTTTGGGCCTAATTGAGCCCGAGCTTTAAAATTTAGCAGTGCCAAATTGCTCTGGAAAATACCTTAAAATAAACATATAAGTGATTTTCTCCAAAGGCATGTCTGTGCATTATCGTTCACTTTAAACATTTTTAGATTCTATATTTTTCTACAGTAATACAAATCATGGACTTCAGATACATAAAACAATAAAGCATATTACAGATGATCAAAGAAAAACCTCCTATTCCGATAAAAATTTGCAAAGGAGGTTATCTTGTTCAAAATAGCTTGCTGTGGTTGTAAAATTTAAGTAATGTTTTAGATTTTATTTATTTATAAATAGTTTAAAATAAAATAGTCAGGACACAACTAGTAAAATAACAATCATTGTTTTTGCTTTTGAATCTGGGATGTGTCTGCACACATGCTCACCAACATAAATGTATCAGTGCCTGTGTGTGTATACACAGGCATATATTTTTTTTTTTTATTTTTTTTTTTTTTTTTTTTTTTTTTTTTTTTTTTTTTTTTTTTTTTTTTATTTTTTTTTTTTTATTTTTTTTTTTTTATAGAGGCATGCTTTTTATTTTATTTTATTTTACTTGTTTGTTTGTTTGTTTTATACATGCACTGGGTACAGTCAGAAGCGCGAGAGGGCGAGAGAATTCACCAGAGCCAGAGCGGGGAGCAGAGCAGGCAGAAGGACCGAAGTACACTGCTGAGGGGAGCAGCGGGCGGCAGGAGAGGTCTGCGCGCCATGTGGGACCCTCCTGTGGTGGCCGGGGAGCAGCCGGGGATCGAACCGGCGCCGCAGAGGTCACGGGCAGCTTCGCAACCCAGCGCTCAACCGCTGCGCCACCGGGGAGGCCCACACAGGCATATATTTTTAAGCTTATTAATAAAATTTCTGAAAACATAATTACTGATGATTTTAAACAGTATTTAGAGGGCAATAAATAACATTCTATAATACTATTATAATAAAATATGATTGAGCACCTGCGAGTAATGTTTAGGTGAAAACAAATTTAAAGATCAGTGTCTGGGGTAGAGAATGAAAAGGATAGTTGATGCAGAGAGGCTGCATTTGGGAGTAAGAGATGGGTGGTGATTATTTATTAACCCTCAGTACTTAGATGTCTCCTTAAATATATTCACAGATTAAATTTGTTTGGCTTATTCGTAAATCTTATTTGGAACTCTCTAAGTTGAACTGAAATTATAGGTACTGGGGCATAGGCTTTTTTTTTTTTTTTTTTTTTTTTGACCTGTTTTATTTCCATTGAAAACCCTCCTTGAGAGTCATCTTGTATCATGCAAGCGAGCATCATAATTCCCTGTTCTATTACAAAGCAGTGATTCTAAGTAGCTGCAAGTACTTTTATTTAGGTAATATAAAAGTCTCAGGTTGTGAAATTGAAGTTTTGTAAAACTTTAAATTTATTAATCTTTGACTGAGTTAGTTATATCACATGGTTTTGATATCTGACACAGTACTAACTTCTTAGCACGCTGTGGAACAGTGATTATTACAGCATTGCTCACTCATTGAAAGATAAAGAAGTATTAGAAGTTGCTTTCAATTTATAGATTTATACATTTTTCTCTTCCTTTTTCTAAGAGTCAGAGCCAAACAATAGATATCCTTTGTCCCAAAATCATGTAAAAAAAAATGCATTCCTCCTTTTTGTTTTGTCTATTAAGTGAGCAGACTGGGTACCATTACACAGGTGTTAACATTCTGGGCACCATGCAAAATACCATATTTGTAGCCTGGAATGATCATTTTCTCACTCTCCTTTCACGTTCTTTCAGTCTGTGTGTCCTGACCGTAGTGAGATATGCAGTGTTGTTTGCCCCCTTTTCCTCGTAGAGGTTGACTCCTAAGTCATCTGAGAAGTGGCCTGTTTAAAAATGTGTTCAATGTGAGACCATCTATAATTGAGCACGAAAACCATTTATTCCAGAGGGCAGTGTGTCTCGGGGAGCCTAATTCCCCAGCTCAAGAAGAGGAAGCTCAGGGACTCATCCTTCGTTGCCCTGATTTGTGTGGGGCTCATGGTACATTCCTTTGAACAATGCAACTATTTGACAGAACACTTGGCTGTTATTTGCACGCTGGAAGTGCTGTGCAGTGCACACAGAGCCATCGTGACTCCTTTGGAGTTTCATTCTGTATCTGTGTGAATTGGTGCTACCTATGGACACTTAAACTGTTTGGCAAAAAGGGCTCTTGCTGAAAACATTCCTGTCTGGAGTTGGGATCTAAAATGCCACTGTTAGCTGATTGCAAAAACATAAAACACATCAACAGTTTGGGCAGTAGAATTAAACATGTGAATGAATCAAATGAAAGGTGAAAGCAGCACTTTTCTCTCTTAGTCACGCTTCTATTCAGTTGGGAGCCATTAAATACAGTTTATATGGTCTTATCACTACTTCTTTGTGTGGGCTGTGGTGACCTCTGGTTTGCTTTGTGTTTCTCTCTCTTCCCCACAGCCATCCTTTTTTAAAAAGGAGTCATTAAATAAAACTCCTGAAAGTGGCTTCCAAGATCAAACACATGCAAGGAACCAGTATTTTGCCTTCACTAGAAATACTAAATTTTCATTGTTCCCATGCCTGCTTAAGGTCCAATAGGATGGAGAGAGAATTATACCTTGCAATATAATTGAGTCACACTTTTAACATGTTAATTCATATTGCAATTTTTAGATTAAATAACTTTCTCTTAATAATTTCCTTTTCTTATTTCTTCTGTCTTTCTCCCAATGTGTACACGTGTTCAGACTTCAAGTGTTTCCAATTCTTTGGCTGGTGACTTAACTTCATGTAAATTTTACTATTTTTCAATGGGCTCATGTTAGAGTTCTTTCTGCTTAGATGAGTAAAGTAGAATCAGCAAGAAAACTCTAAATGGTAATTATCAATTAAAATTAGTATGATAAATCTGGTGTCTTTTCCACATTGCTTATCTTCTCAAAGTTAATTGTACTTTTAACCTCGAATGTTGGCAAAACTTGAGCTTTTTACTCTTTGTGACGAAGTCTATGTCAAAAATATCTGTATTTCAAGAAGGAAACTAAGGCAGAAGTGATTGGATAATTTGGTCGTGTCAGAGAGAGTTAAACTTCCCCTTTATTGAGGTAATGATCATGGTTTATGATGGCTGGGTCTGTGCCCATCTATAGTCTCTGACACATTTTTGGAGAGCATTACTTATACTCTCTGGATATAATTTAAAGTGCTTGTAGAGAAAAGAATTCCAGGCTAGTGGTTGGCGTGGAAGCACTGTTACTAACTAGCTGTGTGTGTGGTCAGGCCCGTCATTTAACCTTTCACGACCTCAGTGTCTGCATCTGTGAAATGAAATCGTTGAACTGGATTATATCTCACATCCCTCTAACTGTTAAAAGTTTGTCATTTTATATTTCTAATTAGAAGTTGGGTTCTGTTGCAGTTATGTAAGATTAAAAAATACATGAATTCCAGAAGTTATTTCTTATCTTTAATCACTATCATCCCAAGCAGTAAAGTTAAAATATTTTTCAGTTTTGGAAAAATGATTTTTAAAATGAGATTGGAAAGTGCTCTGTGTTCTTCAGTTTGCATAGCCAGAACAAATAGAGGTCGAAACGTAGATTTAATGTAACGTATGATTTTTAGGTTTTGCTCTTTTTCTTAAGCTTCAAGTAAGTTACCTATTTCAGTATTATGCACCATTAATTTTGTAATTATCTACATTATCTCTAGATAAAATTAAAGGTGAGGGACCCTCGCCCCCTTCCCATCCATGCCTGTCAACTCTTATAACTATGTCAGTACTTAAATATGTTCAGTGTTTTAACTGTTTATATTGGGCCTTCCCGGTGGCGCAACGGTTGAGCACTGGGCTGCGAAGCTGCCCGCAGCCTTTGCAGCGCCGGTTCGATCCCCCGGCCACTGGTGAGGGTCCCACATGGCATGCAGACCTCTCCTGCCACGCCTGCTGCTCCCCTCAGCAGTGTATTTCTATGGTCTGCCTGTTCTGTTCCCCGCTGTGGCTCTGGTGAATTCTCTCACCCTCCCGTGCTTCTGACTGTACCCAGTGCTTGTATAAATAAATAAATCTTAAAAAAAATTAATTGTTTATATTTACCTGTTGAGAAAAGACTCTCCTATTCTCTCTTGGCTTATAGATTTTTTGGGGGGATCCTGTGGTTTCCAGTAGATCAAAAAAAGAGCAGGTTCTTGTGATTGCTACTTAGTTTAGGCAAAAGGGAATTTTGGATAAGGTGGACAAGGCCTGGATACTATTCCCAGCTCCGCCACTGACCACTTATGTAACTGACAAAGTACTCAACCAGTAAAAAGCTCAGTTTCTTCACTTGTAGAATGGAGATGATATCCCCTCTCCTTACAGCAGACACGGTGACTTGCACATTCCACATATTTAGTAAATGTGTGCATAACTCATCAGAAGTGAATTGTGAAATTTTTCCTGTGTTCTGCCCTTTTCTGTTTGTGTCTCTGGGACTACATCATGGTTGGAGGTTGGGTGGTCAGACTGGAAGAAATAATTGTTTGGCACACTTTTCTGTGATTTAACCTTAATTTCTTAATTTAACTGAGGTAGTCACTTTTGAATTTTTATTTAGCCAAGCAAGCATTTATTCAAATACAATGCCATCAGAAGTTGAGCTGACTTCACTGGAGAAGGAGGGAGGCCCTGCGATTGCTTTCTCCGATTCAGTCTTACCCTCATACTTTCCTATGATTCTAGAAAGGGCCACCCAGAACTTCTCTGGCATTTGTAAACAAAGTTTAAAAGTCATCATCCATCAATAATTGAGTACTAAAATCATTTATTACAAAGGACATATGATTTGGAACGACTCCTTTGAGATTGGGCTGCAATATACTTCCAGTGCATCACCTTTCTGTCACAGGAAAGTAGAATTGCTGGCCAAATCTATGTGAATCAGCATTATATTATATAATTATAATTGCCAGGAAATTCCATTTACAGAAATAATCCTTTTCTTCATTCTTAAAGGTCACCCATAGCCCACAATTCTACAATTTTATAGTGTGTTTGAAGTATGTTGGATCACAATATATAGCTGCCCATTTGGATCAGCTATGTTATCAAGTTGCAGTTTCCAATTAGCTTAAAGAGATCAGATAATTTATGCACAGTGTTGTTTGACGTTAATAAAGGTTATCCCTCTCAGAGGATCTCACCAAGGGAAATCAGTTTTAATGCCTAGTCATTTGAGTCTATGCAAAGGTGGAAAAATGTGGTCACAGAGCAAAACTTGTGTTCTGTGTGTCTGCTTCAGAATGTCCCGACTAATTTTTAAGCACCTTAGGAGTCAAGATCGTGTTCTCTCCCCCTCCTCCCCAGAAGGCAGGAGCACATGATGCACAGTTCTAGGTGCTCAGTCAATGGTTGTTTTTATTAACCATCGAAGGCAGCATTTGTGGGACTAGAAAAAGTGAAATCTGTGCTAACAAAATGGAAGAGAATTGTCTTTGTGTCCTTAAACTTTAAGAAAGTTTTTTTTGGGTCTCCCTGGTGGCGCAGCGATTGAGCACTAGGTTGCGAAGCTGCCCGCAGCCTCTGCAGCGCTGGTTTGATCCCCGGCTGCTCCCCAGCCACCAGAGGAGGGTCCCACATGGCGCGCAGACCTCTCCTGCCACCCACTGCTCCCCTCAGCAGTGTACTTCGGTCCTTCTGCCTGCTCTGCTCCCCGCTCTGGCTCTGGTGAATTCTCTCACCCTCCCGTGCTTCTGACTGTACCCAGTGCTTGTATAAATAAATAAATAAATAAATAAATAAATAAATCTTTTTTTTTTTTTTTAATTAGTTTTTTTCTGGGGCTGAAAACTTTGTTGTTAGGCCAAAGGCTGTAAGCCTGTCTTATGTTTGCTAAGGACTGTCAAGTTAGAGACCTCTTATTTCGATTGTAGTCCTCCCCTCTCTTATGTTCAGTCCCATGTCCTGGCTCACCAACAGGTTTGAGGACAGGCCACCTTCTTGAGGAATAGGTAACCCAGGTCCTGGTTAGGTTCTGAACAGCCTTAATTGTGGGTGCCCCACCTGGATTAGAACTGTGCTCGTCCTGGCAACTGAAGTCAACTAGTTGAGTGACCTTGTATAAGTCAAGTCACTTAAGCTGAGTCTTTGAAAATGAGAAGATGGATTAAGTGATCACATTCGTTTTAAAATCCTATGAGTCTTACTCTGCAGGGCAGGGGGAGGGAGAGGGATCAAAACAGGGAAGGGAAGAGCACAAGGGACTATGGTGACAGTACACAGGTGAATTGGTGGTGGGAATTACAAGGGGACTCCACCTGAGAGGAGAAAGCATACATTGTACAAAAAGGAAGAATGATGTAAAATATACATAAAATAAGATAAAATTCTGTCAGTCCTTAAGATAGTCTAAATAGTTGAAAATATGTGTGCTCTCTTTTGAATTTTACTGATGAAAAAAATAAGATGGTTTTCACATACCCACACTTTTCCCACAAGCCCCTTTATGTCAGGATGTGCTACAGTGACACCAAAGAATTAGAGCAGCAAATTATAGGGAAAAAGTGAAACACACCTCTTTTTCTTGGACATCAGATTCTCATTTTTCTTCCATATAAAACTGACCAAGTAAAAGGCAAAGTAAATACGAAGTCTCATTTTTGATCATCCACAGCTTGAACTTGGACTGAAGTTGTTTGCTCTCTGATCCAGAGTTTTTGAATGCGTGGCATTTCGTGTGAGCAAAGAAATAAACATACTAAAAAGGTTGTAGAAAATTGTAGATTTAGTAGAATCCCTGAGATGATTTATTTTTGGGCTGGGTTTAGAATGGCAAACAGATGCAAGGGCTTTTTTCTGGCTTTTGTTTTCTGAGTTGGCTGTTCCCTTGCCTGCAAGAGGCCTGGATTCTCTCACTCTCCTCCCCTTTTACTGTGAGCTTTCAGGATTCACTTTTAGAGTTTGATTTGTCCGAGTAGATTTGTTTGATTAGAAGAAAGTGTGTCCAGTGAATGATGCCACTATTATCTTGTATTATTCATCTGATTAACTTTCCACCCCCCAAGGCAGGAGGACAGAGCACTGACTCTGGTGTAGCCAACATTCAACCTCCCAGAAATTTGGAGAAAATGTTGAGCTTTTCATCCCCCCTAGATGGCCATTAGGATGAAGGCTTTTTCTGGGAGGAGGTCCAAAATCATCTCGGATGTGTAGGTTTTGGAGGTTATTCAAAAGGGCTGCTCCATGGAATGTGAGACATTCCCAAGGTCAAATTAGTTTATTTAGGCAGGATTATCAGTAAACTACATGAAAAGGAAAGCGAGAATCCATTTCTGTAAACTTTAGCCTTTTCTGAAAACATGTGCCCAATCTAAAAAAGGGTAATGTTTGTGAAATATAAAATTCTAAGAATGTTAGCATAATCTGGATTAATTTTCAATAATCATATAATATCACAGTACAGAAAACAAGTTTCTGTCTCTAAAAAAATTATCACTTTATTGAGATAATCATAAGAAAGATATAGCTCTATTTAGTTTCCAAGATTGATATTCCTCCAAATGGTAAAAATTTCCCAGGCTTTTTATTTCAAAAGTTAAAAGAAATTTGAATGTCAGTGTGTTCATATTTTGATAAGCTTTTTGAATGTGGATAATTGTATGTCCTTTAAAAAAAAGTTTTGTTTTATTGTAGGTTTTTAATCTTTCCCCCATACCTGCGATTCTATCACACTGTATAGCTTTAAGCTAAGGACTTTCAGAAAGTCCTGTAAATAACAGCCCTCTTTTCTCATTTAAAGCCAGCAGGACATCCCATCATGACTACCTCTTAATTAGATGATATTTTGATCTGTGTTCCTATTCATTAATGCTTTGTTTTCTCATGTCATGTCAGGGTACTATTTACCCACTAATACAATTTTGTGTCATATTCCTAGGAGAGCTGAACCAGAGGAGATTCTGTTTGGCTCAGGCGTTGCACTGTATTTGGTTGCTATAAATTTCAGATTAATACATGAATGAAATTTCATCCTCCTGGAAAATACTTAATTTTATGAAATAAAGAATCTTTAAGAAAAGCCTGTTAATCATTAAGAAAATGATTGACTTCCTAACTTCCAGAGCATTTTTCTGCATCTGCTCTGAGATGGTCCATTGTCTCAACACAGCTCTTTCTGCTGCTGCTCTGCAGTTCCGTGCCTGCTATTTTTTCTAATATTTAATGCAGTGCTTTTTATGTTCCTCCTTTTATTTCATTTTATGTTGTATTGCGTTATGTATTTCACTGTTGGATCTAAATTGGGGAAGGGAATCCTGCTTTGTCCTTGTACTATAATGAAGATAGAGTTTGTTAATATAAATGTAAACTGCTGTCTTAGGTGCATCATCACATGAAGACTGTTTCATAATTGAATATGTTGGTACTAGATACATTTAGAAAATTACAGTCCCTAAACACCTACTCAGAGAGAGAGATGAACTTAATGGTTTGTTGTATACAGTTTCATTTTAAAATATTTTAGAAGAATGATTTGTAAGAAGATGTACAATGCAAAGTAATGATGGTAACAGTGGAACAGTTAAAGGAAAAATATATGCAGCAATTACATTCAACATTTATTAGGATCTTTGTTCTTGGAAAGTTAGATATTTTTAAGGATATCAAAATATGGATGGTAAAATTAGATTAGATTGAGAGGGAGAAATAAGTTTCCAGAAGGATGCTAAGGACACATTACCTACTTTAGTAAACATAACTATAAAGTATATTGCTTTTTATTAAATTATCTGCCTTCACAGAGTGGTAATATTTTAAAATGTATATCGAGTGTTAAAAATGATGAGATTACTACAATTTGAAATGCACTTTCCTTATTTTTCTAAGTGAAATGGGGAAATATACATAAGCATACCTTCAATTAAGAATGAAAAAGATAATTTTAAATATTGCAGATGTGGAAAGTAGATGCCCAGTAAGAAATGTGTGCAAATTGCTGGTGGCTAAAGCTGCATTGCCAAAATTCTTATTAATCAATAGCTAAATGTTTAATGTTGAAAGGGATGTTTCAGAAACATGAAATATTTGGGACAAAAAGGCCCTGTACTCAATGATCTTATAATCACTTCAAAGTTTATATGAGCAACTGTGGCTTCTCTGGTCTTTAAAAAAAAAAAAAAAAAAGAAATTATTCACATTTGTGACTGTTTTTGTTGAGCAAACCATTATTCTTAATGTTTTCCTAACATGAATGTGTTAGGTGATAATTCATAGATATTTCATCAGTAAGAGAGCCTTGAGATTATTTGTTTTCCAAAATATGACATAATGTGACTGTGATTTTTTAGGTCACATTATTTCTTTTTCAAAAAGTGAATATTTCTTCTTCATCTCTGCAAGATACACATTTCTGAAAATAGAGAGATGTTTGAGAATGGAGAAAACATTGTTTAGAAGGAAGTTGTGGGATTTAAAAAAAAAAATCCCTATAAAATTGACCAGAAATTTAAGAAACTGAATCCCATCGAGTTTAAACATCTGCCCTTTTTAAAACAGTGCTGCAGAAGCCAGTTCCTCAGAAAAATTGTGTCATCGGTGCTATCTAGACAATAGCATGAGAAGAGTGAGAGGGAGCAATTGGCTTCAAGGATATGTTGCGATTGTCTGAGGTGAAATAACTACAGTGGTCACTTGGAATTTAGCTGTACTTTCCATATTTAAAACTTGTGAAAAAGAGGGGTTAAAAAGGCTGAATATCTCTGTACCTTAATGAGAGAATGATTGCTGTAATAGTATCAAAGATAAACCAGTATATTAGGAACACGAAATGATAAAGGGTGATAATGTGCCATTCTTGAGACTTCTTGGCTCTTACCTAACACATCAGAAAGTGATTGTTGAATTTTAAATAGCCGTACAAATGGATGACATAGAAATTTAACTTTGCTTTGACCTTATTCTAATTCACAAGATGACTGCAAAATGACTTTGTTGCATCTGAATGTATGCTGGATGCTAAATCACTCCAGAGTATAAAATCTTTGTTTTGGCATAATGTTGATGCATAAACATTTGTACCCCATACTAACCCTATAAACATCACAATCCATCAGTACAATTACAAAAAAGATTGTTTGTTTTCACACTTAAAGCAGACATGAAATAGAGTGTCCTTAACTTAATCACCACCTTGATTTACCACATTTGCATATATTTGCATATTAATTGGACTACAGATTAAAATTGGTTTTGTAATTTTAATTAAGTGTCCACAAAGGTAAATGATTAGAACTGTTTAAAATACATTCTGACATAAATAGCAGTAAAAGCTTTTGTGATGATGTTTTTGTGGAATTACATTCAGAAAGTGGCCTTTTTATGATAGTAATTTTAATCTTAAATAGAATTATACAGTCAAACAGAACTGTGGATTCATAATCATTTTTTTCAAGATTCATTTAATATTTTGCTGATTTGCAGCACTTGATGAAAATGTACTGTAGGTTTAGCTGATTGCAAAATTAGGCCTCTAGAGCTGACAAACTAAGGGTTTAAACCCGTAGTCTTTAGATGCCTATCATATGTGCTTGAAATGTATATATCTCATTCTGTGATTGTGTGTGTATGTGTGTGTGTGTGCATTTTAATGGAATCGACTCATATAACCCTTTTAATGATATACCCTTTAAAAAGAGAATCACCTTAAGGGACCATCACATTCCCAGTTTAAATTAGGAAACATATAAAATGTTTAAAGGTCTCTTTGGCATATTGCTCTGGTACCCAGAAGAACCGTCCTGGTGTTGACACAGGCCAAAATGTGCCAACTTAATAACAGGTCACCCTCCCCGGTGCATTCCCTGTGGAGATGGTACTCACAGCTTGAATAAGATAATTGTTGGGAAAATGTACTTTTTTCCCCTCAAAACCTGGGATACTTAACGTGTGGCATGTGCTTTCTGTTATACCAGACAGAAAATTGGTTTTACCAGAAGGTTACTGGATGCCTAGCACCCCCTTCTTCCAGCTGGCATTTTTCTGTTTGGATCATTTTAAATGTTGAATCCTGAAACCCTCCCCACTCCCAGCTGCCACCTTCTTCCCTGGCGGTACCCTAGACTCAGCTCCCTAATGCTTTCTTGCACCCAGCTGCTTCTCTGCCTGGCTCCTGGCTATGTAGAATGGGATGGGATAAATAAGCCTTTTCCTACTAGTCACCTCACAATTCTTAATTGGATTTCTTTTATAAGCTATGATGTCCTTAAGTTTGCAACAAATTCATCAAATGTCTTTTCCTTTCTAAATCTTATGTGTGTTTGTAATGTATACACCTTAACACATACCCAGACACACACACACACACACACACACACACACACACACACACACTTTCTAAGTTTCTGAAGAACAAGTCTGCTAAACCTTTTGACTTTCCTAAATCATAAGTGAGGAGATAATTTCTTAGAAATAGTTCATTGCATATTAATTTTTAAGAGTCAATTAAAAAAATCTTTGTTTTATCCTGGTATATTAAAATGAGCAAAAGCTTGGGAACTTGCCAAGTATAGTTTCAAATCCCAGGTCTTCTATTTCCCATGTGTGCCTTCTACATTAGGTTATTGTGAGATTTGGATTAAAAGATGAAAGTAAAAGCATCTGGCCAGACTTATACCAGTGGAGTTGATGAAAGTACCCAAATTCACAATATATTTTGAAGGTAAAACAAAACAAATTTACCTATGAATTGATATGGGAGTGTGAGGAAACAATTGGATGAGACACCAAAATTGTTAACCTAAGCAAGTTAGACCTCCCCTGTTTTGAAGGATAGGGACGAATATGACAGAATCAAATTTGGATGGAAAGATCAAGTGTTGGATTCAGACTTGTTGAGTTTGTGATATTTTCTAGACATAGAGAGGGCAGCTTACTTTGTTTAGATACTATTTTGTGTAAATAAAATCCTAAAAGTATTTGTGTGAGTGTGTGTGTATATGTGTGTGTGTGTTTGTGTATATATATATGCTTTTGGTCACGTCTTATGTAGAATATACTTTTGGAAAAGAGTAGATGGACTCAAAATTCCCAAATTGTGATTGACGAGTAGGAGAGGTCCATTTTCAGGTGCTGAAAAATTATTTTAAAATATCGTTTTATTATTGACATTGTCTTAATGGTTTGTATAATAGAAATTTAGGGTTTTTTAAAAAAAAATATTCTCAGTGTTTCTCTTTTCAGGTTCATTTCACAGTTGAAGCAAAGTTTTTATATGATCATTTTATTAGGCAATATGATATCCTAATATATGATCCAGAAAGTACATTAAAAGGCAGAAAGAAAGGTACCAAACATTTCCCCTAGCTTTATTAGTTCAAAGATCCTGAGTGAAATATTCACAAGAAATAATGACAAAACAAGAGAGTATATAAGCGGGGAGGATGAATGAATGAAAGTAAAAGAACCTTAAAAAGAATTTACAAGAATCTACAGTGTACAGCAAATAGTTTTAGCATCAAGATTAGTGTTTCCCATTGTCTTTCCCAGAATTGACCTGCCCTCACTGCCCTAAAGTTAGAGAAATTGTGAATTGAGGAAAGTTCTTCTTTGCTTCCCATGCTCATTGATAATTGTTTTGAGCTTTGCTTACCTCTGCTACTTGGACTTCTTAATCTCAGCATGGTTCTCCTTCCTGGACCACTTTTGAATATATGCAGTACATATTCCCATCTTAAGGACTCTGAAAAGTCTTGCAAAAAGGAACCCATTTTATTTGGAGTTCTGAAGTAGGAGTCCTAGAAGAAATATAAAATATATTCAAAACTTAAAACTTGAGAAAATGTTAACCAAAGGACTTTTTACAAAGTTGTAAGCAGGGTATAAGGAAGACATCAAAGGGTAGGCAGTATTGTGCATCTAATAACAGTGTTTCCATCTTTGGGCCTGCAAGGGTAATTACTAGACACTGAAGAGTGTCAGCTAACCCTGCTCTTAGAAAGCCGCAGTCAACCAGTTGCAACCAGGCAAAGGCAGAGCAGTGAATAAATACTCTGAAATCTGCCTATTTTTCCAATAGATTGAAACCTTCCACAACCAGAGGCAGTGCATTTGATTCAACTTACTGAGGTACAGAGCAAGGACAAGAAAGGTGGAAAGTCTAGATGGCCATACCAAGAGAATCTATTATACCTCAGGCTTTCTTCCCTAATGCTTTTCTAAGTAATAACTCACTTTTGCTGTTTGTATGTTTTATTTTATGTTGATGTGACACCTAAGAACACTTCCAGGGATCTTAGTAATTCTGTGCAGCACAATTTAGAATATTGAGCTAAGTAATGGTCATAAAATGGGGACTACTGTGCTTGTCTGACAGAACAGTTTCGCTCTTTTAAAAATTAAGCCTGTGGTACATATACACAATGGAATATTACTCAGAAATAAAAAAGGATGAATGCCTGCAATTTGCAGCAACATGGATGGAGCTGAAAGGGATCATGGTCAGCGAAATGAGCCAGAAAGAAAAAGAAAAATACCGGATGGTCTCACTCATAGCAGGAATTTAGAAAACCTAAATAAGGGACCAGGAAAAAACCTAATTATAATAAAGTAAAAATCAAAATCAACAAGCAACTATAAACCAGAGACACACTACGGGGGGGGAGGGGCGCAGGAAGTAGGATCAAAACAAGTGGGGTGGGAATTGTATGGGGACTATAACCAAGATGAAAATGCATACATTATACAAAAATGAAAAATGATGTAAAAATGTATAAAATAAAAAAAATAAGCCTGAATGTATTTGGTGGGGACATAAACTCTCCAACTTTGGTGTCAACTCACCACTTTCTGATCCATTCATCAGCACATTTGTGTCACTTCCTAGCCTTAAAAGGCATTTACGTTGTTGTCATTCTGGTTTCTGCCCACTTCCTTCCTTCCTTATCCTTTATCAAAATTTACCTGTTCTGGGTAGCTAGGACCCCATTTTTCTCTAGAGAATCTAATAAATCTAGGTTTTTATGAAAATGATTATTGACAGCTTAGTGTGCCACTGTCCTTGGGTAACATATTTGAAAAACAAACAAACAAAAAAGACTTTCTGGCTTATTTCACTGAGCCTAATTCTTTCTAGCTCCATCCACGTTGCTGCGAATGGCATGAGTTTCTCTTTTTTGATTGCTGAGTAATATTCCATTGTGTATATATGCCACATTTTCTTGATCCAGTCATCTATGTTTGGGCATTTGGGTTGTTTCCAGGTTTTACCTATTGTAAATAGTGCTGCAGTAAACACAGGGGTACAGATGGTCTTTTGAATCAATATTTTTGTGTCAGTTGAGAAGATCCCTAGGAGTGGAATTGCCGGGTCGTATGGCAGCTCCATTTTTAGTCGACTGAGCAGAAATATAGGGGAACCAAATAAGACATCAATGTAAAAAATAATAACAGTACAAAACACAACAAAGCAAAAACAGGCAATTATAAATAAGAGACATCCTGCAGGGGAGGAGGCAGGAGAGGGATCAGAGGGAGTGAGGGAAGAGCACAGGGGACTGAGGTGATGGTGCACGGTTGCATTGGTGAAGGAAACTCTATGGGTACTACACCTGAGGGGGTGGGGGAAGCAAATATTGTTTAAAAATGAACAATGATGTAAAAAATTAAAAAAAATAAATTTTTTTAAAAAAAAGACCTTACAGAGATCATCCAAAACTGCTTCTCTGCAAATTTCAAATGATACAATTTTTTTTCCCCCTTTAAATACACAGGGTATGTTCTATGTTTAAAGGTTGGCCTAATCATTTTTACTTGGTCATGACTGTGTCTTCTACTCTACACTACAAAATAAAGAGACCATGTGAATCTTCCTTGAGCACAGCACACTTTGAATTCTCAAATGCAGGTTCTCTTGGATAACTTGCCAGAGTAGAGAAATGTCAGGGCCAGCTCCCAGGTGAAGTGCCATTGCAGGAACCTCCAGGAATACAGTATATTATCTTTATAAGACTCAAATGTTATTCAAGAGAATAATTTTCTAAATAAGTTTAAAATACCATAATAATTCAAAAGAAATATTCTTTCTATAGATTGTATATAATCAATCTGCTTTCTAATAAACAGACCACATCTCTTATACTTTTCAGAATGTGGATAAAGTAAAATGAATGAAATTCAATCTTTTACCATATCTCCTTTATCTTTTGCCAGAATCAGCTTTTTCTACCACTTTTATACTTTCTTCTATAAAAATGTCTGTTTTTATTTTCTCCCCTTCCTTGTTCACTGTGACTTTGGAATTAGGTTTCCTCCTGGACTAGTCAGTGTTTTTACATTACTTCTTATGTTTCAGTGAAGATGCAGGTGCTGGTTTTATCTTTATTATTTATGCTAAAAGACTGAAAAAAGCACTCTTTTGCTAAATTAGTAATGAAAAATTATTTTTATAATAAGGTCAACAAAGCATTATTACTGGAGGTCATTGGGCAGGACTTAGAAACGTTTTAATTATAGTATATTTCTTAGAAGAATAATGACATTTGGCCTATGTTAAATTTCCCATTAGCTTCTCTGCCTGATTTTCATTAGGCATACCCTGAATTCAGGGCTTAGATGTTAATTTTCATAACACTTGAATGTTTTATTCAGATTACATTGATTCTCTTCCTTGAAGATGTTTTGTTGTTGGAGACTAGTGATGGCAAGAAGTTTTCAAAAGTACAGAAGTAGTTTTGACTCCTCAAGAGCTGTTAGGTATTTTTCTCTATTTGTTATTTTGTTGCTTAGCCTCTAGAAATGACAGTTACTAAGCAAGGCACCATATAATTTTAGGGGTATTTAAAATAAAAATAAGCTGCTATAAGATATTTTAATATTCAGAAACATTATTTTAAGTAACAGATTATAGACTTAATTAGTTGCCACATCAGAATGCCTTTGATAAAATCCCAAAGAACTTTATCAACTTATATTTCCTCCTTATAAATCATGTTGATTTTAAAGTAATAGAGGTATTAGTACTTAATGTTTTTTAAAGCAAAAAAGAACATGAAGAACAATTACAGGGTTCTTCGGTGGTGAAGATTTTCAAGTGACTGAAACCCAATTTCAACTAGTACAGTCATTTAAAATGAGGGAGAGAGTACAGCCATATATTTAATCAGATATCTGAATTATCTGGTGTTATCCTGGGGTCATGCATAGCTGGAATAAAGGAGTTTAAAGCACTCTTGTCTGAGTTATGTCTTTCTCTTTGTCCTTCAGAATGACTTTTTCCTGGTGGGTAAGATGGTCTTTACTCATTCCTGTCTTACATCCTGAGAGCAAAATATCTTGGTAAAAAGAGAGACTTTGCTCAATAGTCTGCCTCCATGAACTACCCTTGAAATGACTCAAGTTGGCAAAGACAATCCCTGAACCAATTACTCCAATCTGGTATTGGGAAGGTGCTTGTTTAGTCCCATATTGCCTCCCTTTTACCTTCCTCACCTTGGGAGATTACAGGGATTCGTTATGGACAAGGAGTCAGTCATTCCTGACCCACATGAAATGAAGTTCTCATAGGAAAGAGGTTGATTAAGAGTAGAACCAGGGGAGGGCCTCCCTCGTGGCACAAGGGGTTGGGCACAGCACTGTGAAGCTGTCTGCAGCCTCAGCAGCACGAGTTTGATCCATGGCCAATCCAGGGAGCTACCCACATGGCGCAGCAGACCTCTCCTATCTTGCCCGCTGCTCCCCTCAGCAGAGGGAGAAGGGATCAAAACAGGAGAGGGAAAGCACAAGAGACTATGGTGAAGGATCATGGGGGTTGTGGTGGAGGAAGAACTATGGGCTATACCTTCAGGGAGAAATCAAACAATGTATAAAACAACTATGTGAAAAAATAAATAGATTTAATTTTTTTTTAAAAAAAGAGTACAACCAGGAAAAAGTCTCTTCCTTCTACTTCCAGGTTTTATATGGAGTTTGTGGATAATTATTGTTTCTACCTACCTCAAAACTCAAAAAATGTTACCTACTATTACACTGAAGTGTTATAAATTTTAGAATGTTGTAATCATTTTGAGAGACAAATTAGAAAGTCCTTAGTAAAATGCAATTTCTTCTACATTTATAAATAAAAAAGCATACCATCAACAGAATATATTTCTGAAAGTGAATATATTAAGCTTAGAAATAATGATTAAGCTTAGAAATAATGTAATCACTGCTAACCCTATGCAGGCACTGTTTTAAAAAGCTTCCCATGTTGGACCTCCCTGGTGGTGCAAAGGGCTAAGTCTCAGCACTATGAAGTTATGGGGAGCCAGTACAGCTCGAGTTCGATCCCCAGCCAGGGAGCTGACCCACATGGTGCAGCAGACATCTCCTGTCTCCTATACTGCTCCCCTTAGCAGTGTATTTCAGTAGATCTGCCTGTTCTGCTCCCCACTTTGTCTCTGGTGAATCCTTTCACCACCCTGCACCTCTGGCCTAAACCCCATTTTTATATGCATAAATAAAAAAAAATCTTTAAAAAAAAAAAAGCTTCCCATGTAAACTCTAAGGTAGTACTTACTAGCAAGGGTCCTAGCAATTACCAACTTTTACTCCAGTACTTGTCTGGTCATGTGTCCTAGCACAATTGTTTAACCTCATTATGCCTCAGTTTCTTTATGGGTCCAGTGGTCATACTAATAGTAACTACTTCATACAATTTACTTCACAATGAAATATATTAGCACCTAGGGCATGATGAACACTCGGTAATTGTTAGTAGAAGAGAAGATTTTGCTATTATTATTTTCACCACCATCATCCATTATTACCTGCTAAATTAGAGCTGTTGGAACAAAATAGTTTGTTTTCTCAAATTTCTCAACTATAAAAATGAAATCATGCAAGATCAAAGTGTTTTTGCCTTATTTTTTCCAGATTACTTAAATATATAAATTTTATTTTATTTTATTTTTTAAGATTTATTTATTTATATAAGAGCCGGGGTGCAGGCCAGATGCGTGAGAGGGTGAGAGGATTCACCAGAGACAGAGTGGGGAACAGAAGAGGCAGACTGACAAAAATACACTGCTGAGGGGAGCAGCGGGCGAGACAGGAGAGGTCTGCTGTGCCGCGTGGGTTGCTCCGAGGCGGGCGGGGATCGAACTGGCACTGCAGAGGCTGCAGACAGCTTCATAGCACTGTGCTCAACCGCCTGCGCCACCAGGGAGGCCCAATATATAAATTTTAAATACACTTAACATGGGCACTATTTGATGAACTCTAACTTCAAGGTTATAAAAAGAACAATTCACAAGAATAATGCTACTTTATTATATGATGATATGATTCTCTAAAATTATTTTTCAATTATTTTCTTCTGTTTAAAGACAAGTCAGATATTTTCTCCATATAGCAAGGTTCATTTAAAAATGGTGTAAAAATTATAACCTAGCAAGACAGCTCATGCCTACAAGAAGAGATTACAAATTTTGGTTGTGGGGAAAGCCATGGTTATGAGAATATCTGAATCTGATAGCTTTTTCCTCCTTTGTTTTAATTAAGATGCTTGGATTAGATTATTCTTATACCTTCATAGTCTACATTTGTAAATTACATATATTCATTATACTCAAATTTCTTTCACTGGTGCCAGATTTTGTAGATCAATAGATTCAATGGAATATTTTTCCTACTATTTCTTGGAGACAGATGGGGTAATAATTCACAAAATATAGGTATGATACCCAAGAATTAAAAGATGTTGGATACAAAGTGGTGAATAGAATTTATATTTTGGTGGTAGAGGCTGAAAATAAATTAAAATAATTACAAATATTGTTAAGAGCTATGAAGGAAAAAAAGTAGGGTGATACGAAAAGCACGATGGCGGTAGATGATCTAGTCAGAGGGCTACTCTGGGAAGATGATACTAAATCTGAATAACAGGAAGGAGCTGAAAAGGGGGCAGTAGCTTTCCCAGCAGAAGAAACAACAAATGACAATCTAGAATGGAAATAAAGTAAGAAGAGAGGTATAGGAAACAAGACTATACTAGTGAGGTGGGAATGGCCTTGTCATATTGATGAGTGTGGTTTCATTTTGAAATTCACTGGGAGGCCTTTGGAAGGTTGAGTAGAGGCAAGACATTATTTGATTAATAGGTAGACTAGATAGAAGACTTTGGCACTAATCCAGACCAGACATCATCCAAATCCTTCATTCTTTTCTTTCTTTTCCCCAGTTATGCATTCTTTATTCTGAAAACCCATAGCTCACTCTTCCTTTATGTAACAAATATTTATGAAGCCAACACAATGTGCCAGATGGTGTACTAGATGCTCTGATATAAAGATGAATGATATTATTTTTTTCCATGTCCTTTATTGAGTAGTCTGTGTCTGCTTGGGCACAGTTGGAATCAAAGGAGAACTTAAATCTTCCTGGGGAAGATTCCTGGAATGGCTTTAGCTGAGTCTTAAGAGATTAGGTAGAAGATAACTAGGTAGACAAGGGGACTAACCAGTATTTCAGGCAAAGGAGAGAAAGTGTAAAAAATAGAGGCACCAAAATTATGGCATGTTCAGTAAAAGATAAATAGTTCTTCAAGGCTATGATATGTGGTTGGAGTGGATGAAGATAAGGGTGTTAAGCAATTGGAGGTCATTATCTGAGCATTTTGTTCCCTGTGTTAAGGAGTTAGATACTGGGAGCCAATAAGATCTGATCAGGATAGTAACAATATCAACTTTCTCCTGTTATTTATTTGAATGTGGTGGCATGAAATTGAAAGGAGACTATGATTAGAAGGATATTGTAATAGTTGTGTATTATATCTGTCCAGTTTTGTATTCATATCTATATAGTTTCTGTTGTATTGCGTGTGAGATGCTAATTGTCTGGGCTGGAAGAAATAAATTGACAAGAACAAGGAATTAAGAAGATTCTAAGGGACTTGGTGGTTGATGGATAGGGATAGCTCAGGAGGAGGAGGGAGAAGGTGACAGATGGTACCATTTAACAGGATAAGGGAAAAATCAAAAGATTTTGGGTGACAATTTTGTCCTCAGGAATTGGGACTAGAGGCAGGAATACCTGAGTATACTCAGTTGGAAGCTGAATTCAAGTATCTAGAACTCTGGAGAGTGCTCAAGCTGATATTTTTAAACTTGTCACAATATAAATTAAAAGCTAGAAACTGAAGTTGTGCAGACTATTTAACTTTTTAAAATTTGTCTTCTTTAGTTTGTACTGTTTTGTTTTTTAATTTAAGCAGATATTTAAAAATCCATGCATTTCACATAATAATCTCCATGTAGTGATGTCAGACCTGTATTCCAAGATAGCAGCAATATTCTGGCTGAAGGAAAGGCCACATCAGATGAATGTGGGGTGTAGCATATATCTGAAGAGGTGGAAAACATGTACCTCTGTATCATATAGGTGTTGTAAACCAATGTTAACTTAATTTTTTAGAAAATAAATATACATACAATAAGTAGATAAATATGGAAAGTTTCCAAAAGGAAAATCCTTTTTAAAGTGACCAAAAAAAAAAAAAAAGGCTGTGCTGATAGAGGTGAGGATACCCTTTTTTTGGACCAGAGTACCCAAGCAACTCACTTCAGCTACTTATGTTACCTGCTTAGCCCCTCTTGACATGTGAGTTTGAGATTCCAGGCAGAATACACAGTGAAAAGGGAATAAGATCAGAGCCCAGGCCTTATGGAATATCAGTCCGAACAAAGGCTGTACTTTGGGTGGGGGAGTAACATCCCAGGAAGGAGAATGGGAGGAGGCATTTCTCCTAAAGTTATTTTTAAATTGTTTTAACTTGCACCTTTTCTCTCTTCCTTTTCATTGGTGTTTGATAACCTCCTCTCTCTGGACTAAGCTATCTATGATTGACCAATCTATTTTGTTTCATTTAAACAGCTCTTCCTAAACACGAGATCTTGCTCTTCACATTGTGGTCCCTAGTTAATGTTTCCATGTGGGAATTTTCTACAGAATTTCTTGGGAAGTTTACATTTTTCCAAATACTCTATCCTGGGGAAAAAAATGCAGTCAAGATACCTGGAGAATTCTACACTTTTTTTAATGGAAATTATAATAAATTCTACAATAGAATTTATAATTCTCCTATAATTATTAAAACTTTAAAAATCAGAATAAAGATGTTACTGGTTAGATCTCTACTACAGTCCATGAAAGTGAGAGCAGGTACAACTGGCAAACTGAAGTGATGGTCAGGTTGCCATTTCTGGAGACTGGGACCCGGCCGTATGGGAGCTAAGCAGGCAGGGTCATCTGGATATTTTGAGGATTTATTTAATGTTTGATCCCCCCAGGAGACTGACACTTTCATGAAGGCAAGAAATGAGTGTGTTCTGTCTTCTTCACTTCTGACACCCTTCCTCCTACACATCTTGATTTCTCAGTTACTTGATGAATAATAGGTAGTGTTGCTTTGAAATAGAAAGGGCAATAGTATTTTAGAGAGCATGATGCATAGATGGATAGAAACCTAGGGTTAGCTAAGAAATTTTTCTAACATATTGAAAGTGACTTTTATAATTTTATTATTTCTATCAATTTAGTTACTATGTAGCAAACTAATTTGCCTAAAGTAGCAACATACACATATGTTTTACATTTTCTGGTCATATAAAGAAACTCAATGTCACACTCACCTTGGTATTTAAAAATAATTTGTAGGCAGTGTGGCTGCTTTAGGAACATTATTAGAAATCGGCTCTAATTGCCTTTGTTTCTGGTATTCCACGAAGGTGTAATTTTGGATGACTCTCCAGATGCAAGTTAAACCATCTTAATACATAGAAATTCACCTTGTCAAAAATTTCTTGAGAAATTGTTTTGCCATTGGAAAATGTTTCATTGAAAGACACTTGTAATGGTTTTGTTAAGTATTTTTAAAAATCTCTGGATACTTAAGCACCACTGCCTCACTGATATTTCATTACCCTCTTTTTCATGGAGTCTCAAACCAGTGTTCCCTCCAAATAATACTATACCTCACTCTAGTGCTGGAAATTACAGACTTTACTCTCCTCATCCTTGTGTAATCCAGTTTCCTAAAAGGAAGAAGTACAAACAGGCTGGCCCAGCCCCAGGGGCAAAGGGTGAGGATTAAGATATGACCATTTTTATATTCACCTCCTATCAGGCACTTGTTCTATACCATGCAGCTCTTCTGGGATGTAGATAGATAACAGCAAACAAAAAGATCTATAATCTTTACCCCCAAGGAATTTCTATTCTTGTGTATAACTGGTTGGAGGGAGCAAAGTAAACAAGTAAAATACATGTAAGATCATGAGAAGTGCTGTGGTAAAGAATTGAGAGTGTCACTGATCCTGAACTTATGTTGAAGCCTTGATGGCCACCATCATCACCTGGCAGACCCAACACCACACAGTCATTTAAAAATAAACCATACATGAATTAGTTCCCGACATTTGAAAGCCTTAACATTTCACATAAAAGCCCAAATGTCAGGCCTCCCTGGTGGTGCAAAAGGTTAAGACGCAACCTATTAAGCTATGGGCAGCCACTGCAGCACAAGTTCGATCTCCGACCAGGGAGCTACCCACATGCTGCAGCAGACCTCTCCTGACTCACCCTCTACTCCCCTCAGCAGTGTATTTCAGTCAGTCTTCCTGTTCTGCTCCCCACTCTGCCTCTGGTGAATCCTCTCACCCCCCACACCTCTGGCCTGTACCCCAGTTCTTATATGCATAAATAATTAAAACTTAAAAAAAAAGTCTAAATGTCTGACTTTTTACTGAAAAATCAGAAGATTTGGCAGTGTTCTGGCATCAAGTGAAATTTGGTCCAGGTTGCTCCCTTTAAATGTGATATCATAAAGCTAACGGATTGTAAAGTAGATCTAAGTATAGTAATACTTATTACTTAGTGTGTATCAAGAACTGTCTTAAGTATTTGACTAATTTGTTTTAGTATTAATTCATTTAATCTTAACAGCCCTCTGAAGCAAATGCACATCTGGCCCTGAGTTCAATTCCTGCCCTTCCATGTATGCCCCTTTCCATTTTACCTCATGAACTTCATTTGTATTTGATGGGGTTGAGATCTGAGGTGTCTATCATGATCCAGGAATCCTGGTCTCACAATCCAGAGTAATTGTAGACTTGTTGCTGGACCTTCTCAATTGATTCTACTCGAAGGCAAAGGGACAGTAAGGCAGTTGACTCCTCCCACCGGCATATCAACTTGGCTGCCCTTGCAGATGAGTCCATTCCTTTAGTGCTGGCCACGTCCTTGTGAGCGGCCCCACTAGAGGCGCCAGTCTTTCTGCCTCACCGTGTTTCCTGCTTGGCTCCATGCAGTTGGCTTGACTTCCTCACAAATCCTCAGATAAGAACAAAAGGGTCTCGAAAACTCTGCATTTTGCTGAGTAAAATACCCAGCACAGGATGAAAAATGAAAGCTAATGATCTTTTCCTTTTTCCTCTTTTAATTCCTTTTTAAGAAAGATTCCATTTGAGTCATCAGTTTTAGAAGATAAATTCTAAGGGGCTTCTGTCTGTGTGTGTGAGAATGCACGCATGTGTGTACATGTGTTTGTGTGTCCATTGCAGGGAGGTAAATGCTTGTCACCACTTAAGTGGGTGGTGTTTGACTTCAAAGGACAAAAGTCATCCATTACCTGTATATTAGCAGTGATGAAACTTAGCAACAATAAATATTTAGCAGAGTTTCATTCCTCCTTTACTTCATTTACAGAGTGATTGGAGGGTTTTCACAGCTCAAGGGACTGAAACTTGGCATCTACTCTGCTAGTCTAAGTTCATTTTTTATCTTCTTCCTTTGCAAAAGTTGTTTCTTAGTTACAGAATATCAAACTTAAGTTGGATGCAGTTTTAAGCTTTTAGGGGCCAACTTTGGGTTTTAAAATCTTACTAAACAATAGCCTCCAGAGACAGATATTTATTATAAAACAATATTTTAAAAACTCATATTATTTTCAATCTGTTTGATCATTGAATACAACGCTTGTCAACATTAAGAGCTAATAAAAGAATCTGGCTTCAAAGGAAGCCTAACAAGGAAAGGGAAATGAACATCATTACTAACATGGGGTAAGGCCTGCCATCCTATGTCTGGGAGGTGATACTCAGCCAGGGATTGGAGGTAGTGGTCCTAGAACAACTGAACTCAGTTCAGTGTCTGTGGACAGGAGTCAGGAATAGGTGTGGTCCAAAGGCTGTGTCAACCCCATATCCCATGCCAGGTCAGACCTTCAGAGATCATCAGCCTTTAAATAACTAGGCAAAACCCTCACGGCCAACTCCTTTTTAACCGTAAATCCACACCAATTTAATATTTCTTGAATAAGCTGTGATTTATCTAAGAACATGAGTGTTAGCAAGATTTGTCCTTGGGGGCTCTGTCACTTAATAGCTGTGTGACCTTAGACTTACCTACTTAACCTTTTTGGGCTTCTGTTACCTCTTCTGTAATGTCAGCGGGGACTAAATGATCTCTGAGGTACATGCCTGTTCTAACATTTTGGGATGCTGTAGAAGTCATTGAAAAAAAAAGAGTTTTTGTTACATTTTTCTTTTCACAAATAGATCTATTAGAATGTAAGCAAAGAATCTTCTCTGCTGAGTCTTCAGGTGATGTGGTTCCTTTTCCCATTTCCATTGAGATCTGGGCTGGGAGAATGTATTTTAACATCATTTTTTTGGTTAATGGCTGAAGGATAACTCTGCCTTGAAATGAGGTTTTTCCTTCAAGTTACTTGACACAAAATGGACTTAAGTTTGTGGACTCATACCTGGCTTTATATAAACAGAGTCCCAAAGAAACAACTCTGTTGCATTGTTTTCCCATTTTGCTGACGGGGAGCTGCGGTGCTAGAAAAAGTAGCTGGAAGTTGACAATAGAAATTCCGATTTCAAATCGTAGTCCTGCCGTTCTGAGCTTCAGATTCTTCACTCTGAAAATGAAGCTGGAAAAACACCAATTTATTACGAAGATGTTTAAGACACTTAAACAGTGATGCCTCATCCACATGCAAGAAATTGTTATTAAGCTTTCAACGAAACAGTGTATACATGCATAGACATCTAAAACAAAAGTTTCATGAAACAATACTATGTGTAATTCACTTTAATGTTTTCTTTCCCTCTTTATGTTACCTATTTCATTTATTTTTAAAATGCTGATCATGACTAATAAATTAACTTCATAACCCATTAATTGGTGATGAGAACACCAACCTGGCACACTCTTGGTCATTCTCTTTTTCCTTGGGAATACCAAAGTTTGGACTGAACATGCATCTGCAGTATCATGAGTGACCAGGATCTTCTGCCAACCCCCAAAGCACACCATTAGCCCCTTAAAGATAAGGTAAAAAGCATAGCATGACCATAAGGAATAATTTTGCTCTGGAGGACAGACTAGCTGTGTGACCTTGAGTCAGTTACCTAACCTTTCTGTTTCTTTGTTTCCTTAAAAAAAAAAAAAAAAGCAACCTGGGATGATATTGAATTTATATGTAGCACTAAACACAAAGCAAGCCCAAATTAAGCACTTACTTAATGGTAGCTATTATTAGTCAGTAAGACACCAAGTATCTTTCTCTTCCTTTCACTATAATCATCCCACCATTTTTCAGTTTTGTTTCCTTGACGTCTGTAATATTGCAATAATCTCCTTGCTGACTTTATAGTTTTGCCAATGAGCCAGTTCATCTTGCATAAGAAAATCAAATTAAATTCAAATAAAGACCATTGTGTCTCATCACCTCACACTCCTAGTTTTATCCTGTTATCTACATATTGGTTCTATAAATCCAGATTTTCTAACCTGATATTCTGAGTCCTTTCAGACTGGTCTCAGCATGACGTTCATTTCTTCAGTATCATTTACGGAAGGCCTACTATGTGCTAGTGAGGGTCAACTTCTGGAGAGTCAGTAGTGAACTGACAAAACAACCACTTCCCTTTGGAGCAGGGAAGACAAAGAAAATAAACAAGTTAATGTGTGCTTAAATAATGCATAACTATATAATTTTGAGTAGTCATAAGTGATATGAAGAAAGATAAAGTAGTATAAGAGAATGAAATATGAACGTGTTCCACCAACTTAAACTTCTGCCTTAGCTAAACTGATCTTGCACTGGCATTTGTAACTGCTCCCCAATTCTAGACTTTTCTTTGCCTTTCATCATTCTGCCCATTCTTCACAGCTCTGTTCAAACCCTTCCTGCTCTCCAAAATTCTCACAGTGATCTCTACTCCCCGCGGTAGCATTTTCTGTCTCTACTTTTTTATTCTGCCTTTCATCATTAGCTCTATTTTATGTGTGCGCGCATGCACACACACACACACACACACACAATTTGTCTCACCAATCAGATTATGGGGAGAAAGAGCATGTTCTTTTTCACAACTCTCAAGATACTCTCATGATACCATGTATGCATGTACATGGTAACGATCAGGAAAATGCACTTAGCAAGTAAGTATTGAGTAAATGGGTGGTTTCACACTCAGTTGTTAGGATATTGATACAACAATAAGGCAACAGGGCAGATTCTATCAAAATATGTAATGTACATGTTCTATGATCTAGTAATCCCAGTGATAGCTATCTTTTCTAATGAAATATCAGCATGAATATACAGGAATGATTATCACCTTTGCAGTGCTTTTGAGGTAATATTTTATGTTTTGCACTTTAAAAGGGTGTTTTTTTTAAGAAAGGGGCAAAGGAAAAAGAAGTATCTGTGTAGACACAAATGGACAGAGATGTTATTGCTACTGCTTTTCAAAGGCAAAGATTTGTTAAAAGAGATGCCTGCATAGACCCAGGCAGTCTTGGGACAAGAACTGCTGAGGTAATATTTTAGAAATAACCTAAATATCTTTTAGGTACATGGTATAGATTAAGGTGTATATATATCCAGTGGAATATTATGCAGTAGTTAAAAAGAATGAAACAGGTCCATATTTACTGATAAGAAAGATATCCATGATATATTAAATGAGGAACCCCCCCCCCCACAAAACTGCAGAATGATATGCATACTTTGAAACAATAAAAACAAAATAAACTCTATGGGGGGTGGGGGCACACATGCTTTCACTGACTAAGAGGAAAATGAAACTGCTGACTAATGACAAAATATAAACCTCTAAGTCTATTTAGGAAATATTTATAGACTCGTGTGTGTGTGTGTGTGTGTGTGTGTGTGTATACATATACACATACATATATAATTTAGGTAAATTGTTAAGCCTCAGTTATTGTAATTTAGAACAAGAATGAGGGAAAAGTGCATTTTTAAAAAATCAATTGTTCTTTTTATCTCCATGTTCAAGTTGTATGCTTTAGAAAACTGTCACCCTTACTATCGTTATTAGTAATGTTTCATCCGTGAGTCATAAAGGCATTCCATCTCAACTATTTTAGTATTCTCTAAATCATCCCCACTAAGTAGATGCTTCGCCAATATTTGCTTCATCCAATAATAGAGAACTCATTACCTACTAATGTGGCTGATTTAGTTTTAGACAGCTCTGATTATTAGAAAATTCCTCTCCTTATAACCTCATTGTTCTTACTTTTTTTCCCTTTGGGGACATTCAGACCATTTTTCTCTGGTGGTCTATCTCAAATTTGAAATGGTGTGGTAGTCAGTCATGTTCTAACAATTTACTTTGTTCTCTACATTTAGCAAGTGTTTTTTTAAAAAGATTTTTTATATATGCATACAAGAACTGGGGCAAAGGCCAGAATTGTGGGGGGGGGAGGGGTGAGAGGATTCAACAGAGACAGAGTGGGAAACAGAACAGGCAGATTGACTGAAATACACTGCTGAGGGGAGCAGTGGGTGAGTCAGGGGAGGTCTGCTGTGCCATGTGGGTAGCTCCCTGGCCAGGGATCGAACTAGTGCTGCAGTGGCTGCAGATAGCTTCATAGGTTGCGTTTTAACCCCTTGCACCACCAGGGAGGGCCACATTTAGGCAGTTTTAAAAAGATCTTTTAGTTTTTCTGTTATAAGAAAGGAAACAAAAGTATGGCAGTAAAATTAATTAGTGTTAATTTTGATTAGTATTTAATTCCAAATCTAGATATTTGGTAGTAAGATATATAGATCCGTGAGTTGTAAATGTTATATTATGATCTATAGAATTTTGTTTCATAAATTGTTACATCTTTCATTCCAAATCCCACCTTACAAAGGTTATATTAAAATGTGTGATGTGTCTACCATGTCCATATTTAATAGATTGCTTAATTAATTGTGCCCACCTATATGGACAATAGATTTTTCATGATATACTAAATATAATATTTGGCTTAGATATCCCAAATCTAAGAAATATTGGTCTCTGATAATTTATTATGAAACAATATTAATATATTGCTATTATATATGATTCTGTTCAAAATGGGACTCCACAATAATTCTTTAGCTATTAAAGAAGACCTTTTAATAAGCAACTATTACACTCTGGATTTTAGTCCTAACAAATGAAGTTTAAAATCTCAAAAAGTTTCTGATGAATGTCTTTGGGAAGTTTTTAAGTGATATTATGTTAAATTTGGATTTCACTCACTCATAGATGTTAATATCCTTTTAGAATATATTCTTTAGAATTTAGAATATAGTACTTTATATTTTATTTATTTATCTATATATTTCACTAATTACACTTTTTGTGGCAATTGCATTTTGTTCACAATAATGAAAATTGAAATGAATATATTGCTTTAAAGACGAATTTCTTCAAGTCTTCTATCACTATCTTCAATTTTTTAGCTGTTGTTTAGCTACTTGCCACAATATTGACAGGCATCTGATTGTGTGGCCTAGTTCTAATTATAGATATAGGCTACTTCACATGGAGCTGGATATTTCTAAGAGACTAAACAAAACGTGTAATGCTGTGAACAAGGAAAACAGCAGCATGTTTTTACTGTAAATTGAATGTTGTCATAAACAATAATTATCAACACAGTTTTGGTATCATGATACTGTCTTGGGCCTCATCATTCAAACTATTTGTCTTTGTATTTTACTGTGATTTTTTTTTGGGGGGGGAACCCAACAACTGTCAATCTAATCATTATATTCAGCCTACATTATCAAGCAAAACATATTTACAGCTAGATCTACACTGTTTTTACAAGTTTATTAAAAACATGTGTTGCCCAGTGCCAGGAATAGCTACAGCAAATGCTAACACCAGTAGGCAAACTGTCTCTTCGCTTTCTTCTAAAGATTTAGCTACCCCAACACTTTAACTATGATTTATAAAGTAGATGTTCCTATGTGAAATTGTATATTGCAGATAGGACCTGTGTGTGTGTGTGTGTGTGTGTGTGTGTGAGAGAGAGAGAGAGAGAGAGAGAGAGAGAGAGAGAGAGAGAGAGAGAGAGAGAGAGAGAGAGAGAGAATGAAACAAGAGAAAGAGAAACTAGAGAGAAAGAGAATGAGAGAGAGAGTTAGGGAGTGGGGGTGCAGGGGAAAGGGAGAAGAAAACCTAATGATGAAAATGAGCTAGTTAAGGGAAACCAGGACTGCGGTACTTCTTTCTACTACTTTTGGCTATTTAGTTTATTCTAAAGAAGCCCGATATACTTTAAAGCTACAATTTTTTCCTTGTAAAAACTGATAACATTAACTATTTGAATATATCTTTGTAATCATTGCTTTATTGACCGTCCACACAGCTCCACCATTCTCAGTTAGCCTGTAGGCACCATAGGACTCTTCCTACCTTATGTGCCACTGCTTTGACATATAGTAAAAGCTCAACAAACACTTGTTAAATGAATGAGCATTTGAAAGAAAGAGAGAGACATTTTCTACATTTGGCATGTGATAGTCATGAGCTACTCTGTCCTACATTGATTCCCTTCTCTGAATTCCTAAAGTCCATGTATATTAATCACTTCATTCATCGCTTAGTTACATAATGTATTATGTTACTCCCCAGTTGTTTGAGGTATGTACATCTAGCTCCACATTAGCTTGTTGATTCCCAAGGTCTTTGTATTATTTCTTTTCAGCAACTAATCTGAGAGTTATGCACTGCGTATTTAGTATTTTCTGTCTTCCCTGTGTGCAAAATAGATTTGAAGAAACCAGTGTGAGAAGTAGCATTCTCTTATCAGACTGAAACATCGGCCTATCTCACTCTTCAAAATCTCACTGGACTTCCTGTGAGATATGTTACTTCCAGTAACATAGATGATTTGGTATTTCTCTTAACTAAGGATAACTTTCTACAAGTTAATGATTGCTTTTCATTGGTGAGTAATTGAAAATGATTACTTTTCCATTTCTTGATGGCATATCCAGTTAACTTCAAGAGTACAAAATATGTTTTCAAAGTGAAAAACAAATATCAATTTTCTTATAATGATCTCTAAAAACAACAACAATAATAATAAAGAAACAGCTCTCGAGGACCTCTCTGGTGGCCTGCAGGTTAAGACTCAGTGCTATCACCTCTGCCACCTGAGTTCCATCCCTTGTCCGGGAGCTACCCCATATATGGTGCAGCAGACCTCTCCTGTCTCACCCACTGCTCCCCTCAACAGTGTATTTAAGTAGATCTGCCTGTTCTGCTCCTCACTCTGTCTCTGGTGAATCCTACACACACACACACACACACACACACACACACACACACACACGCACCTCTGGCCTACACAAATAAAAAAAAAAAAAAAAATCTCAAAAAAAAAAAAAAACAGCTCTGGAAGGGTGCTGCCGTAAACTGTTATTAAATAGCAGCAAATATCCACTTGCAGATGTTGCTATTAATTTACAAAGTATGATAAAATGGTCTAACTGCTTGGTTTCCTAGCTGAATATGTGTGTGTGTGTGTGTGTATACATATATTTCTATATATCTGTTCAAGTATGTGGAGATAGTTCAGTGTCTATGTAAAAAAGAATCCTGACTTGCCTTGTCATTAAAATCTAAGTTTCTCAGCAGTGGTAATTTTTAGTTAAGTGGTTAATTTATTTCTTCTTTTTTCCCAAGTTTTCCAAGAATTGTAATTTTTTGTTGAGTAGTTAATTTTTCTCATACTGTGCTTTTAGTGGACTGATTAAGTGCCTCGTTGTCTCTCTACCAAGTGGCTATTTGGAACAAATAGGTGAATGCCTTCACAAATGTGTAACTAAAACTTCTTTTTACTACATAGAGTGACAGAAAGCCACGGTAGCATTCACTTATCTACTGTAATATACACAGATGAGCCAATACGCCATAGAATGTGGGTTTGCTTTTTTATTTTAACATTTTCCTTCCTTCAAAATTACCTTACTCTTTCAAATAAATAAAATACATATCAAATATTTGACCAATAAAAATTAAGCTTGACTCTTGCATGAAGCCATAGAATTATTATTAAAAGTATACAAACTTGACAGTAATACCTGTGGAATGTGGAATATAACGCAATTGGCACTGAGGAAATCTTCAAATCATGTCAAGTGTATCCCAAATTAGACAAACTATAAGATTCTAACCTCCATCATGGATTTCAGTCAGGAGAGCTCAACATAGATATCAATATTGTGGGTGGCATAAGTTAGCACAAAAAAGAAAAACTTTCTCTACAGCTTATGTGAGCACTGCCTTTGCCTATACTTCTTAACTAACATTTGGGTAGGGATTTCAGGAGGGAACTCTTCTTACAATCCCTTGTAACAGTCCTGCTTTTTGAACATCTTTTTCCAAATAACCTGGACTTTTGATTTATAATCCTGAGAGAGCTTACCTCTGTGGTTAAACCTATTCAGGCAAACACACAGAATATACATAGCAAATAGTGTGTGTACATACCAGAATGTTCACAAAGAGAATATTAATTTCTTCAAAAGAAAATAAAGATACAAAAGTGCTTTCTGTTGCTCATCGTTATAATTATGGAGGAGGACCCTAAGTTTCACTATTTTCCAGTGATATTCAATGGGAGTTAGAGAGTCTTCTGAGAAAAACTTTTTTTTTTTTTAGCCTTTTCTGCTCGCCTTTCTGTTGGGTTGTTGGAAAAGTCGTGACTCATTTTTGCATAGAAAAAATACATCATGATTTTTCTGACAACCCAGTATATTATGTGACTTTGTCAGATTGTTGAAAGAATTGAGCTCACTTACCTTAAAGTTGAAGTCATTGAAATCCTTTTTGGTGACTTTTCTTCTTAAAGTATGCTATATCATATAATCTTGGCATATAGAATTAGAAAACTAGTTTTAAGTTTCATTGAATTGATTTCTGCTGCAAGAGTAGAAATAGATTTATGATACAGCAGTGGATCATATCTGCTCTTCAAATGAAAACATTAATGAAAAACAAAACAAAAAAATCTTTATTAACATTAACTATTCCTTAGCTGATATTTCATTCTCTGCAAATAGGATACTGATACCTAGTGATAAAATTAACATGGCCTTTTGGTCTGATAATGTTAGTGTTCTTATTTACCAATATAAAATTTGGTTCTGGATTTTAAATGTTTTGATTTGGTAATGTTTGTAAGTTGCCTGTTTATTTAAGTACACAGAGAGGCTGGTCCTAGAGAGATTGCTTATGATTCTCCATCTGGAACATGGGAGGAGAGACCTTCCTTTCTCTCTTCAGGACATAGTCTCTATTTGCCATTCTGTGTGAATTTAAATATATAGTTCACATCAGCATCACATTTGGTGATTTCAAAATTGTAAAATCAACAATGAGCATATTTCATAACTGGTTAGGTAGTGTGTCTTGCATTTGCCTTTCTCTTCAATTCTTACTGGAACTAACATCATCAACCAAAAATAGTGTCTTTTGTTACAGTTTTCTCTGCTTCTAGCCTTAAACACTTTTCTTTTGCTCCGTGTTTAAACTTTTCTGTGCACCATAGACAAATTAACCTTCCTAAAACATCACCCAATATAACCCTGTTATATTAAAACTTAGTTACTATTACTTCCAAATGAAAACAACATTCTTTAGCCTTACAATCCCTCCTTGCTGCTTCATCTCTCTTTTCCCCTTTATGAACTGCAGTGAATACATTCATGCTTCTCCAAGTATACCATCCACATTTTTTCTACATTTGCACTTTGCTCATTTTGTTCTACCTTCTATTTGATACACAATGGTATTATGGAAAGAACATGAATTTTAGGACCAGAACTGGATTCAAATCTTGGACCTACCATTTAGTAGTTGCATGATCTTAAGTTTTTAATCTCCCTGAGTCTCAATTTCCTCATTGGTAAAATAAAAGATGTGCTGAGAAGATTTTATGAGGGTGATTTGTCTCTCTATTCTGGTTGTAAGCTTCAGTTTTTGTGTTCTATTTTTTCCTGAAATGCCCTCTTCATTCCTCCAGTCTTCAATGAATCCACAGTCCAAATTCAGCTTCTTCTTCATCTATGAGATAACTACATTTTTTTCCCTAGTACTGAACTAGAGCTTTCTTCGCAACATTTCTCTAACATTTGAGGCTTATGCCACTCACTTAGATTGTTCTGTGAGTTCAGTGTTTGGGTTTTACACCACAGTCTCTGTCTTCTGGGAGGACTCATGAAAGCAGAGATGCTGTCTCATACATGCCTTTCCTATCTCTTTGTATCCTCAGATGCTGGTGATAGCACTGCAAGTGTTAGAAACTTATTGTTCTTGTTGATGTAGCAACGATAACAAAGTTACTGGCAATTCTCAAATCAATCACCACATATTTCCACAAATTCAGTATTTAGCCCAGCTAAGAATTGTGGACATTTTGAAGTCAGGGCAATATACCAGTACCTGTTACTTTGCCATTATACAATCTGATTGTTGATGCCCAGGCTATCTCATTATTAGATATTTTTCATCCTTCCACCGCTTAGGGTATATTTTCTTTTTTTTTTGTAAATCTTTTTTTTAAATTAATTAATTTATTTATATAAGAACCAGGGTACAGGCCAGATGTGCGGGAGGGTGAGAGGATTCACCAGAGATAGAGCGGGGAACAGAACAGGCAGATTGACGAAACACACTGCTGAGGGGAGCAGCGGGAGCGATGGGAGAGGTTCTTCTGTTGGGAGGGTCCATGTGGGACTCTCACCCACCAGCCGGGATCAAACCTGCACTGCAGAGGCTGCGGGCAGCTTCACAGCGCTGCGCTCAACTGCCTGTGCCACCGGGGGAGGCCCTTAGGGTATATTTTCTAATGCAAAATCTATATGAGTTATTTTCCAAACTTATATTTAATCCACCTTGGAAAGAATTCAAAGCTGCAACTTTCTTTTATTATCTGGTTTGGAAAAGAAAAGAATGATTTGGGATGAATTGTGTGCTGTTTTTTGAGAATTTCCCCACTGTCACATCTTTCGAACAGGAAGGATTTGTTCCCCAAGTCTTACTCAGGAGCTTTCAATAGACTTCAGATGTGGAGAAGCATTGACCTCCTCAAATACGATTTGCAACTGCATTTGATTCACTTTTCTCCCTTTTGTGAAATTGAGATGGACAGCTGAGCCAACTAAAAAAAAATATACGTGAAGTGCATTTTATTCTAATAATATTAGATTGCCCTACAACTTATTCTTGCATGCTGTAGGGCAAAATCACATAGCTTGGATATTTTTTTCTTTTTAAACACAGTGAAAATTAAAACACAGTGGAGAGTAATTGTGACTCTGGACAACACAAATATGGTCTATTTCAAAGTGAGGTAGCTATCTGGAAAAGATTTTCAACTTTGGATTATGTTGGTGCTAATGGTTAAACCTGCATACCTTGTCTTTGATGTTCTGTCTGGGTTCATGTGGAGTAATGGGATTAAAAATAAAGTGTACACCTTTCTTTTGATCTAAGTCGCCAAAAGAAAAGGAAAAAACTAGAAAGAAACCTGTCTCCTGCTGTAATTTAGCAAATGCCACTGCTCTAACAAAACTGATATGATACCCGGGCTCAATTCACAGATTTGACAGGTAGGGCACCCTAAAAGCTTTTTTCACAGCTGTTTGTCTTTTTTACTAAATCAGCCTAATTTTAGATATCACTATGTAAGTGTGACTTTATACCACCTATGAAAATCAAGGCAGGATTCATTCATTTGTAACTGCTTCTCTCAAATGACTTGCTTCTCTGTTAACTGATTACAAAGACGATGCAGAACTGCTGGTCAGGTAGGTAGAAAATAACAGTGAAAAGATGCTGGTGTGGATGGGAACTTGGCCTGGCCATCAGAACTAGGCTACTTTTATAAAGGACCTGTTTGTCTGTTGTCTATTTGCTAATGAAATTTCCCCATTGTCTTCTTTACACACATACATGTTCACATAATTCCCAGTAGGGAATAAAGGTTGGGGGGAGGCGGGACTGGGGAACCGATGCTTTGCTTAGTTGATGCAGAAGAGCTTCGGTTGTTCTGACTGTGCCTGGGAGCACATCACCCAAATTAACCATTTTAGGATCTTTAGGAAATCCTTTGGTATTTTGAATATACCTTTTAGTGGACAGGTGACTTTTTCTACAAATTGTAGCCCATGCAGAACACACCAAAAGGAAACAGTATGTTGAAGTCACCTTTTCAGTTTGTGGTGGCTTGGGAGCTGTGATGATGAAGCCATGACACAAAACCAAAGTAAACTCTTACTGTTCTTTTTAAGACCAGCTTCTCCTTCTTTTTCTGTCTCTGCTTTTGTCTTCATTGCTCATTTCTGTTCTGTTTATTTTTCCTGTAAATGTTCCTGTGGTTGCCTGTTCATACTAGTTCAAGCTCTCTTTTAAGTCAAGCTCCTCCAACTAAAAGAGTAGCTAGCTCACAAGGCTTCCTATGATCTCGGTCCTGTCTCACTTCTTTTTTCTTATAAAGATTTATTTATTTATGCATACAGGAGCTGGGGTGCCGATAAGAGATGCAGTCAGTGGGAAGATTCACCAGAGACCGAGTGGGGAGCAGAACAGGCAGATCTACTGAAACGCTGCTGAGAGGAGCAGCAGGCAAAGCAGGAGAGGTCTGCTGAGCCATGTGGGTCACCTCCCTGGCCGGGGATCGAATTAGTGTTGCAGTGGCTGTGGATGCATCATAGTGCTGTGTCTTAACCCCTCGGGCCACCAGGGAGGCCCCCGGGGCTCCCTATCTTACTTCTTTCCTACCAGTCTGAATCCCTCCTCTAAGCTGGACTGACTTCCCTCCTCTCTACTTTACTCCTATCCCTACTGCCTGCATGCATCCTAGCCTTTGGTTTTTTTTTCTCTCCAACCAACAGGTCTGTCTGTCCTGAAGTGTCAATCATAATATTGAAAGTTTTCCCTGGAAAAAAACATACCTACCAAAAGACATATCCTGTGGGAACTGCAGCATTCTTGCCTTCTTGACAAAAGCCAAACTACCACAGGACATGCAAGCCCTTTGTGGTGATCACTGCAGTCTCTCTTCTTTCCCAGGACCTTCATCCCATCTACACACACACACACACATACACACACACAATACACTCCTGCCTGACTCAGCCAAGTCCCCTCCCTCTGTTCCCCTCCCTCCTTTCTGCCCCAGCGCTTACTCTCACTTATATTTCAAGGATCCTCTAAGAAGCCCCTCTAAACTGGCTCCTGTTCTTCTACCACATGTTCCCAACATGGTCTGGACCCACCCTGATTCTAGCCCTCAAAATATAACACTGAATTTTCCTTTTTTTTTTTTTTGAACTCTTTTTCTATTTTACTAAACTAAACTGCTAAACTATGAGCTGTGAAGTCAAAGGTCACTTTTTATCACCACATTACAGAACAGTACCGAATACAAAATTCTAATGAGATTTGCTAATAGTAAGAGCAGATACCTGCTTAGAGTCTGTCTTGTGGTTAACTGTAGCTATTATCTACTAGGGCATCAATTTCCTAACAGCCAGTGTTATACATTTTACAACTTCATCCTGGGAATGTATGTTACATACTAATCTATGGCAGATATTTACTGAATATTTTTCTTTGGGACTGAATTATTCAGATGAATGTTGCTCCTCATCTGTGCTCTTACAAAAACTATACTTACTTCAGTGTTGACATTATTTCTTAAAATATTTTGGGAAATCTCCTTCACCAGTCATTTTGAAACCACCCCAAAAAATCAGCCCTGTTATTTGTTGTGACCTAAGATGTTATTCAGGTTGGTCATCACAGTTATCTTCTTTTGAATTCTACTTTCTGATTATCAGTTAAAATACCTCAAACCCAAAATTCAGCAATTTTGAGTATATTTAATATGACATTATGAAATTCTTAAGGGCAATGATAGTACCTAGCACAGTATCTGTCACAGTAAATCTTCCTTAAAGGGATAGGTGACAAAGATGAGTAAATGAATTAATGAAATATGTCACCAACTCTGAAAACTAAAAATATTCTCATATGCTTTCAGTGACAACTATGTAATTGGAGTATATTTTTAGAGACAAGTTAATTCAGTATATTTCTTTTAGCAAAATAAAAACTAATGCTAATAAATCTGCTTCACTGAGACTCTTCATGCCTGCATCTTCTGTGTTAGGTAAGGAGCTTTGAATTACTGACAGGTGTGTCAGTATTTGGGTTTGAGTTCTTTCCATCATCTGATACCTGAGTCTTTTCTTTGAAGTCTCCCTTTTCAGTCCCCCACTCATGGGATTCTAGATTTTCACCTATTTAAGCTTTCCTCATAAATTCTTATTTCGCTCCATCCCATCTTTCTTTTGGTCTCTTTTCTTTCATTCCAGTTATTGGATTTTCTGACACCTTACTGCAAGATCCTCTTATCTTCATGGCCATGAACTTTTAGGGTCTTAGTGACATATATAGTTCACTAGAGACTTTTAGTGTATACAGCAGAGGAGAGAAGTGTGTCCTTAAATAACCAATTTAGAGTCCTGGACCTGTAAGTAGGGCAAACAGAAAAACCATTTTAAACATTTTTTTCTTCTTTTGAAAGATGACTAAGTCCAGTGAAACATATGAACAATGTCCGGTGCAAGTTAAATCAAGAAAAGGTGATAACAAAGTAAAACAGTTTCTTGAAAACAATAGCCATCAGAATCTATTGCTGCTGTGCTCATATGCATGCATACTTACACACACTAGTCTAAAAGTTAAAATTCAATACTGGCCTTTTCTTCCTTGAACTTTAAAAATAATTTTAAATTATTCCAAAATTCAACTTTTATTGCCATCTTTTGTAGAATATTAAAAAGAAATAATAATAATCTATGACAGCAAAGGGGATCTATAATTGTAGAATCCTTTGTTATTAGAAATGGATAATAGATAGCCTCTATTTTTATCACTCTTACAGAGTGGCACACATTTTCTTAAAGTAGATGAGGTTCTCAGCAAATCAGCCAATACTTTCTTTTTTTCCCGGAAGTATTCAAGTGCATTCAATGGCATTTCATTCAGTGGTTTCCATACAAGCCTTTAGCCCACTGGAAAAATTGAAAGAAGTGTAAGAGCATCAAGGCCTTCTGAGGAGGTGTGAACCCATCCCCCTAAATCATATGCAGTGTTGTAAACCAATGTTACTTCAATTAGGAAGAAAAAAAACAAAGGAAGGAAAAGACCAAGGCCAGTGCTGGTTAGCGTGTTTGAAATGGATAGCACAGTTCTCTCTGTTGCTTCTTTCTTTCCTTTCTGGTTCCTGTAAAGCTCCACTTACAAGTAAGAGTGACTCAGACAGAAATCAGGAAAAGATTTTTACTTTATGGGATGATATCAAAGACATGGCATACCCCCAGGGATCATAAGCAAATAGCATATTTGATTTGGGAATATTCTCAGAAAAAAATGCATCTTTAACTTATAATATTGAACAAAATCAAACATTTATGACAGTTTACCCCAAGCTTGTTCTTATTCTTTCAGGGGCTTATCAAAGTGATGCTAATAAAAAGCTCCATAGCCCAGAAGACATTGTTCTAACCCCAACTTTGACAAAGTCAGAGCACACATAATATCCATGAGTTAAATTTTCTAGAACACTGTTCCCTTAAAGTATTCTATACTTGTCATCCCACAAAATGCTCCTTAAAAAAAAAATGGGTATGTGGGGGAAGGCATCATTACATATTTTCCCTCCCTGTGCATATTCACAAAGTGTATTTCATATTTAACTCTGAGAATTCCTGAAGTAAATAAATCTGTCTAACTTTATTAATCTAGTAATTCCAAATTTTACTTAACCATGTTTTCCCCCCAGAGAGTACTTACTAAAATCCCAAGGAATTAGTACCTTCCAGAATGCATGTCGGGAAAATGGTGCTTTTTAGACCTTTGGTTCCCCCACCTGAAAAATGAGGAAGTAAGACTCCATAATTTTCTGGTCCCTATTGGGTCTCAAAACCTGTGGTTGTATAAAAATTTTAGTTGTGTTGTCCTCAGAGTCCAAATTTACATAAATGCCTGGGAGAAGAGTGATATTTTTTTTTTCTGACATAAAGTAAGTAAAAACAAAGGTTCTCTTTTTTACATGTTATGTTTACTATCATGTAAACTCTCTCCATCTTGTGCCCTTCATACTCCTTTAGAAAATAATTTAAAATCCACATCCCATCCCTTAATTTTAATTTTAAATTAAATTTAAATTTAATTTCTGTTGCCCTCAATTCGTGTTAAATTTCCTATACTGTATCAGTTTATGTAACTGTGTGAGTGGTAAGTCCACAGGAAAAGATAAGAATTACATTCAAGTCTTTATGAACTCTGCTCTTGTTGTTATTGGCCCCTCCCACTCAGACTGTAAATGCCACAGGGAGCAGGAACAATATTCTTTGAATTATGTTTGAAGGTTCCATTGCACACCACATAGAGTACACTATAGTTGCTTCTTATTTTTGTGAAAGTACCCAATAAGGGGTAAATTGTTTAAAAGGAAACTGCAGCACTTTATCTCATGTTTTTAGACATTAGACAGAGTGTAGACTTGTTTTTGAACTTTTGAACAAGCAAAACATTTTGAGAATTGGCATTGAGATATGAATCTAATGTGTATTCACAGGTGACAAGTCTCTGTCTGTGATGAGATGTGTGCTATAACTCTGTATCCCCATAATTATAGGTACTAATTCTTTGACTCTTCATTTACCCACGAATAAAACACATTGAGGACATTTTTCAAACTTACCATTAATTATCCTCCATTCTACTCCCCAATATATACATATACTTACATATATACAATATATACATATATATCAAATGCTGTAAAATAAGTCTTACAGTGAAGAAACTCCTATCACAGGATTATGCTTAATTTTGTAAGACAGTCATAACAATGAATGATTATGTATAGATTTTTTTTACTAGGTAGACAATCATATGGGGTTAAGGAAAACATTTTTTGAATGTCTGCTATGTGTCAGGCATAGCCATTTTAATTTAATTCACAGGATTGTGGGCATTATTTACATTTATTGTTGAGACTCAGAGAGATTACTGTTTTCACCAGTGTCACACAGTATGTGGCACAGTTGAGATTTGAATCAAGTACTTGTAATTCAAGTCGATACTCTTTCTGCAATGGAAGCTGTGAAAATATTTTCCTTCTAAAATCTTTTGCTATTGATGTGTGTTACAGAGTTTTAATGGGAATTGAACCACTGAATTGTTGTAAGGAACTTTCTATATTCATTTATCATATTGCCAGAATTCCAGAATCCTTTTCTCTTTTTGTCTGAATGCATTGCATGTGTCTAAAAGGGTTTGATAATAAAGTAGAAAATTGTTCTTCTTACCCACTGATGAATGTTTTATTACATTGTGAGATGGTTATCTGAAACATGTGTCTGTGGTGTATTGAATGTAAAATTTAAGAAGGACTGTTCTTCAAGGTCGAAAACAGAATAGGGAGGCTCTAGATTGTTTATTTCCTATCCCTGCCTCGCTTCCCTCACCCCCACACCCCAGCCTTCAGCATCTTCTGGCATGTGTGACACATATGCTGACAGCACTGGGGCTCACAGCACTGGATCCCTCTATTTAGGGTGCACAACCTCTCCCAGGACTTAGAGACAAACCAACCTTGATTTCAGGGTGATGCACCCCAAGCACACAGAGGGTATTGGTGCCCTCTATCTTCCAGTCAGCACTGAAGGACAACTCCCTATGGTAGATGGCAAATATTTGCCATTTTGAAAATATACTGAGGTGAAATTCACATAATATCATAATAACTTCAAAAAATGAACACTTCTGTGGCCCTTAGCTCATGCACAAATAGTTGTGCAACTATCCTTCTAACTAGTTGCTAGAATGTTTCCATGATGTCAAAGTAAAACTCCTTACCGTTAAGCAGTTTTTTCCCATAACTTCCTCTCCCCAGACCCTCACAAGCAACAAATATGTTCTGTCTCTGTGAATTTATTGCTTCAGGTAAATGGATTACACAACATGTGATCTTTTTTGTATCTGACTACTTTCCATCAGAATAATGGTTTCAAAGTGTGTGTTGGTTACTAACTATTCCCAAAATATAGATATCATTAATGCATAACATAATGTATACTGATTTATGGCATTTTTATTTGTGTTAATACTATATTTAATAGAATTATGCAATACCTGTTTGGATAGTTTATGTTAGAGACAAAAAAAAAAAATCTCCCAAAAGCTCTCGCATAAAAAAAGTGTTAAGTATACTCTTTTGTCAATTAATAAAGGAAAGCTATTGCAAACATTAAATTATCTGGCATGTCTTTATAGATAATAATTATGCAACCAAGGCTTTTCCTTCTAAAACAATTTATACATTACATAAACCTAAATCTCTCATCCAACTATCATTTCAAGAGAGGCTAGCTTAAATAATGGAGGCAGTGGGGAAACATAATATGATGATAATGTTCTTTGGTGCGGTTTGGAAGGTTTAGGAAACATTTGGAACTATTTTTCTCATAAAGTCACTTAACTATTGAAGTGTTATGATAGCATTTCCCTCTGCGTTGTATACAATGCAAAGAGAGTACAGTTAAAGAAGACATCAATTCTAAATATCCTGATTAGAGGGATTTCCACCAACCAGGAAATTACATGCTCTGGTATCCTGGTATTAGTTTAATAAAAAGATGCAGTGAAATAAAGAAGGGCTAGGTGATTTAGGGTCAATTTCTTTGCAGCTCTTTTTAGCAAAACTACATTAAAAATTCCAGAATGGATGGGAAAAGAACTGAATGTTCAGAGTGAATAGAATCTAACTAAGTGGATCTACTTTACTTTTTTAAGAAATATTTCTAACTAGATTATAAGCCAATATTGTTCTCAGAACAGTTGAAATGAAGAAAATGTTTAAACTTTTCTTTTACTTACACCATTATTATTGGCCTCTTTGAAATTTGACAGATATATGCCTCAAAGGTTTTAAACATCTGTCAAGTGTTAACTTAAATTAAGTTCCCTTGTGAATTGATAACCATTATGTTCTTTGCATTTGACATATAGATACTTGGTGATGATGGTTTCTTATTATAAAATAATTGCGGCCTTTATACAAGTTTAAATTGTAACACTGATTAAAAATATAATGCTTTTTAAAAGTTTATCATCTGTTGAGTAAGGAAATGAAAGCTATCTCATATATTCTTTTAAGAAGTATAGGATATTTTTGTTATGTTTGAAGTTAAAAACTGTCTCTGTTGAGGGTTGCTGTGCTATCTATTATCACAGATGACTAGAGGATATGACTAGAGGATAAGCTATACATCAGAGTAGATAGATTTCATTGCCTGTGAGTGTTGGTAGAGTACTTCAGAGACCAAACCTAAAGAAAAGGGAATTTGTTTGAGGCTATCACAAAAGTGGTCATTCCCATCCCTTCCTCCCAGTAAAACAAAATAAAATAGAACAAAAAGCAGTAGTTCAGGCAGTGGGCAACTTAAAGGAGAGAGGTTCAGAACAACCTTAATTTAATTGAAACATCTAAATAAAAGAAAACTTCTATCCTATAAGTATTTTAAGTAGGGTGGAATGAGGAACTTCAGCAACTGGAATTAAACAAATGAGATATTTTTCCATTTTTAAAATAGAATTTTCTTAGAAAATGGAGTAGAGGTGAGATCTAAAGTTAAGTATGGCATTTAGTGTCTACCACCTCTCATCCTCTTGTAAGCTTGACCAAGGAAAAGCAGGACTTGCGATACAGGTCTGAAACAAGGATCGCAATTCCAGTGGAAAACAATTGGCTAATGGTTTCAGTGTCAGGCTTAATGCCAGGTGCTGCAGTACAAACACAAGCGGCAGTGTCACCCCGGAAAGGTGCAGCAGGCAAAGAACAAAGGGGGTGGCAGTGGTGTGTGAAACTCCTACCCTTGCTGGGGGTAGGGCTTAATCTAAAACCTGGAGGCTGGACTTGCTTCTGGACTATCCAGGACTCTGTTCTAACTCAGTGAAAGATTTTAAAAAATAGTCCTAGAATCTTCATTGACAGTTGTCTTAGCGGTCACTGCATTCAAAGACACAGCTCTGAGTGTTCATACATTTTACCTTAGAAAGATTCAAAATGACAGTTGCTCACTTACACTCATTCACCCTGATTCTTCCCTCTTCATTAGAGCAAGTGGACTGCTTGACTGTCAGATTTCTCGATATTTAAAGATTCATTTTACTGAGCTCTGTTCTGCAGCCACGTGGCTTCACTCAAACCCTGAGGTCCCCAGGCTTTGAGACAATATTCCCTCCATTTTAAATCTCCAGAATTCACCATTATTAATAATCCAGAATATTTTTTGTGCTTTCCACATTGTCATTTTCCATGGGAAAATACCTGTCTATTGTCTCAGGTTTTTGAAATGTTTCTCTCATCTCAAATCCTACTCTCTCCATGTTTTTATCTCTATTGCTAAGAAGTTCACAGTGCCACTTTCTTTCAAGTTCCTGATCATTTCCACATCCCCATTTCACCTCTCCATCTCAGATTGTCTGATTTAAGTCCGGAAGAGTAGTTTCCCCACTTGCTTCATCTGCCTTCTTAGAGCTTAAGCTCTCAGCAAAGTAAGTCAAGAATTTATCCAATGTTGTGTTGTTGCCAAGCAAGACTCCAGATGGTGTCCTCATGGTTGAAATCCCCCACCACTACTTAATGTTACTTCTGTGCCACTTTTGTAATCTTTGTTACCTAACCATGTGCTCTACCTGGTTTGGCAGTCTGGAGCGAACTTCCACAACAAATATTGTATGAATTTTTTCCAAAATATGTCCACCTTTAGGTCAGATCTATAAGATAGTGTGACTTTTTTGATATACTTAGCTCCCTCCTTTGAGAAATCTTTTTTCCTTGATAAAGTTTTCATTTTGGCCAACATTTATTCTTAAAAATAGCACTATTAATAAAATGTCTCCATGTATTAGGTAATTGCTGTATGCCATATTCAGCATTAGGTTATTAATACCTCTGAGTTCATTTGATACTCAATATTTTAACTAATAACTGCTTTCTGTGACTGCAGATATAATTGTCTCCCTCTAACCTATGGAGAAACCGAGGCTCAGGGAAGTTAAATCATTTTCCCAAGGTTATCCCACTAATAAGTGATAAAGCTAAGATTTGAACCCAGAATCCTAATACTCCAAAGCTTGTACTCTTAGTTATTACACTGCTTCCCCTTTTCTATTCTACTTGACACATCTTAGAAATGGATAATATCTCTTCAGAGCACACCTTCTTGCATAAAAATTCCAAGTCAAGTCAATCCGTCTCTGGTTCGAACTTTTAGCATTGATATACAAATCCCTTAGGCTCAAAATTTTTATGCTAGTTGATTTCCCTTTAATTTTCTCCTGAAACTTTCTGGGCACTTTTACCACTTGCTGCTTTGTTTTAGGTAGCATGATTTTAGATTTTAGCAATATTTTCTGTGTTCTCTCATCCTCTCTCCCTCTCCCACCCCTTCTAAAAAAGCTTCTTGATGGTATTGGCAAATTGGGATATTGTTTTCTGGCTTCTTTCTAATGTATTCTTTTCTATATTGAAGTTTATAAAACCAGCTCTTAATGCTGTCCACATTGCCACCTGTTTGCTCCTTATATTCTGTTTTCCAATGTTATACCCTTACCTATTAAAAAAAAATGAGAGAAAATATAAGAACCACCACATCTTCATACCCTTGCACGACAATCTTCCCACCAACTTCTTGAATTTTCTTTGTACAGGTCAGTTAGAGTAGTTCTCAATCCTGGCCACAAGTAAGAATTATCTGATGTGAATAGCTTCCAGTGCCCAGGCCCCATCCCACATCTGTTGAATTGGAGTCTCTGGAGTTGGGTCCTGGACATCATTCTATTTTACAACTCCCCAGTATTTTAAAATTTTTGATGTGCAACCACAATAAGATCCACAGCATCACCAGTTTTGTCTGGCAATAGTATTCATTCCTACTCCAATGAACAGAAGTGGGTACATTTTATGAGTCTTGGCAAGTTCCATCTCCCACTAAGATTCATGCTGTAGGAAGACAACGTGCCTCTTAGCTTGACTACAGTTTTGTTCACAGGAATGAACAAGTTCCATGAGGATTCTCTTCTGACTGCAATTAGTAACAGCACTGTGTCTACCTCCTAAGGTCTGAGAATACTCTCAGAACTTTGTGGTGCCTCTGGAATCACCCTCCATGGAGAGCCCAGCACCTTTGGTGTACTTCCAATTGCACACTTTTCTTCCATCTCTCTTGGCACATATTCTTTTGCTGACTCTTCTCTTGTCATTTTTTTTTCCCCTCTACTTTCTGAATGTCTTTTTCCTTCAGATTTTCCTCTAAGAAGACATCCTTCTGTTTTTGTTTCAGTCTAGGTCAGAAGGTGTCCTTAAGTTTCTTCATCTCTAGCAAGAAGCAAACTAGCTTTATGAATAGACCCATTCTAGGAAGGAACAGACAGAAATACCTGTGAGCCATGACTCCTACTTTCTAGAGCATCTTTTTTAGTGAGAAGGACAAATGAAAGTATTTGAAAGCAGAAGAGCATATGTACTGCCAGAACTCAGGAGTTGTAGAGAAGGTACCTTAAGGAAGGTAGATCTTCAGTTGAACTTTCATAACAACAATAGAGAATGCACTTCAGTTTAATTAGACATCAGTTAAAGTTTCCTGTGATGGCATTATTTGGAGGAGAATTTGCCCTAAAGAGATTGTAAGATTTGGGGAAGAAGATAAGCTAGAGTGGGGTTGGTTTGGGAGAGATAGGTAATTAGCAGGGTGGTAAGATTAAAGATCTTACCCCACCTCCCATATTCAATTTATCTCCACAAGACATCTAGGTGGAATTTACATTTCACAAACAGTTTTTTCCAATATCTCCATGATTTTCTTTGCCTACCTTGTGCAGCTGCATCATAAATAATGGAAGGAAGAGAACTGGGGGCAAGGGTGGTATACTTTTATTACCTTCATAGTTTGCCATCCATGCTACTCAGACATTTGAGCAGTTTTTCAACTGCTTAGACTATTGATAGTCACCAGTTCAAGGTGAGGCATTCAGATGGATTTAGAGTAGATATGAATATATATATATGAAAATATTTTAATTCATCAATGAATTCTGGAACTTTTTTGAGAGACTCCAATAATGACAACCAAAACATCAGCAGCCAGATTTTCTAGCCTACAAAGGTGTGTTTTCTTTCTCGAGCAAGAAGAATTGATGTGAAATGGATCTATTGATGCAGTGTCTGCTATGCATCAGTTATATTATTTCATCTAACCCTTAAAACAACTCCCATTATTTTTTCCCATTTAATAAATGAGAAAAACTGCTCCTTAACCAGATTACTCTATTGACCCAGCATTACTTAATCTATTAGGTGGGGACCCTGAAATCTGAGGCCCAGGCATTTTGTTTCAAAGGGATCTGACTATACTCTCTCTCTCACTGGAGAATTTTCACATACTCATACTACCTCCCCTCCTTGTCCTGTTTTAGGACATATATGACACTTCCACGAGCGGGAAACTTAATTGGCGTTGTTACCAAACTCTCTGAAGTTGTGAACAAAATAGAAATAAAAGACGGAGGGTCCACGTTTCTCCAGTTAAGTGCCTTTGCCATAAAGACGCGCAGGCAGAAGTGATCAAGTATATTTCTTCCAAAGAATATATCCAGGTTGTTTTCCATATTTGTTAGCCAGAAAGCCATGGTACTAGCTATGACCTAATCTGATATATTACTTAGTCACCCGGGGTGTTGGGTGGTTCTGCAAATCCAGGGAGACATAGTCTTGTCAACATGATCACTGGAGCCCAGTTGTGACCTTGGGTTCTCCATGCATGTGGCTTAGATCAGGGAGTGTGAAGCCAAAGGAAGCAGCCTCATTTTACCTTTGGGACCTTCATGTGTCTACAGCTTTAAAATTTCCAGTGGCAGACATGCGTTTCTCATACAACGTGTGGATTGAGAGTTTGATTTTTATTAAGTCTTACAAAAATAAAAGTGAAACTTAAAAATAAGCGCATGTTTAATGTAACTCTCTGAGTTCACTTTCTCCAACAATCGCCCTCATTTCTGCAAAAATGCAATGAAATGCAATGACATGTGCCAAGCACTATGTGAACAGTTTCCTATAGAGTATTGTATTTTTACCTTCTCAACAGTCCTCTGGCCTTTGTACAAAGGATCTTGCTAATAATCAGAATAAAGTGGTGTGGTATTTGTTAAAATGACAGTGATTTCTTTCTCTCCAGATAAATTTTAAAATATTATACTTAGGACTTTGTTATCCTTTCTTCCAAGAAAGGATAATTGCTGTTTATGACAAGCTCAGTTTAATAATATCAGACCTGATTGACAGAGTTTAGCTACTGAAGGCCCTCACTCTAAGACAGTCCCACAGAATAAGAGCAAGCTCATAGGGTGTCCGTGTAGCTTAAATTTCAAATTTAAATTTAAATTTCTACCAACCAGAACTCAGAGCTAGTATCAATGTTGATCATAGAAAGAAGAGAGATGTTTCTAATTAGCAAACTTTAAAGCCCTATCTTAATCACGTAGAGCATTCTCGTGCACATCTGTGCTGCAGGAGTAACTGGATTACCTCCATGGTGTATGTGTGTCTGGGAGAGCGTGTGTGTTTAAAGCAATGCTATAACTCTATCCAAATGCGATTCAGCACTGCTTTAAAGTTTAGAAGCAAATGTGTACTTAGTAAAGTAGTTTAAAAATTGAAACCCCTTTTACCTTATATGTTCTTCTCTTGTAAATTGGGCTTGTTTGTGGAGGGCAGCCATTTCAAATACTGTGACACACACATCCCAGAACTCCTTCCTCATCCTTCCATCTAACCTAAATGAGCACCAGAGCCAGGGCCTCTCATGTGGTTTTTCTTCATCTGACAATGACATCAGTGTCTTTCCATTCGCCTATTTTTTATAAAGTTGTGCCCAGAATAAATGGTGATGCTGGTAAAGGAAACTGAGTCCTGGGAATAAGTTTTCATTAGAGTAAATGAAGTGACACGGTAAATAAGTCAAAGCTGACATGACAACATGTCATTAAACTGTGATACCAAATGTTTAATTCTATTCCTGAGAATGTTTTATAAAGTTTTTATGCCTTGTGCATATCTTGTGTGTATACATCCTGATCAGTGGAAGCATACTTTGTGCTTATTCATTTCTATTAATGAATGACCAGATGGTTCTTGCCTATGTTGGAAGAAAACCATTTTGCCTATTCAGTAACTCTGAGGGACATTACATATAACAAACTAAACAGGATGATCAGCAATAGCCCAAGTGAGAAACAAACACGCAGCTGCCTTTTTCTACTTTGTAAAGTTGGCAGACACTTACAAATGCCTTTATTCTTATTTTTTTTAATTGAAATAGTTTGTGTATTTTCCCTACCAAAGTAACACATGCTCGTTGCAGAAAACTATGACAATACAGGCCCAAAAAAAGAGGAAAGATGCCCATAAATTAATTTTTACTACCCATAACATACCACGTGGAGATTCGACGATGGTGATGAGGCTATAAAGCTGGAATTTCTTTGAGCACATACTCTTTGCTGGAATCTGTACTAAGTGCTTTAGATAAATTAGTCCATTTAACCCTCCCCACCACCCACTGATGTAGGTAATGATATTACTCCCCCTTCATAGATGAGGAAAAAAGCCCAGAGATGTTGTCATCGCCTCAGTCACACAGCTACTAAGTCACATAGTGTCAGAGCTCATTGAACCTGACAGCAGCCCTATTGCTTTCTAAGAGTTAACTGATTAACTCTAAGCTGTTGTATATGTTTCAAATATTCCTTATACTTTTGTCTGTTGCCTTTCAATTATATTTATAAAACTTTTGATATATTAAAGTATTTAAGAATCTGGTTTTTCACTTCCATGGTTTTTTAATGCCATGTTTAAAAAGCCCATTCCTATCCCTAGATTATAACATGAGGGGGGAAAAAAGAAATCCAAATAGTACCAGAAGAAATCACAAGCCAGAAAGCCATGCCACCTGCTGAAGTTGTCACCAACAGGAAGGAAAAAGAGAGCTGAGAGCATTTCAAGGTAGTGGCAGAAGGGGGAATAAAACTGTCCCCATTGAGTCCTGCATGCTCTCTAAACAATTTGCATACACTTTTTTTTCACATCTCCCCCACTTTCCTCCAGGTTCCTACAGCAGAGTCTGGATTGGAAAGATAAGTCATCTAATTGTGTATGTGGTGCTGTCTGAGGATCTCTTTTGTGTGACAAATGCCTGTCAGGCAATCGTCAAATGCCAGCTCTTTTGTGTCATGCATAGGTGTGTTCTTTCAAGACACTGCTGTGGAGACCTCACACCAGGGGTATTCTCCATCGTGAATGAACCTTCTGAGTCATCTTGAATCCTGTCCTTTTCTCAGCTCCTACCGCAGGAGTATGCCCCTTGCCCTGAAAGCAGCACCCTCTCTCCCCCACTGCCGCCATGCAGTCTTTTCAATATGGCGCATGACTCTCCTCCACTAAGACCACATTATAAAAAAATCAGATCTTTTTCCTTCCAAATGGCAAAAATGGAGGATGCTTCCATTGCTGCTCTCTCCTGGTCCTGCCATGTGGACTACTTCAGTCAGCTTCCTATCTTAGGATCTAGAAGTCAAGGCTATCCTCAGGATCTATGCATTGTTTTAAGGGAGATCATTCTGAGCTCTGTTCAAGAAGCAGGAGAAAGCAGGGATTTGAGTTTAAGCAGCTTGACAGTCATCCAGTTTGGGGAAAAAATGGCTGCCTCCCCTTCTAACTAACATCCCAAATCTCTGTGAAAGGATTTCATGGAACACATTCATTCCTGTGAATTTCCTCCTTGTATTGAGGATATTAGAGAGGGATGAGATAAAAGTCACAGAGCCAATATTTATGTCTGTATCAAGTCTTGCAGAGGTCTGTCTAGCACTTCTATTTAGTATTTGTGGGTATTTATCCTCAGCACTAGTACCTCAGCTGAATGCCAAGATGACTTGCTAAAGCCCCATTCCACATCATGTGGACGTAGAGTTATTTAGTGTTGTGGAGCTACCATGTGATAGAAAGTTTTTAACTTTTATACTTTCAAAATAGATGGCTAGTTATCATAGATGATTTCTGACTGGTATATTGCTTTTCAAATGGTGACCCAAGCTATCAATCAATTGAAATTCATTTCTTCTAGAGGTTCAACCCCATTACAATAAAATGAAAAAATTATTACATCAAAGGAGAAGTCTGTATTGCCAAGCTATTTCTGTGTCACAGTGTGTAGTCCTTCAAAGCAGTATTTTGTTGATCTTGGTGACAACAAATTCAATATATCTAATAATACTGCATAGCAGGTCTTCATTCTCTTTCCTGTTGATGTGACAGTCACTCTTTAATGAAACCTTATTTTGTATACTATTTGCATTGTAGATAAGGAATGAAGAGCTGAGTTTGCTTAAGCAATCGCTGAGCTGTTTATACTTTTTATATTCTTCCATCAAGAAATAATTACCCTTCAACCAACCTTACTTCTTTCTACTTCATAAATGCAAACCACCTAAATGAAACATACTCAAACTCCCAAACCACACATTTGTATACGAAACAATCAGAACCAGAAAGGCATGGAATTAGTGTATGCATAAGCCTTTCTGCTTCCTCCTACCAAGGCATTTATTCACTCAGCAAGTACATCTAGAGCATCTTCTGTGGGTCATAAACATGTAAGGCAATAGAGTGGATTTTGCTCATTTATTTAATACAGGAAATAAACAATAAGATTTTTGTTGTTGTTTAACTCAGTTCTATAAAATTAAAACGTGATTTCTGGCTTAACAAAGATAATATTGTAAGACTCTTGGTATCTCATTGGTGTTTGTAATTCTTTGTTGGACTACATCTCTATGAGGGTTCATTTTATTTATTTATTTATTTAAAAGATTTATTTATTTATACAAGAACCGGGGTACAGGCCGGATGCGCTAGAGGGTGAGAGGACTCACCAGAGACAGCGGGGTACAGAACAGACAGGCTGATGAAACACACTGCTGAGAGGAGCAGCGGGCGCCACAGGAGAGGTCTGCCACACCATGTGGGACCCTCGCCAGCCAGCTGGCCAGGATTGAACCGGCGCTGCAGAGGCTGCAGACAGCTACACAGTGTGGCGCTCAACTGCCTGCATCACCAGGGGAGGCCCAGTGGGGGTTGGTTTTAAAAGGCCTCTGGCAGTTTACTGCAAAACCTTCTGGCCATTTGCTAGCTGTACTCTCAAACTAGCACTCAGTTCTAGACTGATCTGGCTTTTGACACCCTTAGAACTCAGTGACAGCCTGGCATGCATTATTAAAATGTTAAATATATATAAATTAGGGCACACACTGACATGTTAGGTGGTATGTGTAACAATTGAAAATATTGGGTTGTCAGTGAAGTCATGACACATTTTTTCTCTTTTTTTAACGATTTATTTATTTATTTATATATATAAGCACTGGGTACAGTCAGAAGCACGGGAGGGTGAAAGAATTCACCAGAGCCAGATCAGAGAGCAGAACCAGCAAAGTGACGAAGCACACTGCCAAGGGGAGCAGCGGGCAGCAGGAGAGGTTTGCGCGCCATGTGGGACCCTCGCCCGGTGGCCGGGGATTGAACCGGTGCTGTAGAGGCTGCAGGCAGCTTCGCAACCCAGCGCTCAACCGCTTCGCCACCGGGGAGGCCCAGTCATGACACATTTTTACATAGAAAAAATACATCATTACTTTGTCGACAACCCAGTAGCCTATGCCAACAAAATGTACGTTCTCAATACAACCAAGATACGGAATAATTGAATTTTTAAGATTATAAGACTTTTTTGTTCTATATGAGAGTTCCACTGAATAGTTACTTTTTATAGGGCATTTACTATATGGATAAAGGAATACACTTTTCACTTATATCCAATTTAGTTTCAAAGAAGATGTTTGTATACATGTGTACTTATGACTCATACCTGTATTAATAAGGTTAACACATTCTGTGAATGAATTTGTGTCTTCTGGAGATATTTGTCCATGTACACGAACTCACTCTTCAAAGAAAGGATATTTCAAGGTGAAAAGTAAAAAACTCCTCTGCAAATAATGTTAATCCTCAAAATAATGTTAAACTTCAAAGTAATGTTCAACATGTTAGGAAAGATGCCCATAGATTATTGTGATGTTGAAACAACCAACATACTCTTTAAAAAGCTTAAGAAAAGTAATTCAGCTGTATGTTAAAATATCTCATTTTTCTTGCAATTCTTTTTACTGTAATAACAGAGATTTGTGTTTGAGCACACTATAAATTCTTGCTGATTACCTATTAGTTTAAGTAAACATCTTAGAATATTAAAAACTGGTGGGCCTCCCTGGTGTTGCAGGGGTTAAAGACAGTGCTATCAGCTATCGCCAGCCAGGGCAGCACAAATTCGTTTCCCTCGCCAGGGAGCAGTCCACGTGGCGCAGCAGACCTCTCCTGTCTCGCCTGCTACTCCCCTCAGCAGTGTATTTCAGTCATTCTGCCTGTTCTGCTCCCCACTTTGTCTCTGGTGAATTCTCTCCCCCCTCCCACACACCTCTGGCTTATACCCCAGTTCTTGTATGCATAAATAAATAAATCTTTTAAAATTAATTAATTGATTAATAAAAACTGGTGATGTTGTTTTAAGGCGGAGACCTTTCTTCATTGCCTCACTTTGGTGAATCTGTAGCTCTTTTCAGGTGTTAATGCCTAAAAGTTAATAAGTCATCATTCCCACATCTCCTCAAAACCACCTTCTCTTCAGATATTTCCTGTCCAGTGTCTGTTTCAGTTTAGCAAGTCAGAAACTGGCTCTGACAACTTACTGGTAGATTAGAGCCTCAAGAACTTCAGATACTAGAATTTCTGGATAGAGAAGAGAAAGTGAGTTTTTAAAATGTTAATAGCATAAAAATTATTTGAAAACATGAAAAATGAAAAATATGCTATTAAATTTAATATTTTTAAAGGACTAAGTAGAATTTTTAAATATTTATTAAAATTTACTCAAAAGATAAGTTAAGTATTTGACAGGGCTATAGAGAGAATTAGTGACCTAGAAGCTAGAGCTTAAGAAATAAACAAATGCGGCAAAATGGAAAAGAGACTGAAAATAGGAAGGTGACATTCAGAATTTTAAAAGAGTTCAACTAATAGAAGTAAAAGGAGTTCCAAAAGGAAAAATTAGGGGGAAAAAATTACAGGCAATATTGAAAGAGTTTTGGCCTAGAAGTTATGAAAATCATGAATTCTCAAGGTAATACATATACTTGTTTTAAAAGGTCAGGAGTACCAAAAATAAGGTTGTAATACAAAGTTAAAATCTCTGTTTTACCCATTTCTGAATGCTGCTCCCCTGACTAAATTTTTGTTTCTTATGCTATATCTTAATTTTTTTTTTTTTAAGATAGCGATATTACCTATTGATTCCTTGTCTTATGCTGGGCACTCAGTGCTTTTGGTACAAAGAATTTTCATATATTTCTTCCTTCATTTTCTCCCCCATGATTTTCTCAATATTTATTTTCTTCAATTCTTTTCAGTCCTTTTACTGAACCTGAGCTTGACCTAGTTTTCTGTCTTCTCCTTTTCTCCTCATTTTTGTTTTCCTTTGACTTTGTTTTTTCTCAAATTTGTCTTCTAAAGGTAATTCTCTTGATTTTTTTCAGTTATATTATGGTATATAATTTCAATTGAAAATACTCTTCTTATTATTATTATTATTATATTTTTTTTATTAACACCATGGAACCAAATCTCATTTTATCACTGTGGCTATCATAGGATGTTTTTCGAAAGATTTCTTTTACTGTCTGATTGTCTCATTTGATTCCAAGTTCCTATTTTTCTGCTTGTTTGCTTTGTCATGTTTATCCCATGTTAAACATTTTCCTTAAATATCTTAGTCCCTGACTAGCCATTCATATTTGAGAGAGAGCCCTGAAAGATCATTATAATTAGGCTTGTTGACCAGTGACTTTTCTCATAGTAGGAGCAAACAGAGGTTCAGTTGCTTTGTTGTAGCATGCCCTATTGTATGTGTCACTAGGTCAGTCCACTTCCTTTCCAGAGAAAGGCTCCTTGAATCTCCTGGAAGGGGAGTCTCCAGCTGCCTATGAATCAAATGGGGAAAAGGCATTAGAGAGGCTTCATCCAAATAAATGGCCATGAGTCCACTTAATTTCCTTCACCTTTACTTTCAACCATGTCTGCTCTATACTTCACCTTTACTTTCAACCATGTCTGCTCTATACTTCAGCCCCATCCAATGAAGAAACACCACTTCTGCTGTTGAGGTGGGAGCTAGGGTGAGAGGAGGTAGTTGCCTAGCTGCATGGGCTTGGGGAGATTATCCAAGGGTTTGAGTTCACTTTATATAGAATAACTACCAGTTCTGTTTTTAGTTTTGTTTGCAATTTCACCTCCAGAGGTATGTGGTGTGTTCACCCCCTGAGCCTTTTGGGGTTTCTCTAGAGCCATTGGGCTGCTGCTTCTTGGCTAGTATCACACATACAAGCAAAGTCACCTGCACTATGGACAAATTCTTTCTCCTCACTGTTCAAACACCACTCATTCAGCTGCTTTCTATCTCCTAAAATTCAGTAGACATTTCTTTACACTTGTCATCTTTCTCAATTTTTCTCTTAAACTTTGAGAGTACATGCCTTTTAAAAATTTCTATACATTATTTTAGTGTGCATTGAAAAAACAGAGCAAGAGCTCTCCTGCTGCCTGTGACTGTGCAGGTGCTTCTCATTTTCGTTCTCTTTTTCCTAATAAAACTGTCCTTTTAAAATGTAAAAACAAAAACAGAAAACAAACCAAAAAAAAAGCAGAGGGAAGGTTAAAAATTGCCATTTTTTTCTTTGATGTTTTCCCCAATCCACTCATGCTACCACCTGAGTGTTTATTTAAACCCAACCTGACTGTAAATTTTTCAGATGGCTACAAACTGCTTGATTTATATTATTAGGGGCAGAATGGCCTCCTCCCTGCTTATATCTCAGACCTCATCTTTTGTCTCACCACCTTCCCTTCACTCAACACATGCCCACTCAATGCTCTGACCACATTTTGCTTTTAACCCCTGGATCACGTCCTCTCCTTAGGCCCTGGGACATGCTGTTGCTCTCAAGGCAGCACACCTGTCAGTCCCGCAGTTGGCTAACTTTGATCATCATGGAAGTCTCAGCTGAAAAGGTGCCTTCTGCCTTCTCTAGCGCTATTCCACTCTCCATGGCAGGGTTCTCATAACCTTAACAGCTATATCTTTCCAATCAGAGCCCTTACACAATTGTATTTTCCATCAGGGCTATTTGTCTATTTGCCGGGCACATGGTAGGTACTCCACTTTTTGTTGAATCACCATTTAGCATGAATGTTATTTGTCTCTATTTTTTTTACTGAATATTTAAAAGTCTTTGTTTACCTTCAAACTTTGATTATAGTCTAGGAATAGCCCACAGTTTACCCATCTATTATATTTTTATTCTCGCTTTTCCAAACTTAGAAATAATGGAAAATATAGAAAACCTGAAGTAAGTGGATGTGTTTGTATACTGAAAGGTTTTATTTCAAAAGCAAAACCAACAAAAGTATTGAATATATCTTTTAATATTAATTTAGAATAAAGTCAGTTTCTGTGGCTTAAAAATTAGATGGCAATAGAATCAGAACTTGAAGTAAATCAGTACTTAGTGCTGTGGCATTTAATGTGGGAGCAAAAGAAAGAGGACTGTTCTGGAAGTTGGGTTTGCTGGTAATTTTGATTTATTCAGGTTGTGGGTAGGCAAATGAAAAAGGAAAAAAAAAAAAAGAACTGGATTTTTGATGCCCATCTGTTCATGCTTCAGAGACCTGGAAACTGATGTTTTAAATTTCCTGGTTTTACTTTCCTGGCTTATGCAGTTTTAAGGGAAAAGATGGGACCTCTCTGTTAGAAATATAAAGGAACAAAAAGAAAGACAAATAAAAGTGAAAGGTAGGGAAAAAGTATCATACGAAACAAATAATAGAACGGGAGGAATATATTTGTTTGATTTATTAGACCTTTTTGTAATTAATGTGCCTCAAGGCATGAATACAAATCTTTGATTGGTATACAAATGAAAATAAGGTAACACATTAAAATGCCTGTCTTAAATGGATGGCCAGAGTGTAACTTGTAAGCATAACAAGAAAAATACATCTTAAAAATATCATGGGTCTCTGGTTTATAAAGTAGGCTTACCTATGAAAAAGCCATGGAATCATCATGGATGAGTTTTTAGAAATCTGAGTATCCCTGTAAAAGTAATGAAAACATAACAATATCATCCTCACCTTTATTATCCATCATAAAAAATAATAGCAGTTACTGAACGCCATATGCCAAGCAACCTGGATAGCATAATTCTGTAAAGTGCTATTATTGTTTTGACCATTTTACAGATGAAGTTACTTGTACATGTAGAAAAGACTCTTTCCCCAGGTCAGTTGGTAAGTGGCAGTCCCGAGTTTAAAAACAGACAATATGTCTCGAGCCCTCTTGAAAACCACATGCCATTCTGCCCCTTAAAAATAATAAAAATAACTGTAATATGTTCAGTGAATTGGATTAGATGTTTGATTCTTTCTTGTATTTTCATGAGATGTCTTGGCTTCCTTCTCAATGACCAAATGAGAACACCTAGGCTTAAAGAGATTAAGTGGTTTTATATACAACCAAATTTTAAGAAAAAGTTCTTTTCTTTATTTTTTATTCTTATTTTAAAAAGTAACATTTTTGCTTCAGAATAAAATTTACAAACATTTTTTCATTTTCCTCCCCCAAATCCTCCCATCAGATTTGATAGTCACGTCTCATAATCTTATAATATTATCCTTTTCTCATTGTCTGTCAACATAAATTCAGTTAACTTTTACTCCATTATTTCCCTGATACTCTGTTCAGGAAATTTCATCCATCAAGATATTGACCCTTCCCTTTTTTTTCAACAGCATCCAGTTTTATTAGTCATCCTGGGCTACCATAACAAAATACCATAGACTGGGTAGTTTAAACAGTAGAATTTTATTTTCTCACAATCTGCAGACTGGAAGTACAAGGTCACGCTGTCAGCGTAGTCTGTTCAGAGGAGGACTCTTCCTGGCTGCAGATGGCTGCCTTCTGGCAGTGTCCACAAATGTGGTAGTAGGGGCATGAGGGAGAGGAAAGGAAAGAAGAATGATCTCTTCTCCTTGTAATTTACAAATTGGTGGTCCTTTTGGAAAAGGGCCTAGTCTTTATGATCGCATTTAACCCTGGTTAGCTCCTAGAAACCCTGTCTCCAGACTTAGTCATATCAGATTAGGGCTTTCACATTTAAATTTTGAGGGAACATAGTTAAGTCCTTAGCATGAATAAAATGTCTTACTCTTAAGGAGACTCTCCAGTTGAAAACACTGCCCTAGGGAATTCTTATTTTTGTTTGGAAAAAAGAAAGTGATCCTGCTTTTGACCTCCAAATAATGAATTTTAAAAAAATCGTGGCTAGAACATATGATTAGAGATAATTTTTAGAGTTTCCTTCAATGCTTTATTAATACCGTAGAAGATATGGGATTCCCAGAATAGTGAGAACATTTACTTATAGCAAAATCCTTACAAAACAGGTTGCTGAGGCTATGTGCAAGTGAAACACCTACTTCCTGTTGCTTGAAAGAATTACTTCAGAACCACAGTGGAGAACTTTTCTATTTTCATATACTATCATTAAATTAAGTGAGGTAAATACATAGAAGCTTTTGAAACTTTGCTACTGACTTATTAATGAAACAAAGAATGAGCAAATTGCTACGTTTAAATTAGAAAGGCAGGTCATTTTAGTAATGGAATCAATAAACACAGCTTAGTTTAAAGGTAATAACTTAAATTTCAGGTACTAAGGACCAGTAAGTAAAAAAGTGTGAAATGTCACTACATACAAAAAGCTTTGTAAATGCAAACATAACCTCTTGCACATAGGAGTTTAAATATTTGTTGAATGAATATTTGTTGGCTGATTCAACACAGTGACTCATTCACTGACTAAGTAGGAAATGCTGTTACCCAAAATGGCCTTAGAAGTGACTCTGTGAATAAGGATGTTATAGGAACGAGCAAGGGAATGAGAAGTTTCCTCAGATTTACTCAACTCTTCTATTTACATGTCATGACCAACACAAGTTGTCTCTCTTTTAATCCTCTCAGGAAATTCCCAAAAACAAATATCCCATTTTATTGATTAGGAAGCTGAGGTTCTGAGAAATTAAGTGATTTGAAAAATTTACAAATAGAGGAAGTGCCGGTACAATCCTTTGTTCCAGTGCAGCCTGGATTCTTCCCTTTAACATGTCTGTTGCTTGAGTAGAGTTACTTAAAGTGCTTTAGAGAGATTTCTCCCCACCTATCTGTACATAAGAATGCTTCTCATAGCCTACCGGGACACCTAAAATTATGCCATAATTATGAATTTAAATGTTTCTCCTTTTGAGGGTATAAGGCATGGATAATGGAAGATGATAATGTGTTATGAAAATTTAAGATTAGTTTCCATCAAGACCATCAGCAGGGAGCAGAACCTGAATCATGGTGTTTTTAGGGGGACAAGTGTGGGGGGACAAGACCTGGGTAATTAGAAATTAGTACAAGAATCTTTTTTTTTTTTTTAAAGATTTATGTATTTATTTACACAAGCACTGGGTACAGTCAGAAGCGTGGGAGGGTGAGAGAATTCACCAGAGCCAGAGTGGAGAGCAGAGCAGGCAGACTGACGAAACACACTGCTGAGGGGAGCAGTGGGCACAGCAGGAGAGGTCTGCGTGCTCTGTGGGACCCTCGCCAGCGGCCGGGGATTGAACCGGCACTGCAGAGGCCAGGGGCAGCCTTGCAGCCCAGGGCTCAACCGCTGCACCACTGGGGAGGCCCAATACAAGAACCTTACTAAAGGCATTAAAACCAACCCTTGAAAGCTGGCAGTAGACCAGGCATCTGGAGGGGGTGGAGCTGAGAAGGGGAGAACACAGTGGATGATGATGGAGGACTGTGGGTGTTTTAGTGATGGTCATGCTGAAGTATTCACCACACCTAAGGGGGGAGATCCTCTATTGTCAAAACACTAACGAGAATGTAAAACAATCATGCTTAATTTTTTTTAAATTTTAAAAAGAATAATAAAAGAATCTTAGATAATTCACCACCACTGGGTGTCAATAGCTTGTGTACACTTTGAAAGTTTGCGCCATAGGGGGCAAAATTTGGTTCAGGTTCTAAACACTGAACATCTCAATGGCATGACCTTACACAATGGCTCTTGGGTGGCTGTTACCCGAAGCATTTGTATGACATGCTTGTGAATTTTGATGGACTCACCTGTGAGCTGAGTCTGTTCAAACAATGTTCTGCTGGGAGTTTGTTACTGAAAGCCTTCTTAGATAAACACGTGCAATCTATTTTATGAATATTAGCCCTTAGCCATCTCCAGTAAAGAAGAGCAGCTATCCTGTAACAAACTACCACCACGAGTCTGTCTTTTTGTTTAATGTTGTGGTCTCCAAACATCTAGTTTTAATTATGATGCGTTTCCTTGCTTGTGATTCCTTTATTTAGTGAAGATAACAGGGCAAGAGGTATAAGGGGGTTGTGTGTACACTTGAAAATGCTGGATCAAGATTCTGTTATACTTTATAGGTCTATATAAATCTGCTTACCATATAAGTGATGCATTGGACACATGTGGGCTAACATGATTTTTTAATTATCTCTGATATTTGCTTATGTGGCTAAATTCTAAAAATGTTAATTTTGTAATTAATTTCCAACACATTGTTTGGAAACAATGAATAGTTTTTGTTATAAATCACCCAAGATTTTAGATCACTGAACTGCAAGGATGTATCTTTCCAGTTGGTCTTGGAAAAGTTATTTATCTTTGATTCCTATTTCTTTTCTCTTCAATTCTTATTGTAGTTTTTATCCAGGAATCCACAGAAATTGCTGTGATAAAATCAAATGATATTTTTTCCTTATTTGCCTTGAGCCATATTGTCTTCTGTCTTTTCTTTTCCCTGGTTCTACTGATTTCTTTCAGACTTCCTTTTTTCTAGTAATGGGTGGCCTTTGGCTTGGGTTTCAGACTCTAACTCTCAAGTCATGTTTCCCAGAGTATCCTTTGTTGAATATTAATTCTTCAGTCCCTTCTTGGGTGGAGGGGAGGTGAGAGATTCTTATCCCACTAAGTAAAGTTTGAGAAACAATAAGTATAGTATCTTTATCACATAATAGGTTCTCAATAACTTTATTGAATGAACAAAGGAATGAATGAACATGTTTGTTTTTTATAGTACACACGAACATGTGCTTTGGGAAAGTTCTATAGTGAAATGTCTAATTTTGCTTAACTGAGCATTTGCCAAAATTGTTTTCTTACAAAACCTTCTTTAGGGCAACACCTGCAGGTGTCCATGGAAGTAGTACTGCACAGAACACACCTTGTGAACATAGGGGATACAGCACAATGACTGTCCTGTTCTCTCCCTCAAACCTGAGTTATATGGAGGTGGACTAAGCTCTGCCATGTTGCTGTCTCCTTGCCTGCCCCCACATGCAGGTCAGTTTCTTACATTAGTTGTAACATATAGTTGTAACTTGCTATATTCCCTCTTTCCTCTTGACTACCTCTGTTAATGCACTAAACATACTGTAGCTTCTCATACTTCAGCAAAAATGAACTTACATGCCTCAAGCATTCCCTCACTTATGATCAATCTTTACAAACATCACTTAAAACTCTCAAATTCAGTCATTTCCTAAATAAGGTGTTTGGTCATTCCTGCAGTCCAGCTCTGGGCTTGTGTGTTGGAGTGTGGGTGGTGGTGGAAGAAGTAATTAAATTTAAGTTTAGAATATACTTATTCCAACTGTGTCTTTAAGCATCGCCCAACATATCGTACTGGGGTTTTGTGTCAGTGCCTCTGGAACCATGTTGGGGAACATAGGTGGGGAGGAAGAAAGGGCATGTGAAAGGAGAGAGGGGCACGGGAGTGCTCTGATTCCATTTCACAGACTGGCTATTGATTGAAGAAAAGTTGGGGGTGAGGTCCCAAGGCTAATAACAGATTGGAAATAATTACAGTAATCAGAATACTTCTAAATAGTAAAATCAGGTTCTAATAGAGCTTCTATGAGATTTGGAAACAGAGAAAGACATTCTATGAGCAAGGTGGGCAGCAGCATTTCTTTTAAAAAGTTGGGGAATTATTAAATGGCAAACCTGGCATATGCTCTAAAAGGCAGCTCACTGTTTTTCTTCTGACTCTTTCTTTTCTTTTTTTCACTCCTTACCTCAGGACCTTTTCTCTTCTCATTAGCACCTCCACCAGAGTTGGAGCTGGGAGAGAGAAAGGAAGTGTTCAGACATGTGCCTATTTGCATAGTCATTGCATTGAGTTAACGCCAGGACAGCGCAAACATTCTGTCCAGTTCTATAGAAAAGCCAGTTTCTCCCCATCAGTAAGGTATTATTTTCTTTTTTAGCATAGAACGGCTTATTGCCAAGCCTCTCTTAACTGTACATTACAAATAACGTCTGATTAAGAATGTTCTGGATGGGTTAATTAGTGTGGTGACTATTATTAAGCAAACTGCTTGTTAGTATTATGCCTATTTGATCTTGGTATTGATGTGAAGTAATTGACCATAGAGCTACATTTAGAAAAGCTAGAATAAAGTTTTTGATTTGTATTATGGCAATAGATTGTTTATATTAAACATGTCTATGAAAATATGAGTTTCATGGCACAGAGAATCAGAATAGACTCTGTGTGGGATGGTAGATGAAGATTGTTTTGTTATGTTTGGTTTTGCTTTTTAGAAGTATTAATACATATGACCATCTCTTGTGAAACAAAGTCATACAAAATTATTTTTGCTTACTGCTGCAGAGTATGTGAAAACTAAGGTGATTTTAACTTCTCTTACCGAAAGGATGCATTTCCTTTTAGATTTAGCTAATTGCTTGAACACTCTGTGTAGCAATCACCATATATGAACTATTAAAGAAAAAAATATATTGTGAACAAGGCAAGTGTAGTATGTAACCATCATCTTTCAAGTCCTGAATTATTACCTATATACATTTTCATTGGTATTTTGTCCAGTTCTATTATAAAGTATACCTCCCTAGATATCACATTTCCATAGGGAATTTATTCTATTAGCTAATAAATTATACCGCCCGGGAGTTTTTCTTGAAATTCAGCTTAAATTTTCCTATTCTTAATTTCATCTCACTACTCTCAGCTCTACCCCCTCGTACCAGGCTAAATAATTATTCTCTTTCCATCGAGACTCCTATTATGTACCCCTCTAGTTGTCACTTAACCAGACTATTCATATTGAGCTCCTTTAATCTGTCCTCACCAATCAGTTCTTCTATTGCCTTAATTGTTATTATTTTGAAAATTATTATTATTTTGAAAAATCATAATTTTCAAACATATACAATGATCAGGTGCCCCAGATGAAATCAGCATTCACACAGTCTTCTATTCCCACAGACTGGTATCTTCCTTCCCCAAACAACACAATTCTAACAAAGTGGCATCAGTCTGTGTGATCAAATCAGCACCTACTCACTTGTCAAACTCAGAAACATCTAAATAGTGTTTTCCATGTGTCCTAACTTTGCGTTCAAGGTTGATTTTAATTTTTTTTAATTTCATAACTTTTATAAAATGAATTTTGGGTGACTGTCCATATTTATATCCTGAGACCTTTACTGTCCTTCTCCACCACTGTCAAGTCAGTCATCCACAACCTCTCTTAACATGGGATTCTGTTCTTCCTTGAGCCCATCTAAGAAACATGTCGAGTAAATGCAGGCCTAGCACCTTGCCCACAGCTAAATTCCTTGTCAGTTACCAATTCCCATTGTTTACAACCCTGTAGCCAATCTCCCATCTCTTTTAATTTGCAGTTTTGCTCACATGCTGAACAACATAAATGGATTTTATGAGTAAGATGGGTCATGATACTATTTTCTAAAATGAAGATATGTTGTTTCAATGCCCATTGATTTTTTATTATTATTACTGTGACTCCTTCGTGCACTAAGTTTGTAATTCTGTTAGAATCCTTTTTAAGAGTGCCTGATTTCTTTATTTGACATAAACAGATAGGTTCCTTCACTTTCTTTATTGTTGTTTTCTGGATATATACAGATGTCCCTTCTCTTAACCATTTGTTCTGATTATTTAGGAGAGGTTGAAGATACTGTCATTGTTATTTTTTCCCATCTTTTCTGTGGACCAATGAGAACTTTGTTATTTCCTTAGAATCTACCTCCTCAGTGTTTAAATTTCTTTCAGGAAGAAAGTTGGTTAGTTCCCTTAATAAGTTTGGATCTGTCAGATCTGAAATTATAATCTGTGTATGCCCAAATTTCTTTACATTTTCTTTTCTGTTCTTTTCTTTTTTTTTTTTTTTATTTTAAAGATTTATTTATTTATTTATACAAGCACAGGGTACAGTCAGCAGCACGGGAGGATGAGAGAATTCACCAGAGCCAGAGTGGGGAGCAGAACAGGCAGACAGATGGAAGACACTGCTGAGGGGAGTAGTGGGCCCGCAGGAGAGGTCCGCCGCGTGATGTGGGACCCTCACTGGTGGCCGGGGATTGAACCGGCGCTGCAGAGGCTGTGGGCAGCTTCGCAGCCCAGCGCTCAACCACTGTGCCACCCAGGAGGCCCTCTTTTTTTTTCTTATTTAAAATTTATTTTTTACCTCATTGTTCATTTTTAAACAATGTTTACTTCCCCCTCTCGCCCCCAGGTGTAGTCCCCATAGAATTTCCCTCACCAATGCACCCGTGCACCATCACCACAGTCCCCTGTTGATAATTAATTTATTATTTATACTGGAGCACAACAAGGGAATCAGCCCCATCCTTCATGTTTTATCTTTCTATACACAATCTTATTGCTTGCAAACAGGGTCTTATCCATTCAGGGATTTTTCTCAAAGGGCTTTATGAAGCAAGCACAGAAGTCCCCCAATAACCCTTTGATTTTGGAATGTACACACATTTATAGCCAGGCTTTGTCTCCCACTCTCTGGAAGCTTCTCAGCAACCAAGTGCTGCTCATCAGCTCTTGCCTTCAGCCTCAATGAACAGCCTCTGCCACTCTCCACAGTGACTCTTCCGATCTCTCAGCCCACTTTTTAAACTCAGTCTCCACCTCCCTGACCTAACGCTTTTGTGATTCACCTTAGATTCCACACTTGCCACCTAAAACTGTTTTCTTCGACTTCATTTTCATCTTCTTACCTCAGCTTTGTAAGAGAGCTCAGTATATTCTCTTGTTTAAGGCCCTGCTTTGCTTCTAACTAAGAAGCCTTCTATTATCACATATTGACACTCTTGTTTCTTCTGGATCCTGGTCCCTTCTCTATCAAGTGTCCCCAAGGCAACACTCAAGTGAATACTCTGTGAACATGTACCCCATTAAAAAGAATTTGGTCTTGCTTTGCCTACTCTTCTCTCTACTCTCTGCCTCTGTCTCCCTCTCTTTCATGCCTGCACCCTAACCTGATGTCTAGTTTCTGCCTCCACCCCTCTACAGAAACGGCCCTTGGGGGAACCAATCATCTTTTGTATAACTAGGTCAAAAGCTTCTGGTTGTTTCTGGTGCTTTACCACCTCTGCAGTGTTTGACGTTCTATTTTACACATTTTTAAGGGCTCTTGGTTCTCTTTTACAAGTCCTTTTGGGGCTCTTAATTCATTTCAGTCATGTCAAATTACTGTCTCAGATTCTCTTTCCACTCTTCCAAATGTTCCCAATTGCTCCTCTTCTTCCATAGCCCTTCCTCCTAAACTACCTCTTAAATGCATGTACTTTCCATTTCTCTTTTTCACTCAATAAATAATTTAGGGAAGAAGCCGAATCTCTAAATGGGCCACAGGAACTCTAAGAGAGCGCTAGGTGTCTGTCCCTGTCGACCTCTCTAGAGCTCTGGCCCAGGACTTGGCCGAGCCTCTTCAGCTTGCACGTTATTCCCAGAAGAGTTCATGCTCTTTCACACCCTTTCTTTTGATGACACTGTGTCCTTAGTCCACAACTACCCCCTCTCTGCTTTTTAAAACTCCTTCAGCCAAAACCCCCTTTAAACTTTTGCTCATCCCCAAATCAGAGTTCATCTCGACTTCTCAGTTATAAAAGTTGGAATGTCCATTCTTTATATCCTGTGTCCCACCACAGGTTAGCTGGTTGCTCACAGGTCCCCCTCTGTCTGTTCTAAGCACTACTGGTTTGTTCCCTAGCAAATGGTGAGCTCCTTTACTTCGTCTTATTTAGATACTTCTGCTAATAAGAAACAGATATTGAACCCTATATGATGAAGCATTATGGGAAAAGCAGGGAGAAATGGCAGTGAGAAAATATAAAAATATACTTCAAGAAAAAAAAAGTGGGTACAGGTGCCCAGAAATACAGAGCCATCATGTGAACAGAACTGGCCAGTGTTAAGAAAGGAAGTTTCAAGCATTTTTGTAGCTTAATGACAAGTGTGACTTGATAATTAGCAATGGGCCTAGTGGTAACTAGAAAATGCAAAGTGGAGCTACAGGAAGATGAGTGGGAAGAGTTTTTTTTTTTTTTTATGGTATATGCAGCACACATTTTATAGCTACAGAAACTCTTTGGAAACCATCCAAAGACAGTCCGATCTGTTTCAAACTTTTGAACCTTCTCTTGATGGCTACTACTTTTTACTTTTTCTAGATTTTTTGTTAGGTCTTTATTTTTTTTTCCATTTTCTATATCATCATGTCCTCATGGAAGGATAAAGGACAAATTTTAAATATAATTTTCATGAAAGTATATTGCATTTCCTTTCCGTGACAGATTCATGCCCCAGCACAAAACAGCCCATTTGCAGAAGATGCTCAGCCTCAAAGGAAATGGTGGTGCGCCTCGATCCATGGCTCTTCCTTTCCAACAAGAGCAGAGAAGTTCTGAGGATGTTTTAAAGAATTCTGTCTTACAATCTGGACCTTGCAATGCTGCACTGCAAGAAAACCTGGGTAGCTCATTAATGCAGAAGTCAGACTTGAAAGTATGCAACTCGGCAGATCATTCAAGCTCTCATCGTGGGGAAAATAAGCTAAATTTGGCTGTTAATCCCCGTGATGTTTTGGGTGGAGCTGATGATCAGCAAAGACCACTGCACCTTGTCTGGCCTCACAGGTGGTAAGTTTAAGACATGCCAATTTAATATATTGTAGAACTGGTAAGAGAAAATATATATTATGAAAATATATACAATGGACAGTAATTTGTTGTGTCTGTAGCTTTAGAAAAAGATCATCATCTTAATATGGTAGGACCACTACTATGGTGCCACAGGGGTATTGCACAATATTTTTCTATGAAAGGATGTGTACTTGATTAAATTTAAGTTACAGATAATTATTTGCATTGTTCTACACAATTAACAGTAGTAACTAGGCAATTCTAGGTAATCAAATGTTATTCAAGAAGTTTCAAAGTGTAAGAGAAGGAATCCATATTTTTATATATACTCTTATAAAACGATTTCACATGTGTGCATTGCTAAAACAGTACTACAATGAAAACAAAACCAGTTTCCAGTATTTAATAAATTGACCAGTTTCAGCTGGGTCAATGTTATTTCATTTGTCATAACATATATCAATGCATCTGAAACTGTCTCCTTTTTCTTAAATGTGTCTACGTTGTGCTAAGCAAAATGCTCTCTGGCAGAATCTTTTCAGGACAGAGGAAAATCAATGGCAGGATGTAATCGCACCAAATATAAACTTACAAACTTAACTCTGGCTCCTATAAATTAGGATTTAAGGAGGTAAAATGTTCTGATAATCTTACGGTATTAGGCATGAACATTTAAATCTAGTTTTTATTCCTCCCAGTTAGTTTAATCTGCATGTGGCCTGATTAGAGTTCACTTTCCCACAGATTATAGTCTTTTTATTGCAAAGATGCTGGGCTGATCATTAGGTCTGATTTTCTGAAAGCCACTGTTTACAGGTGAAGTAGTAAGTACGGCACACCGACCAGGCAAAGCACCTTTGCCGAGGATTTGACTTCCAGCACATTAAAACTCCAGAAGCTCTCCCAGTTGATCTGCAGCATCTGGTATCTAAAGGGATTTTCATCTTTGACTCTAAATGTATGAACATAAAATTTAGTGACTGGAGTTGATATGGAATGTGTTTTTTGGATTTATCTTTTCAAGTTCAGATTTCCAGCATAGCCTTTCTAAGGGAGTAACTTTTTTTTTTCTTCGAATGAGATGGTGTTTGGTATTCTTTTATGTTATTTTAAAATGCAGCGGCTCTAGATGAGATAACCTGTTTCAAGGTAAAATAGATGTCATCATTTATCCCTTCTGTTCTGCCAGTCTTTGCTGGTTTCTGAAGAAATATGTATTGCAAGAAAATCAGTTCTTAAAAGTTTGGTTGTGGGTTATCTTAAAAATGCTGAATTAAATAATTTTGTACACTCCTATTACAAAACAGCATACTGTTATGGGGGAAGAGTGAGAACCATGTTATCTAGTACTTTGCACAAAATAAGACAGAGCTATGTTAATAAAATTAGCAATATTAAGTTGAATAATTCCCTCTCTTCCTTTGTATATTTTTGCTTTAATTTAATTTAATTGCCTAAAGTTAGTTGCTTAAAGAGATGCAACATTATGTTTGTGCACATTCTTATTGTTAAAGCTAAATTATTTTTAATTTGGAGAAGAGGGAAAAAAGCCGCATCAGCAAGAGTAAATGCCAAAATATAAAAGTAACACATTCATCCTTACGGGTAATATAGTAGAACATTGGAAACTTGGAGGTTGCCAGACACATAGCTAACATTAGGGCTAATTTTGAAAATCTAGCGTGCAGTCAATTTTACTGATGCCTGGGGACATACAAGGTAGAAGCTGACAAGAGAACTAATTTTGTTTGGGTTATTTACTGCTATGCATCATCCGCGGGTTCCCGCCTGACACACAGCTATATGAAGGGGGATATTATCACACACTAAAAATTTATGTTGACATTCGATATTTGTTCAATATGTCAGCAGTATTACTTTCATAATCAAAAGAGTAAGAAAAAGAGAAAAGAAAAGCACTTTATGCTCATATAGATATATCTTTTTAATAACAGTCTATAAGGTTAATATAGTTTACCTTTGAGAGTATACAATGAAAACAAGCAGGGTTAGGAGGGGAAATGACAGAAAGCATCAACCCGAGCTGTTTGTTTGCCATTACCTAAGCGAGCCATGTCAGCTCTCTGGCCCGCGTCTGATAGCTATTTGTTGTACAGAGAGCACAGCATAAAAAAAAATATCAAACTCTTAATACTATTGTGTGCCCATAACCATCTGTCACTGCTAGCCTGGAGATGAGAGGAAGATTACGAGGAATAAACACTGAGCCGCCGAGCATTGGTAAAGCCTTCGGGCAAAAAACTCTTGTGGGGACATCAAAGACATTCTAATTCCGAGGCAGTCAAGGATTACAGTGTGTAACCTGTGCTGACAACAGATAAATGACTGGCAATATTGTGCCAGAGCTGTTGGGTCCTGCATGGAGTACTGATGATGATGATGATGATGTTATCTTGCAGAATGGACTCTGCTGGGATAATTTTATGATAAAACACTTTTTTCAAATGCCACTGGGTCTAGGCAGACATTTACTAGCTACAGGGGTAGCAATCAGTTTCTTCAAAATTTACTGTTCTAAGCCCATTAGAGTTCCAACGCAGCAAGACTCTTCAATGAAAATCTAAAACGCCTATATTTTCTTTAGGAGAATATATGCAAATGTTGTGAGCTGAACTCCTACCCTTTAGTGGTAGATGCTTTATCATCTGATTTATGTAAATTTGCTCATAAAAATACAGTTTATTTTTAATTGGTGAATATGAATTAGAAAATTAAGATTCTAGTTCAGCATTCATCAAACATCCCCGGTTACAAGCACACATGTACTTGGGCCTCTGATCGCATGGCTGGAAATCCTGTAATTGACCGGTCAATACGAATCGCATCTTAAAGGAAACCATGGTTTCTACTAGAAAGGACTAGAGTGGTGTTACTTATTCGAGCCTCTTAGTTTGAGCCCCCACCAACCTCGAGCTCCCCATGTTTTCATCAGCATTATGCTCTACTTAACCTACCTGCTCGAAAGGAGTTTTCCTTAGTGTAGCCTGTAGGTGCTCTTCAGTTTATTGCATTTTTGCCTTGACCATGTGTGTTTCCAGAGGGAAGGTATTTCAGGACAGGAGAAAGCATTGGTTGTTGCTTCTCTGGAAACACAGGGAAGACATGGACGTTGGCGAGGGCAAAAGGGTTCTTAGAGTCTGTCATTACTTTGCCTAACAAAACAAAAATAAATCCCTTCTCTTTATCATAAAAAATATGCCCATGAAATCATGCAGTTGCGGTAGCCAACTCTAAAAATGAAGTGATGCTGACCTCATTGTGTTAGTTCCATGCTGGGATCATGAATGGTCTAAAATATAGTGTTAGCCTCTAACATATCTCGTACTAAGTCAACCAAATGTAGAGCCTACTTGCTAGGAGATGTATCAAAATCAAAAGTGACATTTTCTAGAAGATACATTCTGGCTTTAAATCTGTGTTAAAATGTCTGTGCATGAGAACAGGCCCTTAAATGCAATGCTTGCCCCCTCTCTTCATTCTTTCTGAATCTGAGCTTGTCAAGGATTATAGTGTGCAACCTCTGCTGACAGTAGATAAATAACTGACAGTATTTTAGCAGAGTTGCTGGGTTCTTTGCAGAGTAATTTGTTTTCTCCTTTCTACCCAGTCTTTAATGTTTTGTTATAAACATCTATAGCAAAGCACAGTTAATAGAAATGACTTACAGAGAAAAACCTGTAAAGCATAGACTGCAATTGGCAAGAGTATTTTTTTTAACTATTTTCTTTCCAAATATTATGTATATGTAATGTTGCACCAGGTTCCAACCCCTATGTAAATGTTCCCTTTACTCTAATAGGCATAAGAGACACATTGCTAAAGGGATAGAAAAAAACAAGTTTACAAGACATTGAAAGATAAAATTCTCAAGACTGTGTTTCTCAAGCTCTTTGTTTTCAAGGCCCCTTCATACTCTTCAAAATTTGGAGGACACAAAAGACCTTTTGTTTATTGGGATTTCACCTTCAATATGTACTGTATTTGCAATGTAAACTGAGGAAAAGTTTTTAAGTCCACATTATATCTGGCCTCCCCTGGTGGCGCAGTGGTTGAGTGCTGGGCTGCGAAGCTGCCCACAGCCTCTGCAGTACCGGTTCAATCCCCGGCTACCGACGAGGGTCCCATGTGGAGCGACAGACCTCTCCTGCCATGCCCGCTGCTCCCCTCAGCAGTGTACTTCAGTCCTTTTGCCTGTTTTGTTCCCTGCTCTGGCTCTGGTGAATTCTCTCACCCTCCTGCGCTTCTGACTGTACCCAGTGCTTGTATAAATAAATAAATAAATAAATAAATCTTTAAAAAAAAGTCCACATTATATCATCTAAAAGTAACAATAAAGAGCCAAATACATGTGTAGGGGAAGGTAAATGTTTGTCAGGCTTTTCTGCCCTTCCGCCATTAAGATTAATGAGGGATCCCTGCGGTCCTGAATGCATGCCTGATGGCGGGCACCTGGAGTAGGGTGTGGGCATATGTAGGTGGGTACATCTGGGTGAGAGACTGAGCTTATAAGGGTGGCATCATGGGGATGCCAGAGGACGAACCACCAGAGCAGAGCAAAAGAGAACACCAGAAGAAGAACAGACAAGAGCAGAACCAGCAGAGAAGTAGAGGCCGTGAGAGAACGCCGGAGAGCCCAGAAAGAGGAAAGACTTGCCGGGGGCTGGGAGTCCTTCAGCCTCCCAGCACCCCGGCAGCCCTGCCTGCCCTGTACCTGGGAAACCCAATAAAACCCTGAAAAAGCCACGAAGGGCTCCAAGACTCTCTCCTTCTTTACCCCGTCTGCTCCGATCAAAGAGATCCTGCCCTATGCCTATCCTGCCGCTACAACATGTTAACATAAGTAATGTACTTTATGACCAATAACTAGTTTTCAAAACAAAAAAAATGAGAAATGATATTATTTTACATGTGTGCAAATCTATAATTTCTAGGTAGAAGAAAGTGTCATCTGTGAATTCCTGGGGATTCGGCCCCAGGATTCTTCTATCTGCTTTAAATATTCAATCTTTGACAATATGTTGTTTTGGTGAAGGTTTACAAAGAAAATTCTGCCTCACAAAGAGGGGAGTAGAAAAGGAAGAGTATGTTTTAGTCGCCAGTTCATATTGTTGTAGGTATTATTCTTTAATACCCTACCAGAATTTGACAAGGAAGAATTCTCAGAGGTTAGCCTGAAACTACTCAGTGACTCTTCTTACTCTTAATTGCTACTAACAGATTTTGTGACTTAATTCATTTTGGTCACTTAGAAAATATCGGTTCACTGGGCCTCCCCAGTGGCGCAGCGCTTGAGCGCTGGGTTGCAAAGCTGCCCGCAGCCTCTGCAGCGCCGGTTTGATCCCCAGCCACCAGGCGAGGATCCCACATGGCGCGCAGACCTCTCCTGCCTCCCACTGCTCCCCTCAGCATTGTACTTCGTCAGTCTGCCTGCTCTGCTCTCCCTTCTGGCTGGCTCTGGTGAATTCTCTCACCCTCCCGTGCTTCTGACTGTACCCAGTGCTTGTATAAATAAATAATTTTTTTTTTTTAAAAAAAAAGGTTCTTTAAAAAAAAAATCAGTTCACTGAATTATGCATAGCTTCTAAATATTGAAAAAAATCTTATTGTTAATATCATAACTGATAGCAAAGAAATTTTTGATTATTTGGAACTTGTCAAACTCATAACACATATACAGTTTTTCCAAAATTCTGTTTTTCATCTAAAAGCTTGATTTATCTTTGCATCATACTATCAGTTTCTGAAGTAACAGGTTCACATGGTTAATTTATGAGAAAGTGTTTGCCAAATACTTACCCAAGTCTAATTAATCAGTCTAATTTTTCTAGCTAAGTCTAATTTGTCTATCAGTCATTCTTTTAAGCAAAATTGGTATTTCATGAAAAGGTTAGCTACTTTGTCTCACAATTCAATCATGTAAATACTTCAAAACCCACTATGCAGAGGTGCTTTATGTGCATTTTCAGTTTTATCACATGGAATATTAAAAGATATGTATTGAAAGGATGAAATTCTTGGGCCTCCCTGGTGGCACAGTGGTAAAGGTGCAGCACTATGAAGCTACCTGAAGCCTCTGCAGCACGAGTTCGATCCTGGGCCAGGGAGCAACCCACATGGGGAGGTAGACCTCTCCTGACTCACTTGCTGTTCCCCTCAACAGTGTATTTCAGTCAGTCTGCCTGTTCTGCTCACCACTCTGTCTCTAGTGAATCCTCTCACTCCCCCCCCCACACACCTCTGGCCTGTACCCCAGCTTTTGTATGCATAAATAAATAAAACTTTAAAAAATAAAGGATGAAATTCTTCAGTGAATCCCCCCCCTCCCACACACACACACTTTTTACTGCAAGTGCAGGTGGTGAAGAATCAGTGGCCAGTAAGAGTTTGGTGCCATTGAATTGAATCATGCTAAGACTAGCAGGTTTACTCTTCAATATCTTCTCACTCTCAGGGCACATGTCAACATGATAAAAAACAAATTATCTCTTGGCATTTTTATGAAAGTAGTTCGTGCAGATTTTATGAAAGGGGGCTGCTGAATCCCCAGGAATTCACAGGTGACCCTTTGAGCACCACTGTCAAATGGAACTGATAATGACATCTGTAAATGACATGTAAAAATATGCCTATTGGGCCTCCCCTGGTGGCACAGGCAGTTGAGCGCTGTGCTGTGAAGCTGTCCGCCGCCTCTGCAGCTCTGGTTCAATCCCGGCTGGCCAGTGAGGGTCCCACTTGACTCGGCAGACCTCTCTTGTCGTACCCGCTGCTCCCCTAGCAGTGTATTTCGTCTGCCTGTTCTGCTCCCCACTCTGTCTCTGGAGTATCCTCTCACCCTCCCGTGCATATGGCCTGCACCCTGGTTTTTGTATAAATAGATAAATAAGTCTTGAAAAAAAATGCCTACTACCAACCGTTGGAATTGCCTAATTTTTACTTCTTATAGACTAATATATTTTGCCCTGCATTTTACCATGCTAACATTTGGGTGTATATAACATATTAACACTAGGTTTACAGTTGATAGTAAAAAAAAGTGTTCATGGGCCTCCCCTGGTGGCGCAGCGGTTGAGCGCTGGGTTGCGAAGCTGCCCGCATCCTCTGCAGTGCCGGTTCGATCCCCGGTTGCTCCCCAGCCACCGGAGGAGGGTCCCACATGGCACGCAGACCTCTCCTGCCGCCCGCTGCTCCTCTCAGCAGTGTACTTCGGTCCTTCTGCCTGCTCTGCTCCCCTCTCTGGCTCTGGTGAATTCTCTCACCCTCCCGCGCTTCTGACTGTACCCAGTGCTTGTATAAATAAATTTAAAAATAATAATAATAAATCTTTTTTAAAAAAAAGTGTTCATCATATATAAATAAGAAAACTTTTTCAGTCCAAACAGGATTTGTTTCAGTATGGGCTAAAGAGTCAGAAAACCTACATGGGAAAGGTCTGTGCTATAAGAAATTCTGTTCTGAGCTTGATGTCCCTGTGAATGGTCCTTAAGTTAGAAGTTAATATGGTAGTCTTAACCATAGTCTGGCTAAGAATGAGGTGGTGGACTTCAAGGCATGTTGAGAAGTTTGACATTATTAGAATAGCTTTAGTTAGAATTTACACTCTAACCTCATCACTTGAACTGTAGAGAAATTATCAGAGCTTTTCACTTAAAATGGTATGGCTTTTTATGAGTTATATAATATTTGCAGTATTTTCCATGAAGTGATCATAAAACAATTTATGCAATGTTGACTATACTTAAGGGCGTGAATTTGGAAAGGAAAAAGTCCAGTCATGAGAAATAAAACAGATTTGAAGCGTACTTAGGTATGTCAGTGCTATAACATTGAAAGAATTTGGCATGCTATAGTTTTAGAAACTTTGGTGATTTTGAACTAAAATTCCATGATTGATATAAAATGGGAAGTTATGCTTATTATTTGAAAGCAAAATAATTTACTTAATTCATTCTTTGACTCTCTGAAGTTTAAAACTACAACCTTGAAAACAAAATTGATCTGCCTTCTTAAAGGTTGTAGGTTGGCTGATTGGCTGGTAAGCTTTTAAGGGCCAAGTAAAGTTACCCTGTTTCTTTTCATTGCTCAGATAACTTAGGAAAAGTTTGGTGAGTAGATTATATTAAATCTTTCAAGTTTACTGGTCATTTTTGGAAGACTGTGTTCAGGTGCTCAGGATGATTCAAACAAAGAAGAAAAGTGCTATCTTTTGGCCACCAATGTTCTTTGTTTTATTTTAGTATTATACATAACTCTGTTTTTTCTAAGGGAGAAATAGTCCGCGCGGAATTGTACTTCTGGAAAAAATGGTCATGTGGTCTGGCCATCTGCCTTTTAGCGCACTCCACCAAAGCTCCCTCAAACTTGTGAGAATCCATCTTGTTCTGATCTCTGAAAACAATGACTGCATACTCACTTCCCAGTAGCCCTGTCCATTTTCATAGTTAAATCTTTCAGAGTTAATTTCAGAGTTAATGGAAGGAATATCTGCTCTATAATTAATTATTGTAAATAAGCTAATTTAAGGATGACAGAGTATAATGCGTAACTACTCTTTGAAAGGGATTGTCTATCCAGTTTTGTATTTATCCATCCATTAGACTCACATGAATTATAAGGTTCTAATTGATTATAGTTCCTCCCAATACAATGATTAGTTAACTTCAGTTATATTCCTTTGCCTAGAGGTATTTTCTGTTTGCTCTTTGTTTTTCACTGTTTGTCTTCTTAAGAATCTCAGTGAACTCTGACATTTAAAAATCAAAATCTCTCTAGAGAATTTCACTAAAATATTTGAAAAGTTGTATTCCAATACCTGACTTAGTATGTGTTATATCATCTGATAGTTTTATCTTGTCTCCTAACACAGTACTATCAGATGAATCTCTGGGATACTATTCTAGGATTTCTTATTCATAGGAAAATAACTACTGGAAAAATTTATGGCCAAATTAATAATAATAATAATAATAATGATAAGTCTTTACCAAATTTCATTATAATTTTCAAAATTGCATCCATCAGCGCCTTGCTTTTTCAAAACCACTGAATACAGAAAAATAGAACAGATTCAACTGTTTCTCATTACCTCTTAGATTGCTTTTAGCTTTTTAATATGTCAGCACAAAGAACTACCTATAGTCATTATTATCTTGGTATTGTTATCTCTAGAATATCTGAAACTAAAGCCTTGTTACTCTTTCCTGCCTAAACAGGTTTAAAAAGTTTTCTAGACTTGACTCATTTCTTAAACATACTAATTACTGTGAAAGATGCTGTTTGATTATGTTATGCTTATGATAGTCATCTTCAACTGCTCAAGACCCATGTTTACCTTTGCTGCTTCTATCACAGCTCTTGATACCCACTCTTTCCTCCCTTCTCAGGACTAATACTCCTCCTGTTGCTCTTCATGTGTGGCATGTTCTATCATTCCATGATGTCCATGATGGTAATTACTATTACATTTCTTTAGAGACTCCTGAAAGTCTCTGCCTTCCATGGACAGCCTCCCTGATTTAAATCTCAGTGATGTAAATGCCCCTGACTTTGAATTTCCACACACCAAGGGCACTGTGCAATCCAGGGTACCAAATAAGCTTCTTTTTTTTTTTTTTTTTTAATTCTTTTTTTTTTTATTTATTTTAGTAGAGGCATGCTTTATTTATTTGTTTGCTTGTTTTGTTTACACATGCACTGGGTACAGTCAGAAGCGCGGGAGGGTGAGAGAATTCACCAGAGCCAGAGCGGGGAGCAGAGCAGGCAGAGGGACCGAATTACACTGCTGAGGGGAGCAGCGGGCGGCAGGAGAGGTCTGCGCGCCATGTGGGACCCTCCTCCGGTGGCCGGGGAGCAGCCGGGGATCGAACCGGCGCCGCAGAGGCCGCGGGCAGCTTCGCAACCCAGCGCTCAACCGCTGCGCCACCGGGGAGGCCCTGTACCAAATAAGCTTCTAACAAAACTTTGTGATGCCCCCAGTGCTTCCTAACCCTACTCATTTCATGTTTTAAATGGTATCATTTGATTTAGATCCTTAGGTGCCACAAGATAGATGTTTGTATGCTTGTTTGGAGAGATCTTTTTCAATAGCATCTATCAATGTGATACTTTTTGTTGATAATGAATTATAGTGGCTTTTGGTGATTGACTCTTACTTGCTCAATAAATGCAATTGAGAACACTTTCATCCTTGGAAAGAAGTGAAAATAACAGGTAGAGATGATCATGAGATCAGCAAAGCTTTCACAATGTTTTGTTTTGTTTTTTAATGGAATACCTTTATAGGAGTTATAAATACAAATCCTTCAACACTTTGTTAAAATGGAATTGTGTTTTGGAAAAAAACTGGTTAAAAGTTCAAACTGGTTAAAAACAAAGTAATTTTTTAGTTATTGAAAATAATTCCAGAATAATAAATACTTTAGCAGGTTTTTTTTAACCGTAATCCAGATATGTAAGCCATTTTAAAACAATGCACTAATTACTTTCTGAACTCCTGGTTACAATCCTAAGTGAAAGAGATTCTATGATTTTTCTAGGTTACCACTAAGGTTCAGTGACCAGAACTAACTTCCTTCCTTCCTTCCTTCCTTCCTTCCTTCCTTCCTTCCTTCCTTCCTTCCTTCCTTCCTTCCTTCCTTCCTTCCTTCCTTCCTCCTTCCTTCCTGCCCTCCCTCCTTCCTTCCCTCCTTTTTTTCCTCTCACACCAAAGATTTCCAAGTTAGAATATCAATAACTATTATAAATTATGTAATTTCCCCCCCTTGAATCATCTTTATTGGCTATGCAAGTAATTAGCTGTTTCCGCACTATTTAAGCAAACATCATTTATTGGTTAAACAAAAAGAGGGGAAATTTCAGAAACACACAAGCCAAAATGTTTGATATTTGTTCTTACTCAGATGCATATCCCACAGTGCCTATCTTCTGTTGAAGGAAATAATTTTCGTGATCTTACTCAAAAGCATTTCTTTCTTTGCTGTCCTTTTTCATTAATTCAGATATGTTTCTAAGATGGAGCAATGATGCTACTTCTAATTATGGTTACATGTAGTTAATTTCCTTCTTTTTTCCTAAGCTTGGTGTGAAAGGCAGTTTCCTCCAAAAGAGAGGGTTGGGGGAGGAAGCTGGTTACTGGGAGGGGAGAATACTGATAGAGCTGATCTTCCTGTTGCCTTAGCAACAGATTTATTTATTAGAGGTTGAAATGACATGAGTTAATATACCGCATACCTGCTGATCGGCAAACTCCCCTATTTCAGCCGCAGTTGACAATTAAGTCCTGGACAGCTACAGCCAGGGGTTAATGTTCCTCATTAGGAGAACTAGGTCATTACTGGGAAATCAAGGCACTTAAGGCAGCATGGGTAAAATACAAAATTCAGCATCTAGAGGAGTGAGGCTTTTTTATGTTAATTAACCTTATTTTCCTAGGTTTAAAAAAATCTTACATGCACATGACAGTGGATCAATTAATTGAAAAAAGAGCCAGTTTACTTTACTCTCTGAGTTGTCTTCATTTCCTTGGCAAGGATTTCATTATTTTATGGAAAATTCTTATGTCTATATGATGAGTAAAAAGGGTATTAAAATTAAGAAGGGAATCATCATGGAAATCAGCTTTACCACAAGGGAATGAGCAAATAAAAGCCTTGGAAATGAAAATAAATAAGCTTTGCTAATACCTCACCTAAGGAGCAGAATATAAGCCCATCAGAGCTGGGAGATATTTAGAGGTACTTCTTTGCTTCTTTATTAAGCAGTTACATAGTTATTTGACCTTCAGAAACTGAAACTTTGGAAAAGTGATTCCAAGTGGTTTGTAAACATTCTATTTGCAGAAAGCCGTGTAGCAGTTTAACAAACAATAACTTTCCAGTTCATAATTGGCTTTTTTTTAATACCAATAAAATTAGATACATTAGTTGAAAGTTTTTATTAAAATGTCTGAGTGGGTGTTTTTTTCACTTGATAAGTTCATAAATAATGTATCAAGCCCCTTCTGAAAGCTTTGTTTTCCTATTTCTTTAAAGAGCCTTTATGTTGAAAGGGGGGTATTTACAGAGTAGAAAAAGATTTATTGCCCAGAATCCTATTTTATCTTCATTACTGTACTGCCTCCATTGAAATCACTCCTTTCCAGTTTTTTCACTTTTGCTGCTAACTTTCTCTGAGGGACAAAAGTTGCTCATACCATCCCTATCACATCACAGTATTGTGTCTGTTCACCATCAAAATCAAAATCACTATAGTTCTTCTCCTTTACTCAGATACTGTAAATTGTGCTTACCATATTAAAATAATTGATTGAATTCCAGACAGAGACTGATTTAGAACTTTGTTGTCATTTCTCCCCCATCAAAAAAAAGAGGACAGTTTGCCTTTAATGAATTAGCTCTCTGATTCAGTGTATATTTTTACCTCCTCTCCCAAATGGTTTCCTGTTAGGAAACCAGGCCTTCAGATACTTCTTTAGAAAATACCATTCTAGTAAACCTCTTTGGTATCATGGATATTGCCACTTATTAAATGGTTTGGCACAAAATGACTGTTTAGGTGACATCTCCCAAGACTGCTTTTTTCAGAAAAGTATTTCTACTCTCGAATTAGACATGATCCTTACACAAACTGCCTCTTTTCATCTAATCTTGATTTTAACAGAAATTATTTTGAAGGAGACATTTTCCCCAGTTTCAAGTATCACCACTTGAGAGCCAGAGTTCTAGAAAGAGGAGGTATGAAAGAGACTGTTAGCTATTCCCCAAATTTTCTTTTCTTTCTCTTTTCTCTTGGAAACGCAGTTGGACCACATTTTCCAGCCTCCAGTGCAGTTTGGTGTGGTTGTATGACTGGATCTTAGCCAATTAATGTAAGCAGAAGCAATGTGGACCAGTGCCAGGCCTGGTTTATAGAAATGCCTCACATATGTTTGGGCAGAGCTGACGTAGAAGGTACTTGTTGAAGATGCCAGTGTCTCCCTTTGGTTTGGGGCCTTGAATGACCCCATGGAAGAGAGAAGCACTTTTGATCTGTTCACCTGCCTAGTATGCTGACACCAGGAATTATATATTTTTTTAATCCATATATTAATGCAGCCTAACTAATGAATGCAGACAGCTGCTGGAACAATCCAGACAAATAAGGTGGTGTTTTCACTGCATAGTAGCAGTGTAGGATGTAAGAAGTAATTAGAAAATATATTAAAGACTTCAGCCTATGTAGGTGCTCTTTGAGATGGAGAACACTTGGAGAAGTTTTTAAGTTTATATTTTAACATATTAAGTTAGAGCTATCATTTGGACACGTGAGTAGAGACATCAAGTTCAGAGCAAGATATACAAGTGTATTCAAATGAGCAGCAGTCAAGACTGGAGACTGAAATTTGGGAGTTGTCAACATGGATATGTTCAACTCTGTAAGACATTTTAAAAATACACTAGATTTTAAATCTGATGAATTACGTTTTTAAGTTTCTTAATTTTAGACATAAAATTTATACTCATTTCATGGGCAGCAGTTATAGCCTTGTTGTAACTTACTCAAGTCAGGTCCTTGTACAAGTCCTGTCTCTGCTTACCTGTCTGTGCCTACATACAAGTTACTACACTCTAACCTAAGGCTTTTTTCTTTACAAGATGAGAATAATATTAACTACATTGGAGGATTGTTCTGAGGATTAGTGAAAATGATATATGTAAATGAGTGAGCACAGTTCCTGGCAGATTGTTTGCACTTAATGAGCATTAATTATTATTATTAGTAAATAATCAAGAGTACTTCATTACCTCACATAGGATGCTGTCACTGTTGCCCACTATGTCTTATTGGTTAAAATCAATTTTTTTCTTAACTCTCCTTGAAAAAGAAAAGAAAAGAAACTGCTAAATAAAGTCAGCTTTTTTTGTCTTCATTTTCAGCCTACCCAAAACAAGTACATACTGTACAGAAAAATGGAATTAAGCTACAGAGCAAACACTTCTAAGGAGCAGCATCTGCCTTGTAAATGAAGTCTATAAAAGGCTACCAAATGTCCCTTCACATTTTTATGATTGTTAGGGTATTACTAAACCTGGATGCAAAAATGTTTTTTGAGGCTCTTACATCAAGCACCCACACTGTCAATATCAAATTATTTCCGTTTTTTACAAGATGGCTGCCATGAACCTTCACTTAAGAATGGCAATGCTGTTTTAGAAGTTATATCATTTTAAAGATATCATTTGGTGAAAAGCATGTTTTACCTTTATAATTGTCACATTTCTCAAGCACATTTTTTTTTAAAAGCCTTAATGGGATATAATTTATATACCCCACTTTAAATATATGATTCAATAATTTTTAGTAACTTTGCAGAGATGCACAACCACAGACTAGGTTTAGAACATTATCACACCAGAAAGAATCCTTGCAGGACTTTGCAGTCAATCTCTGTTTCCACCTCTGCCTTAGGAAACCTCTAATCTGCTTGCTCGCTCTGCTCTTTCTGGATATTTAATATAAGTGGAATCACCCAGTATGCAGTCATTTGCATCTGGTTTCTTTCACTTAAGAACAGTTTTCTTGCCTTTTGTCCATCTAGTAATGTGTTCCAGTAATCTGTTTTCTAATGCTGAGCAGTATGCATTGCATGGCTTTAACATGTTTTGTATATTCATTTATCACTTGTTGGACATTTGGACTTATTGACTATTGTCAATAAAGTCCTCTGTATATTTGCATAGAAGTCTTTGTGTGGACATAGTTTTCATATTTCTTGGGTAGTGAGGGGTGGAACTGGAGGATTGTCTGATAAACTTGTGTTTAACTTTATAAGAAGCAGTCACTTTTTTCCCGGATGTTTCACCTTTTGTCCCCTGATACCTGATGGTAGGGAGGATTTTTTTTTAATCATGTCATTTTTCATTGAGGTAAATATTGGATGACAACACTGTATACACCTATTCATACGTATGTTGGTGTACCACACCCGCCACCAAAGTACCAGTAATCCTTCACCATGGTCCATTGTGTCCCTTTTGTACCTTACCTCTACCTTCCCCTTCTGGTAAACGCAATTCTGCCGTCAGAGTCCAAGGTTTTGTTTTAGTCTAGTTTTTTTTTTTCCCTGATACTTTGTTTTGTTTCTTTATCTCCCATATGAATGAAATCATCCAGTATTTGTTTTTCTCCTTCTTACTTGTTTTATTTAGCATAATCCCCTTCAGATCCATCTATGTTGTAGCAAATGGCCAGATTTCATCTGTTTTTTAATAGCTGAGTAGTATTCCATGGTGTGTATATACCATATATTCTTCATCCACTGATGTTTTCTTAAATTCTTAGCTTGCTTCCATAGTGGGCTATTGTAAACAATGCTGAAGTGAACATAGAAGTGCATATCCCTTTGAATTAGTATTTTTGTATTCCTTAGACTGACACCTATGAGTGGAATTGCTGGATCATATGACAGATCTCTTTTTAATATTTTGAGAAACCTCCATGCTGTTTTCCTTGTGGGAGGGACCAGTATGAGGGTTCCTTTCCCTCCACACCCTTCCAACACTTGTTTCTGGCCTTTTTAATATGGGCCATTCTTACAGGTGTGAGGTGGCATCTCATTGTGGTTTTGATTTGCATTTCTATGATGATAAGTGAACAGAAGGATTTCTTGATAGGTCTAATGCCTAATGTCTGTTGTCTTTTGAGAAGTGTCTATTTATTTCTACTCTATTTTGTAACTGGATTTTTTGCTTTCTTTTAGTTGAGTTGTGGAAGTTCTTTGTTGATCTTGGATATTAGCCCTTTGTTGGATATATGATGTGCAAGTACGTTCTCCTACTAAATAGCATGTCTTTGTTTTAATGATAGTTCTTTCGCTGTGCGGAAGCTTTTTAGTTTGATGTAGTCTCCCTTAGAAACAAGATCAGTTCTAAGGACAATATCTAGTAACTTTTCCATCTTAGATTCATTCATTCATTTAAAAATTTAAAAATACTGAGCTTCTTCTAATGTCAGCCACTGTATTAAGTACAAGATATGTGCAACTCTTGATGATACACTTTAATTGGAATGAAATGTACTTTAGACACTTAAAATCTCAATATCCATAAACCTAATGTTGGGCATGCTTTCAAGTGTCTTCAGCAAAAGATCTATGATCTTAATGGGTTTATTGCCCCAAACATGTACTGAATAGTTATGTGCTAAGTAGCTACCAGGAATCCAAAGAAGAATGGCTTAAATTCTGCTCTTTGTAAGCCTCCAGTCCCGAAAGGGAGACAGGTGTATAATGCCTGCATATATTCCGTGTCCTTTCCTTTTTCTAAAAGATAATATGACTAAATTCAAATGCTTGTTTTTTCCCCCTAAACTCTTGTACACTATTTAATTGGTATGTTAATGTCTCTCACACTCAGCTCCAAATGATTATCTTATTTGATTTCTCTTCACTTTAGCCTCTATTAGCTTCCTATGGCTACAATAACAGAATATCACAGTCTAGCAACTTCAAGCAACAGAAATGTATTCTCTCACAGTTCTAGAGGCCAGAAGTCTGAAATCAAAATACTGGATTAAAATCAAGATGTCGATAGAGCCTTGCTCCTTCCCCAGGGTCTAGAGAAACCATTCCTTACCTCCTCAAGCTTCTGATGGCTGCCAACACTCAAGTTTACGGTTTCATTATCTATTCTCTGCCCCTGAAGTCTTGTCTTCTTCTGTCTGTCAAATCAACCTTTGCCTCCCACTTATGAAGAATACTTATGATTGTCTTTAGGACTCACCCAGATGTTCCAGAATAATCTCCCTATCTCAAGATCCTTAATCACATCTGCAGTCTTTTCTTGTATCCCATCTTCTTTCTTTCATCCCATCTAAGGATCAGGATGTGGAGATATGGGGTGAGGGAGGAGAGCATTATTTTTTTTTCTATTTTTTAAATTTATTTATTTTTTTAATTTCATTTTTATATTCCCCATACAATTGCAACCCCCTTATTTTGACCCCAATCATTCTTCCCACCCCCACCCCCATAGTGTGTCTCTGGTTCATAGTTATTTGTTGATTTTGATTTTTTCTTTCTTATAGTTATTCTTTTTCCTGGTCCCTTATTTAGGTTTTCTAGATTCCTGCTATGAATGAGACCATCCAGTATTTTTCTTTTTTTTTTTTTTTTTTCTGGCTTATTTCGCTGAGCATGATTGGGAGGGGAGCATTATTAGCTAACATGAGTTGCATGTGTAGTCAGGATGAAATCATTCATTCACTCATTCACTCAGTACTTCTTGAGCATATACTACATACTGGGCAGTGAATTAAGCATTGGGAATATAATAGTAAAGAAAACTTCAGAGTCCATACCTGCTTGGAACTTAAAACAGGCACTAATCAATAAAATTTATCTGAGGTAAATGCTACAAAGGAGAAATGGAAAGTCAAAATATGTAACTTTTTAAATAAACAATTTACAATATTAAAGAAACTTAATACAAGTTCATTATAAATGCTTTAAGCAATAGAGGCACGTACAAATGAGGAAGTTTTAAACTTATTGCAGAAGTTTACCTTGCTTAAGTAGTTGTCATTCTTGATATTTCATTCATTCTTTTTTTTTTCTTTTTACTAGTTTGGCACTTATATGCTGTTTCAATTATTACTTTAGCGGTGTTTTCTTTTATTGAAGTAACTACTTCAGATACTGCATTGCTGTTATCTGTGCTTACTACATTATATTGTCAAAATTCCACCCTTTACTGCAAAATTAAACGCTTAATATACACGTTTACCCCCTACATAGGTTTACCTCACTTTTTGCTTATTATTCCTTTCTCCACATTAGAAATTCCCTTTGCCTGAAGAACAGCTTAAAATTGTTTTTAGTGAGACTTGATGGCAAACTCTGTTGTCTTCGAGAATATTTTTTCTGGTCGTGATTGCATTCGGTTAATTTTATTTTGCTGTTGAGAAATTATGTCAACAGGTTTTTCTCTCTAGCTACTTTAAAGATCTTGTCTTTGGCTTTGGCTTGTTTTGCTTTCACTTGGATATGTGTGGAAATGAATTTCTTTTAATCATTCTTGGCATTTGTTAGAACTCAGACATTTGAATTGGTATCTTTCATCACCTCTGGAAAGTATTCACTATTATATACACAAATGTTGTCTCTGCTTCATTCCCTTCCTTCTCTCTTTTTAGGATTCTATATCTTGATTTTCCTCACATCTTGAGTTTCTTAACCTGTCTTTCACGTTTTCAGTGTCTTTTTGACTCTATGTTCTGGATCTTAGTAAATTTCTTTGGCTTTAACTATGAGTTTACTAATTCTGAGTTTCAATCAAAATTATATTTTTTAATGTCTCAACATCTTTTTGTAATTTTCAAAGAAACAATTTTGTCTTTTTTAATAATCCCATGCACTTCATGTGTTTGGCATTCTTGTTTCTTTAAACACTTCAAACATAATTTTATGACTAATATTTCTAATTCCCAGAAATGTTGTGTCCTTTTTCATGGTGCTTTGTTTCCTGTTTTTTGTGGGTTTTTTTTTTTTATATCCCATAATTTTTGAAACTTTATCAGGGGGAATTCTTTGAGAATTACCTAAGTTTTATCTGTATTTCTCAAAAGGCAATGTGTAGTTGCCTCTATCCAGGGCCTGAGAAGAACTACCAACCCATCATGACTTCAAACTAAATTTCCATAAAAGTTCTTTGTTGGCTACTCAGCTGGCTTGCTACCGGGTTTCAGACTTGTTTGATGGCCACTGTGAAATTAGAAAGTTGTAGGGGAATTTTACAGCTCTGTAACATTAATGTTACATCTTCACGTCTCTCCTATGGATTCTTTCCTTTCCATCTTACTGTTGCCACATAATCCTGGTTCCAGTGCTTATCAGTGTAAACCTAGACAACTGAATTGTTTCCTCATGTTCTCTTCACTGACCTTACTTACCACCCCACCGTCCAGCTCATATTTAGGTAAATGGCCCAAAACAATTTCTGCTTCATGTCATTATGCTCAGATTCCTTGTGTGGCTTTCACTCTCTCTCTCTCAGTGGTCTCAATTCCTGCTACCCATAAAAATGAGAAGTTTGTTTTTTGGTTTTTGTTTTGTTTTTTAATTAGGAAATTCTATCCCCTTCATATCATATCATTTATATCAGAAGTTCTGAGAATATGGTCTTTGCATTAATATTTTAAAGCATCTCACGCCACTCTACTGTGCAGTAAGGATTGAGAACTATTACTTTGCAAGAAAAATTGTTTTAAGGAATTGCTTTCATCTAGCAATTAAGACCTCCTTGGACAGTGTTGATCAATCAGAAAACACCCACTTGCAAGCCCCATCCTCAGAGATTCTGATTCATTGTTCTGAGTTGTAACCCTTTCATTGATGTATTTGAGGATCACAAAGTCTTACAAAAGGACAAAGATTTGGAAGCATCAGGCTGGTAGCTTAGTGAGTGAAAAAGTCTTGTTGGGAGAGCCTCCCTGATGGTGCAGCGGTTGAGCGCGGGGTTGTGAAGCTGCCCGCAGGTTCTGAAGCGCCAGTTCGATCCCCGGCTGTGGCCACTGGAGGTGGGTCCCTATGGCGCGCAAACCTCTCCTGCCGCCCGCTGCTCCCCTCAGCAGTGTACTTCGGTCCTTCTGCCTGCTCTGCTCCCCGCTCTGGCTCTGGTGAATCCTCTCACCCTCCCGTGCTTCTGACTGTACCCAGTGCTTGTATAAATAAATAAATAAATAAATCTTAAAAAAAAAAAGACTTGTTGGGAACTGTGGTAACTGGAGCATTCCACCACTCCCTGAAGGACAGCAGCCCTACTCCGCCTTGCTGATTGTGAAGCGTGGCTGTCACTTTTCAATTCCTGCTCTGTGGGATAGCCCAATTCACTTTTCTAGTCAGCTTTCAAGTTTTGGAAAAGAAAGACATCTCCTCTCTTCCCTCCTCTCCCCTCCCTTCCCCTCCTCTCCTCTACTTCTCCTCTCCTCTCCTCTCTTCTCACTCTCTCTGTGTATTCCTCTGTAACCAGAAATTGGAAGGTGTGTTTACCTTGCTTTTTTCTCAACTCAGTGTTTCTTCTTGTGTTCTCTTCCTTACTTGCAGTACCACCCTTTCTCCTCCTTCTCTGTCTAAATCATCACCATCTTCTTAGAACTAATGCTCTCTGTCATGTCAATGGAGAACTGGTAATTGGAGAGATGGGTATTTGGGGAGGGGCATTTCCCTGGCACGCCCCCTCTGTCTAACATAAATTGCTCTTCTCTACTTTATTTATTTTGCACATACTTCTTTGTAATTTAAATAAATCTTTATATAGTTAAGCTTTTTGGCATTTTAGCTTTATAATTGCCATGGAATAGTCAGTGCTATGAATGTATATGTATTATATTAAGTAATCACATAAAACATTAAGAATCCTTTATATAATGTAGTATATAGATAGTAGGAACTAGGGGACCTTAACGTGACTTATTTAGATAGGTATGGATTTAAAAGTAAGTACACTAAGTAAAAGGTAATTTTAGTGAATAAAATAAATGTGAGGAATAAGTAAGAATAAAACAAAATATCTCAAAATATGCTTTGGAGAAAGGTGATTCAGTAGGCATGTCTAAAGTAAATTAAAAGTGAATGGGGCCTCCCTGGTCGCATAGGGGTCAAAGCCTCAGTGCTATCAAGCTATTATCAACCACTGAGTTATGAGTTCGATCCCTGGCCAGGATGCTGACCCACGTGGCACAGCAGTCCTCTCCTGGCTTGCCCGCTGCTCCCCTCAGCAGTGCATTTCAGTAGATCTGCCTATTCTGCACCCCACTATGTCTCTGGTGAATCCTCTCATCCCTCCACACCTCTGGTCTACACCCCAGCTCTTGTATGCAAAAATAAATAAAATTAATCTTCAAAAAAAGTAAAAATTAAAAATTTTTGAAAATTAGAAGAATGTTAGTTACCCTTTTAGATGAAAGAACTTATATTTATAACTAAGTGTAAGTCATGTTAAAATAACTTGAACTGTAGCCAGTTACAAGTAATCCAAGATATAACCATTCACTCTTTCATTTGTTCACATACGCAACACATTTTCTCAGGGCAAGCAAGTTAGCCTCCACAGTGCCATGTGTGCCAGGTGGTAACACCTGAGCATGGCTTGCAGCCACACTGCCTGGTTTCAATCCCAGGTGTGCCCCTTATTCCTGGGCCACATGGGTAACATGATTGAGTTGTTTCACCTCACTAAATTGCAGTTCCTTTGTCTATAAATTAACTGGAAGACAGCACTTACCTTACAGAGTTGTGAGGATAAAACAATTTAATCTAGCCTATGGTCTTTAGTACTGATAGTTTTGATATATATGTGTTATGTAAATTTATGCTGTTATTAATAATCTTAGTTTTAAGACTCAACAAATTCATCATAATTTTAGCAAATGTTTAGTCCTAATATTTCTCCTTGAATAGATGTAAGCTCTAAGGATGCTTGGGAGCATCACGGGAGATGGCTTGGTCTCAATTGGCGCATGGCCACTTTGGCATCCTCTGAAAAGAACATTGTCCTGTCTGCCTTGGTGATCACCTCACAGAACTGGTGTCTCCTGCGTTAAGTTTCCATCTGTCTGCCCACACACCGCCTAGTTCATATCCTACACGCCCCAGGGGCCCCTCATTATGTCACAGAGCCACCAGCATCTTGCCGGCTCTGTCAGGTAACTTCTTTATCTTATTTGAGTTCTTTGGAAACACTGGTTACTTTATCCTACTTCTGGGTCTCAGAAAAGCCCAGCAAACTTGCTTTCCGTCCTCCTGATTGCTTTTCCTCAGAGGCTCTCATGCTTTGCTGACCACCGGAGCCCCTCCAAAGCTGCTGCTTCCCAGGGTTCTGGAGGAAAAGACACAGAGACCTGAGTCACTCTCCCATCCAACTGTCTCTCTGCCACCGTGTTTCTCCAGTTTTCAGCCTTGGACTTTGATTGGCTCAAGAGTATCCGTCTCCAACTCACCTCTCTCAGGCTACAGATTTGACTTGGGGTGGGGCAAGGTACAAGGATTATTGGGATAAACATAATTTCTATTATTCTCCAAAACTATCATTTAGACTTCAACCTCAGAATTTTAGCATAGAAATCAAAATTAACTATTTACCTTCTCTTTGCATTTCTGTTTACTAAGCCCACCTCAACAGTGAAAACTATAAAATGTCCTTGCTCCCACTGCTGGGGGCATGGGAGGAGTGAATTTGCAAAGTAGGAAATACCCAGGGAGGAAGCCCATTAAGCACATTGATTAATACTTCAAATATTATCCTTCTACAAGTATTGATAGGGCTTCTTTTGAGATCCCTGCCTCAGAGAGCTCCCAGATAATTGCAGTACAACATAATAAGTGAAAACCCAAAAGAGGAAGCAACTAATTCTGCCTGGAAAAGTCAAGCAACGCTTCACTGAGGAAGTGAGGATAATTGAAAGAGGGATTCCATTAGACACATTACTCCGCAGCTCCTGAGCCACAGATGTTGCAAGAAAGAACTGAGCTAAAGTGAATGTGACCTGTACTGAGGTTCGTTCTTTCGGCACAGAAAGACCTGTCCATACTTTTCTTCGTGTTTCCATTTGTAGCTCTAAAATTGAGGTGAAATGCTTAGTAGATCCTTCAAGAATGGGGCTGGAAGGCCTCCCCAGTGGTGTATCAGTTGAGCACTGGGCTGTGAAGCTGTCCGCAGCCTCTGCAGCATTGGTTCAATCCCTGGCCACCGGCAAGGGTCCCACATGGCAGGCATACCTCTCCTGCCGCGCCCGCTGCTCCCCTCAGCATTGTACTTTGTCAGTGTACTTCTGCCTGTTCTATTCCCTGCTCTGGCTCTGGTGAATTCTCTCACCCTCCCTCACTTCTGACTGTATCCAGTGCTTGTATAAATAAATAAATAAATAAATAAATCTTTAAAAAAAAAAAAAAAAAAAAAAGAATGGGGCTGCACCTGCCAGCCCTACCTGACACCATAGAAAGTTCTGGTCTTCTCTTGTGGCAAAACGTCGTGCCAAACCAGAACTACTTTTTAAAAGCTTGACCTGTTGCAGACCTAATCCTTCTTTTCACAGCCAGCCCTCAGCAGATGGAAAATGATGATATTTTTCTCTATGGCCGACACTGCCCCACTCACTTTTGCCTATTCTTTTTATCCCCACCTTGCTGAACCTTTTAGCTCTTGCACAGACACCCAAAACTTCCTTTTGTTCAATATTTCACACCTTCCATATACATTTTCAAAATTTTCAAATCTTATCCTCTTGACTTTCCTACTTTAAACATTGAATTGACATTCTCTCAGTAATCTATTTCAATGTATTAATCCCAAATGAATTATAAGATACATACATGTACACACACTTGAAAATTCAGTCACTCTAAGGATAAATTCTTTCTAATATATTATCTTCCCATGGGTGTTTATGTTTTAAAGACATTGCTTGTTTACCTGCTTTCCAATATGAAACCCAAAAAGGGAATTTTTGCTTATTCATTTAGCCATCCAACCATTTATCAAGTACATACCTACTATGACCAAAGTACCTTGCTAAGACTGAACTACAAAACATATGAAAGGCTCCAGGCTTAAAGAACTTTAGGGATTGTTAATAATCATAGATGAGGTTTGTGGGCAATAAACTTTCTATCTTATCTCTGAAATCACAGCACAGGGGGAATAGCCTTTCTCCTTGACTAGAACTTAGACTTCTTGAGGGTTGATGCTCCTGTTCTCCTTAATCATGCTTGTATCCCGATACCTTATACAAGTTCTGTCTGACACTCAGTGGTGCTCAGTTCTTGCTCATTGAATAAATTCCTGACTTCAGACAAGGATATTCTTGTCCTGAGGTCAAAACCCTACACTAGATAAGAGATTTTCTTGTTGTTCTGAATTCTTATGTTTTAAATAAAACACTATAAAAATAATACTTATTAAATACACTAGACTCAAACACAGTTTTTTTGTTAAAGATCATTTTAAATTCAAAGCTGGAATTATCTCCTTCCTGGAGATAATTCTCAAGAGTTCTTTATAACCTCTGCATGGTGGGCATTATAATGTGATGCAAATACTCAATAAGAAATATCTATTATGATCATCAAAACTGCATGGTATTGGAACAAGAAGAGACATACAGACCAATGGAATCGAATAGAAAATCCAGAAATAAACCCACAGATTTATGGTCAACTAATCTTTGACAAAGGAGCAAAGACTATGCATTGGAGCAAAGAAAGTTTGTTCAATAAATGGTGCTGGGAAAACTGGGTTGCTACATGCAAAAGAATGAAGCTTGACCACTACCTCACACCATACACAAAAATCAACTCAAAATGGATTAAAGAACTAGACATAAGACCTGAAACCATAAAATATATAGAAGGAAATATAGGCGAAATGCTACGTGATTTGCACATCAAAGACATCTTTACAGACACATCACCCAAAGCAGTGATAGTGAAGGCAAAGATAAACAGCTGGGACTACATCAAATTAAAGAGCTTCTGCACAGCGAAAGAGACAATAACAAAAACAAAGAGAAACCCCACCAACTGGGAGAACATTTTTGCACCCAACACTAATGATAAAGGACTGATCACAAAAATCTGCAAAGAGCTGATGAGACTCAACAACAACAAAGAAAATAATCCAGTCCAAAAATGGGCAGAAGAGCTAAAAAGAAACTTCTCTGAAGAGGAAATGCAAATGGCCAACAGGCATATGAAAAAATGTTCAACATCACTTGTAATCAGGGAAATGCAAATCAAAACTACCATGAGATACCATCTTACACCAGTGAGAATGGCACATATTAAAAAAACTAGCAACAACAAATGTTGGCGAGGGTGTGGAGAAAAAGGAACTCTTCTGCACTGCTGGTGGGAGTGCAAACTGGTCCAACCACTATGGAGAGCTGTGTGGAGATTTCTGGACCTACTAAACATAGAGCTTCCATATGATCCAGCAATTCCACTCCTAGGTATTTACCCAAAGGACACAGAAACATCCATTCCAAAGAGCACCTGCACACCTATGTTTATAGCAGCACTGTTTACAATAGCTAAGCTTTGGAAACAGCCCAAATGCCCAAAAATAGATGACTGGATCAAGAAGATGTGGTACATATACACCATGGAATATTACTCAGCATTCAAAAAAGATAAACACATGCCATTTGCAGCAACATGGATGGCGCTGGAAGGGATCATGCTCAGCGAAATAAGCCAAAAAGAAAAAGAAAAATACTGGATGGTCTCACTCATAGCAGGAATCTAGAAAATTTAAATAAGGGACCAGGAAAATGAATAACTATAAGAAAGTGAAAATCAAAATCAACAAAAAACTATGAACCAGAGACACTTTTTGGGGGGTGGGGAGCGGGAGGGAAGGGATTGGGGTCAGAATGGGGGTATGCAATTGTATGGGGAATATAAAAATAAAAATTATTTAAAAAAAAAAGAAATATCTATTATGTGTTTGTCCTACAAATGCAATAAAGATATTAAACTACTAATTTATTTCTTTGACTTAAGTGAATAAAATAGTACCTCATTTCAATATTTCACAAGCCCCAAATCTAAAATGCACTAATAGATACACTAACTTTTAAGTTTAAATAACTGCCCCAAAGTATCAAAAGTATAAAAATATAAAGTACAATTGGAGAAATTGAAGAAACTACACAAAAAATGAGAATAAAAATTAATTCTGCTCTTTAAATATCTGCTCCTCTCTGAAATATCATTAACTTTTTCCTAATGAAATAATGTTGGAAAGACATACACACATTATACTAAATCTTTGGGGAAGTCCCCATTTAGATAGTATTATACAGATGCCAATTTTAAAAAATAAATATTTACTGTAAAATTTAGCTTTAAAAAAGAAGATTTAGAAGATTTTCTGAAACTTACTTTTTAAAGAGTTTATCTTAGGATGTTACATGGGAAACTCAACTTCCAGTGCCATTCTAATCCATGAAAATGAATGAAATATATAGTCAGAAAAAATTATGTTATATACCAGCCTATGTGCTTCTGTAATACTCCCTGAAAAAATGACTATCAAACAGATTACTTTTTAAAATGCTTTTTCTGTTTAATTGCTTACTTGGCACTTCATTCTCTGCTTCTCAAAACTGAACCACACAAAGGGAAACTCTTGGCACCAGCAGCCCACCAACTCTGTTTATGTTTTACTAATGAAGGATCTTTGAGTGAGTACTCAAGGCATGCACTTCATCTTGAAGAAGTTCCTCTTCTATCTCTGAGAATCTAAGGATATCACTCTCTTCATTTCCATCTTTATGCCTGTATTTTTTTTAAAGATTTATTTATTTATTTATACAAGAACCAGGGTACAAGCCAGATGCACAGGAGGCTGAGAGGATTCACCAGAGACAGAGCGGGGAACAGAACAGGCAGACTGACGAAATACACTGGTGAGGGGAGCAGTGGGCGCGACAGGAGAGGTCTGCACGCCATGTGGGACCCTCACAGGTCGGCTGGGATTGAACTGGCACTGCAGAGGCTGCAGACAGCTTCACAGCGCTGCGCTCAACAGCCTGCGCCACCAGGGGAGGCCCTTTATACTTGTGTTATCTCCATTATTTTTGCCAGCTTTTCCACCACTTTGTAGGTTAGGGTTTTGATGTTTTCCTGTTGTAAATTATGTTTACACTCTATTTCTAGTTGTCCTTGTTACTTTTGTGTAACTTCCAAAAAGGGAGGTTGGGAGGAATGATCATTTGCTTCTCCATTTTCAGTTATAGTTACATAAGTTGATTTGTTAGAATCTTATAATAGTTCTGGAGAGGAATGATTAGCATCTGGACTATATCAGAAAAGACTTATTATTTGGATGATAATGAGGTGCTGGTTCACGGATCGATTATTGATGTAACCGTGACTGGGTTAATAATTGTGGTTTGGGTGGCTGGATTAATGGTGGCATTTAACATGATTAGGAATATAATGCCAAAAAGAAAAATTCAGTAATGGACATATGTCTTTTATACAAAACGCAAATTTTACTTTAAATCATATTTGTAGCTCTATGTTATGAATAACTGCCACTCATTGAGTACTTACTATGTTATTTGCATATCTAACATAGTTCACACGTTAGATGTCTTTATGTGTAATCATCAAGGTAGACATTAGAAACTCATCAGTGACACATTTTGCTTACTATAAACAACTGATTATATCAAACTTTATTTCTCCCCAATTACAATGACTTTTAAACTCACTAGAAGATTCTTAGATTCCCAGTTACATAAATGAAAAATAAAGCGATCATGATCATACTAATAATAATAATAACAACAACAAAAACCATCTTTTATTGTGTATTTTCTGTTCACCAGGCACTACAAGTTGTTTCATAAACATCATCTCACTTATCTTCTCAACAGCTCTTTGAAATGAGTATTAACAGCCAAATTGTTACAGATGAAGCAATTAAATCTCAGATTGGTTTGGTAGTTTACACTGGATTATAGCTATTAAAAATCAGAACTAATATTTTAAGCCTTTTCCCCACTAGGCTATAATGGCCATGTAGCTACATTACTTCATTTATTTTGATAGAACTTACCTTTAGAACTATAGTCATAAATAAATTATTCTCAGCTTTCAATAAGCACTGCTTTTGGGTTTGTATACACCTCTAAGCAAACTATTTAGTCAGAATGATCTCTCACTGCCTAACATAGGTGACTGTTCTTTGTCATCCATTCTTTACCAGAAATAAATTGCTCTGATACCCACTAGCAGTAAATATATTTAATTAATTAAGACTTTGCTCATGACAAATGAGATTTTAAAAAAGAAATGAAGAGGTATTTTGAGAACTATCTTGTACCATTAAGAAAAACAACGTAAGAATAATGGACATCCCAGAGGGGAAGAGAGAGTGAAGGGGGAACAAAGAGCCTGTGCAAGGAAATAATAGAGACAACTCTCCACTCCTGGGGACGGAATTGAATATACCAGTCCATGAAGCTAAAAGAACACTTTGTTATCTGAATGCAACAAGATCTGCACACCAAGAAACATATCAGTAACCTAGCAATAGTTCAATACAGAGAAAGAATAGTGAAGGCAAGTGGTGGTAAAAAGCAGGTGACATATAAAGGTTTACACAGGCTTCTCAGCAGAAATCCTATGGGCAAAGAGAAAATGAAATGTTGTTTTCAAAAAATCAAAGATTAAAAAATGTCAGCCCAAAATAGTATATCTTGCCAATTCTCTTTCAGATATGAAGGTGAAATAAAGACGTTCCCAGGAACAAAAGTTGAAGGAGCTTGCAAACACTAGGCCTCCCCTTCAAGAAATGTTGAAAGGAACAGTCTTATCCAAATCAAAACAAAGAAAATCCGAAAAAGTTAACTAATGAAATAAGCAGGTAGAACCAAAAACCTATAGACAAAATGGCAAAAGCAAATACCTGTGTATTTATGATCACTCTAAATGTAAATGGACTGAACTCACAATCAAAAGGTATGTAGTATGTGATGGGATCTGAAAACAAAACCCAATTTTTGTCTCTTGGAATCCTATCTGAGTTCCAAAGATAAGCAAGGTTCAAAGAAAAGAGCTGTAAACTAATCTTACAAGCAAGTGGGACCCAAAAATTGCAAGGACAGCCACAATTATGTCAGATAAAGAAAACTTCTAATTAAGAAAAGAGACAAATATGTACTTTATATAATGACTAATGGATCAATACATCAAGAAGAAATACTGCTCATCAAAACATATATACCAAATGAAAGAGCACCATAATAAGACAACACTTAACAAACCTAAAACCAGACATGGCCAACAACAAAGCAGTGGTACGGGACTTTACCACTGTACTTACATCAGTGGACAAATCAACCAGACAAAAAATCAAACGGGCAAAAATACCCTTAAATGAGCAACTAGATCAGATGTTCCTATTTGACACTCGTAGGACACTAATTCCCCGAAAGTTGAATATATGTTCTTCTCAAGTGCTTGTGAAACATTTTTCAGGATAAACCACATGCTGAGTCATAAAAATAAGTGTCAATAAGTTCATGAACATTTAAACCATATCAAGTATCTTCTCTGATCATAATGTTATTCAAATGGAACCCAATCACAGAACCAAAAGAAAACAAAACAAAACAAAAACCAGGAAAATCCTCTAACGTGGAGATTGAACAGCATGCTACTGAATAACCATTACATTAATAAAGAAATCAAAGAAGAAATTTGAAAAGCAACTGGAGACAAATGAAAATGAAAACATGATCTCCCAGAATTTAGTGGATACAGCAAAAAAAAAATATTAAGAATAGCCAAGTTATGTAAACAACCTAAATGCCCATTCACAGAACAGTAGATTAAGAAGCTATGGTATATATGCAGAATAGAATACTACTCAGCTATTAAAAAAGTGAACTCTTCCCATTAATATGGATGGAGCTGAAGGTAATTATGCTGTTAAGTGATTCTAAAGAGATAGACAATAATGAGTAGTTTAATTTGTAAGTGGAATATAGAGGAAACAAACAAACATGCAAAGGGATTGACAAAACTAAACCTGACAAAAATAAGCCCTAGAAGTATAATTGCGAGGTCAAGTCTGCTAGAGGCTAGGGAGGATGGGGGTGGAAGCAAGGAATGGCTGAGAGAAGTGCATCTAAGGTAAAGGACTGTGGTTGCTTTGGTGTGGGTTTGGTATGATAACAAAAATCTGAAACAGTATGAACATATTCCTCTAAATTACGTACAGTGTTTTAAGCCAGTGTTACCTCAATAAAACATTTTTTAAAAAAAGGACTTTGGTTCATAAGGTTTCCCATTCTGGAATACATTTTCTTAAGTGGTATTGTTAATTTATTGTGTATGATATATTACAATACTTAGAATCTTTTATACTTTTCATATGAATAATTAGTCTATCTTTGATACCTAATATGATCAAATTCTTAACTTTAAATAATAATGAAAGACTGGAGTATGAGGTTTGAGCTGAACTTTTTTTTATAGTATTATAAAAAGAACCAAGTAGAATAATACAGATTTACTCCTATTATAAGAATATAAGAGAAGAGAGGAGATACATAATTAATACTGTTTATAAAATGAAAATATGCAACATATGTAGCAACAAGAACACATCACTTTGAGCAGGTCTTTATAAAACAGACATTCCATATTGTGTTCCTCCTTTCTCACAGTCATTGCCATGACAATCTGGTATGCTTAGCTGTTGCTGCTGACTAAGGGAGACTGTCTCTTCTGGGAGATCTCTGTGTCAGCCAAAAAACACAGCAGTCTCATTTGGGTCTAGAAACAAGACATAATATTTAGAATGAATGGAGTTTTAGCATTTTCTCCCCCTTGGAGTATCACTCTGTCCATTTCTAATTTAAACTTTGTAAATCAGAAATAAGTGTCAGAGTGGATTTTTCTCTTCAAAATAGGATTCTTTCCCATATGTGAAGACCTTGCCATTTCTATATGTGGCAAAATGTCCACAATCAAGTAAGAAAACCTGTTTTTAGGAATTTAAATCTGTTTTGATGAAAGCCATCTAATAATCCAGACCATGTTTAATTCTCCACTAAAAAAAAAAAAAAAAAAAAAGATCTTTTATGTCATTTTATAGACCTGTGTTACCATAGGTTAAAAATATAACTTTCTCTGTTCAGCCAGGATGAACCACCGTTCATTCATTCTAAAGTCCTATTTTGAGTGAATGCCAACTTTTGGTGTGAAAGAGTTTCTCTAATGTTGTGGGACTGTCAGGCAAAATGTAACAGAATAAAATGTAAATAAATTTGAAATAATATAAAAAAACACATAAAATCATTGGTAGCTTATGATTTTTAATTCAAAAGTGATTCAGGGAATTTCACAGGGATGACTACTAGAAACATTTAAAGTCAATAAAAGAGGCAATGAATAAGAATTGGTAGAGAGATGGAAAAGGTGTTTCAGACTCAAGAATTGTAAGCAGAAGAGGTCTGGGTTGAAAACAGCAGAGAAGAAATAATATGAATGCCAGCACTCATCTGTCAGAACAGTAGGGGTAACTGGTTGATGGAAATATTTGAATGTTGGATAGGGTCACTTAATTTCAAGTTAATGATTTCTATAATATTTAGTGAACATTTCAGGGACTAGATAGCTAAAGAAAATGATGTTGAAGAGGTTAATGTAATTGTTTTTTGAAAGCAGAATTGAAGAGGGAGAGTCTAAAGCTGAGTGGTGTTGTCGTCAAGGTATGAAGTGATAATATTGTACTATAAAGATGGAAATTTTTAGGCAATTCTTAAGTGTTTTATATAGGAATAGATGGCGAGATTGCTAATAAATTGATTCACATGACAAGTTTGGAAGCAGTTTTCTTGCATTATAAAATTTGTCAGACTGGAGATGTTGGAATATCAGGGTAAGGACATAACAATACCAGAGAGGTTCTTGGTAATCAGTGCTGTGATTGATGGGGGCAGCACATTAGTTTGTGAGTATTATAGATGAGTAGTCATTGGAAGAACCAGGTTAATTTCTGTATGTTCACCTAATTATATCAAAAGTAAAATAACCATTTACAGTAAGAGAAAATGAAAAAAAATAGAGTCACAGATAATGATCTAGATTTAGAATCAATTCAGTTTAACAACTTTATGGGACTTTTGCTAGATAGGGGAAACAAAGGCATGAACTCTGCCCTCATGGAACTCACAACATAGCACAAGTGAGTACATAAAACTTCAAAAGTAGGATAGTTCCAAGTTTTATGCAGGGGGAGAAAGGACAAAGGTCATTGCCTGGAGATTTAGAATGGCAGTACATTTGCAACATAGGAGGAAAAGGGAGAGTGTATTAGTAAATTTACAAAAGAATAATTTGAATGTTATAAAGAGAACTCACTGTTGCTTTTTACATTGTTTGAAACTTCCAAACGTTGAAAACAAATGTCCATTAGTAATACAAATTACCTTTAAAATATGAGATATTATCTAACCATTTTAAAGGAAATACCTATATGCTCTGGTTTGGTAGATGTCTTCTAGGTAGCTAGTGGATACGAAAAGTACAGAATGACTAAAATTGATCCTATATTTATAAAATAAGGAATGCATTTGTTAAAATATACTCACACAAATACATGTTTGTATATACATAGAAGTAGCTCCGGAATTGCAGCAACAGTTGTTAGTTGTGACTACATCTGAAGAGTAGAATTAGGAGTTAAAAAGAACAGGAGTTTCTATTGCTTCATATATTTATGGATTATGTGTATTTTTTTACAATGGGCACATATCTTTTACAATTGAAATTTGTATTGAAATCATTGTGAATTCACATGCAGTTTTAAGAAATAATAGATTCTTTTTCTGGAATTCTGATCTTGTCCCATAAGTCCTTGAGAGTCAGTTCTTTTCTTAATTTTTAATTTTTTGGTCTATTTTCTCTCTGTTGCTCACATTAAGTAAATTATTTTGATCTCAAGATTATTGAGCCCATCCACTGATTTTTTTTATTTCTGTTAATATTTTTCATACTGTTATTTCCAACTGATAGTTGCTAAGCTGGAGCATTCTTAACACCTGACTGTAAGCTTCCTGGCAGCCCGGGTAAAGCAGGAAACAAGAATCTTACATCTTCCTACCTTAGGCTCATCAGAGTTTCCTAGAACAAATCCTGGGAGAAGTTTCTAAATATAGGAGGTGTATTTCAGAGGTAGCTCTCAGGATAACTTACAAACAGTTTTGAATGTATTTGCTATATATCTCTCGGAAGGAAATGTTACATAACCCGAAAGAAAGGCTAAGCGATTACTCAGTTTTAACTTACAGCCCTGTTCACAACATTCAACAGGAAGAAACTTTATTAAATGAAACAGAGAGAGACTTAATAAATTGGGGACAGAAAGAGTTTAGTTCCATTGGAACTCCCAGGTCTGAGAGGAAATAATTTTGATGATTTAAACATGTGTGGAATGGCTGCCTCTTAAGTAACATCCCAAGGGTGGGGAAGACCCAATTCATCTAAATTAAGACACCAGTTTTTTGAGGCATGGTGTCTATGGGCTTCCTGGCCAGAGTTGCAAAGAAAGAGAGCTCATTGGCAACCTAGACAGCTGAATGAAATTACTGTGTACAATATCCAGAAAGAGTGGAAATCATTGTTGAAGAAAAACAACCTGGGGGGTCTAAGCTTTTAGCAGTGAGGAGATTTAAATGGAAATCATGTTGTGAGACCTAGTGGGAAAAATGATTTTTTGAGTATGGTTTTCACTGGGTGGCCTTCTGGATGGGGAAGATTTAATTGGGGAGAAGGTCATTAGGTTGTAGTCTAACTACATTATATGGAAACCAAGCAAGGGTCTTTTCTAAAGAGGCTGGTTGGTAGTGTTAAAAGTAGAAAACCTAAGAATCAGGAGAACAACTGGGGGCAGTGGCAGGAATTGGGGTTGATAGAGAGGGCTTTCATCCAAGAGAATGGAAGGAAAGGGAGCAAAGTTGTAGGGACATCATGGAGGATAAGAAAAGAGATACAGCTAATTTTCTAAGATGAAAGGATCTGTGAAAAGTCACCTAGAATGAGTACATTATTAGAACTATTGTTGTTAATAAATGTTGTCAGGTAAAAGAGATAACTTAAAAGTGTCAAAGACATTAATGGAGAAATTGTGGAGTAGAACTAGGATTGCAAACTTTAGAAAGGAAACTGAATATGAAAGCACAGATCTCCCCAAAAGAGGCAAGGTAGAACATCTAGAGCTCTAATAGACTCAATTTTGAAAGACAGACATCTCCTTCTCTCTTAATAAAAGGAGAGATGTGAATATGAATGTGCAGATGGCATGAAACCCTGATATGCATAAATTAGAATTTTATTTTTCTGGAACTTAATTTCTGTGCAATGGCCCATTTCAATATGATGATAGAAAGCTCAGGCAGTTCAAGATTCTGTCTTCCATTTTCCTGGTCCCCATTCCTTACAGGCTACTGCTAAGAGATCCCTTAGCTTCTATCTGTCTGCCAGCTGCTATGATTTTTTTCCATGATACAAAAACTATGGTTCCACTGTTGTGCTGCCACAGCTCAAGAATCTCTCACAAACGTCCCCTGTACTGTCTGTTGGGGATACACACACTCACTCAGACACTCATTCATTCTCTGGAGTCCTGCTCCTTTCCTGGCCTCTAACCCAGGCCTCTAACCCAGGAAACATAGTGCCTGACTTCTGGAAACTCACATGTCCATTCCCTTCAATTCTCATCCATCAGTCTTTCTAGTTTCTGGTCTAGGGGTGGAACAATGACACAGGGTGGGAGGGTGAACACTATGGTCTCTGAAGTCCTCACTGTTTCTATGTCTGTATTCAACCAAGATGATAGCCCTCTTTTTTTTTTTGGAGAAGCTTTGTCCCTGATCCATGCTTTTCCTAAGGCAATGAACACAAAATATCTCAGCATCTTGAATGTGTTGGTGGTAGAAAGGAGAATAAATAAATTGGTTTAAAGTTATAAAAGTTTAAAATGCCACAAATACCAAATATGAAGAGAATGAGAGTTTACTGTGTACCAGGCATTTCTTTCATTCCTAATAACAAATTTATTTAAATTTAAGTAGTATTACCACCCCATTTTAAGGATGAAGAAACTGACACCTTGTGGGGCTATGTGACGCAGCTGTCTCTAGTCACACCGCTAGGCAGTGGCAGAACAACCTCTCTCTGAACTGTATCTTCAATTTTCCCCCTAAAAATAAAACTAAAAGGCAGAATGCAGTCTGAGTAATGTTTAGAGAAAGTCACGATGGACCATCTTACTCTTAGTCAACTGTAAGTACATGATGGTGAGGAGGGCTAGTAGACCTAGAGAGAGGCATTGGTAGAATAAGGGCGAGGGCAGGAAATAGGAGGAAGGGAGAGAGGAATTGAGAAGAGGATGGCTAAGAGTACTGGCTAAATTCTATTCAGACCACCATTTAAGAAGTAGGAGTAGCACATGTGGAGGGAAACTAGAACTGATCATTGATATGTCAGGCCTGTAGAAAGAAGCAAAGAATTTATGGCCCTAGAACAGATAGTAGAAAGGTAAATGATCGTAATTAACACAGATGCAAATAGAAGTTTTATGTTTTTGAATAAGGAACACATCCTTGAATTTGGAATAAGTGTTACTTCATAATGAGGAAGTAAAGATGAAATGAGCAGGGCCTCAGGTGAAACTTGAAACAAGGGTGGGGTGTTGGAGGTATCTTATTGCTATCTCTTAGCCAGTGGATTTTTAACATCAAGTAACAAGAATCTAAAGAATGTCCATAGCTCGACGGTCTGGAAATGAAACCACAGACTAAAGGTGCCAATTCTTTTTCTTCTTCTTATCTGTACAAAGAAGGAAATTTTTAAGAGTCGTAGACTATATAGATGACAGAATATAAGATTGGAGTGATGAGACATGATTTCAAATGCAGACTCAATCTCCTGTGTGTGATCTTAGGTGAGGGGATAATTATGCTTGTATGACCACAAGATTGAGAGGCTTAAGTGAGATTATGATCAGGTGCCCGGCATGGGATCCTGAACATAGCAGGAACACTATAAATGTAATTCATTTTTCCCCACACCTTCATTTATTCAACAAATATTTTTAGAGAAGTTAATTTTCTGCCACAGATAATGCCTTCATCAGCACTGGCCACATTATGCTGCAATAATAAAGACCACCCCTCTCCCAAACCCCCTGCCTTATCCAAATCTCTGTTGCTTAACACAGCAGAAATTTACTTCTCCCATTCACCTCGAAGTCTGCTACATGTGTAAGTAGCTTTATAGGGCACCTCTCCTCCATATGGCAATTGCTTCATTCTTTCAACCGAACAAACTTAACACAAGACCTCAAAAGACTCCCTGCAGCAGAAATAGTGCTATCCAGAACTTCTTTTAGTTGATTCTGCCTGGAAGTGACATACATCAACTGCTTGCAATCCATTGGCTAGAACTAGTCCCGTGGTCTCTCCCTTACTATAACGGGAAGAAGAAAGAGTCTTTTTTTCTCTGCCTACAGGGAAATAAGACCACTTGTGACAAGTGGTGTCTACCACAACTTGGTTAGACACCGCGTATTTGGTATTAGTAGGGAACAACACAGACATCGTTTATTTTTCCCCTGTGGGGCTGTCAATGAGTGACGCACTACTGGGAAAGCTGTAGCATCAGTGAAGAGCCAGGCTTCTGCCCAGATGAGACAAGGAACTAGATCAAAGAGATTGCATTCAATAAGTGTAAAGTTATGTAGGGAAATGAGAAAGGGTAGCAGTTTCGTATAAGTGACAAGTATGGAGTGCTTAGCAATCCTCAATAAATATTTACTGGATGAATGTTAAGTGAGGAATAAGAAGAAATTTAGCTCTAAAAAACTAAATGGGAAAGGCAACAGAGAGAGAACAGATATAGGAAGAAAAAACACATGGAAACAGTTTATGCTTTTCAAATGTTCTGAATAATATTTGGGAATAAAAGCTGTTCTTGCTATGTCTGCTGCTTCTAGTAAGCCTGAAATATTTCTGTGCTGGTCTCTTCTGCCACAGTCGGTCTTCAGAGGAGTAGGTTCTCAGCCAGACTGTTTCTTACCTACTCAGAAGTATGGGAATTGTGGAGATGCTTAGACTCTGACTCATCTTCTAGATCTTTTGCGATGAATCAAATTTACTTGGTGGGCAGCTGTCAAACGTAGAGGGTTACAGGAAATGAGAAATTAGGCTGCTGTAAATACTAAAGTTGTTACAGTTAAGCTAAATTCCCATAAATACAAATTTAATCAGGATATTGGAGGAGTGATTCCTTAAGATCATTAAAATGATTTATATCAAAAAATTAATAAAAAGACCATGGAAAATGGTGAAAAAAGATTTATAATGTACTCCCTACAGATGAACCCTGTTAATATTTAATAGAGTTCATCCCAAACTTTTTCCTAGGCACATACGTCTTTGTTTTACAAAAACAGATCATATAATACATATTACTCTGGCACCTCCCTTTTACATAACGGTTTTTCTTGGATATTTCTCCATTTACGAAATACACATCCACATTATTTTTAATGGCTGGATATTTGATCATGTGTATGTGTCAAATATATTTCCTTATTATCCCATTAGGTTGTTTACAAATGGTTGCCATTATCAACAATGCTATTATGAACGTACTCTAGCTGAATTTCTGTGCACCTTTTTCATTATTTTATAAGGTAACTTTACTAAATTGGAATTACTGGGACCAAATTATGTACATTTTAAGGTTTATTATGTACATTACCAAATTGCCCTTTAAAATATTATTTCAATTTACATCTGTACCAGCAATGGATGAGAGGAGAAGAGTGTTTAGAATCCCATAATTCTACAAGTGTGATTGTAGAGAATTGAATATATTATTAAGTGTGAGTTTAATTTTGATAGTGTTGGCAGAAAGGGGCACTCAATTATAAATCCCCCAGCCTATAGTTAATGCTTTGTGCTAAAGTCATAAGTACGCGAGCTTCACATTAGATTTCTTAGAAAGGATATTAAGACAGATTCATATGTTCTGCTAAATGTATTCATTAATATCATGGGTGCTGGGATATGACCCATGGATGACCCATTGGATAGCTAGACTGACTTTCTTGCTTGACAAAAATATATTAAGCTCTGCCGCCAAGTATCACCTATTCCTTAATATATGGCTGTGACTAAATATTTGTGCACATCTTTAATGATTGGCTACATGTTAGGCAATTTCTCATTTTTCTAAAGAGAAAACCAAGAAAAAAATTTGGCAAGATTGACTATGTGTGCTTTGAGGGACACATGACATAGTCCAATGTCTACTTGTAATAAGTAATCTATTAAATTTAGATAAATAATACTTCAAAGCACATAGAATATTTTTAAAAGTGTTACTCTATTTCCCACCCCTATTTCATGAAGCAGTTTTAGCCCAAATCCCCCTCCCATGCATCCTTGACATCAGAAAGATACCACCTTTTCAAGCAGTTGGGATATTTCCACCACCTTTCACCTGAAATTCACTCCAAATGCTTTGCAATGCAAGACTTGTGAAACAATGCATGATGCCATCATTGGAAATCTTTTACCAACTCTAGAAACCTACTTTACCGTCTCCATTAGCCACTTACTCTTTTTTAGTCATCTTTAAGATACTTGTTTTCAACAACATCCAGCATTTCAAATTGCAGCCTCTTAAAATAGTCACTAACTTGGTATTAAATTCATTTGCTTCCATTTTTGATAGTGCCATCAAGTGAATGACTGCTAAAGCCATCCAAAATGTTTCAGGTTAATACAACTTCCCTAAACTGTATTTTGTTCAAAATAAAGTAATTAAGAAAGTTCTGATATTATAAGATCATTTATAAGGACTCTGGTATAAAATGCCTCTTATTTTGAAGCATAATTTGGAGGAAGAAAAAATCTCACCTTACATTCATCCATATATTATAGTTTAAACAAAAAGAGAGGGGATTCATACAAATCTCTTTTGTGTTCTATGCAAAGTGACTATTGAATATGAAAGCTTTTGTCCAACTATAAAAAATACCTAAAGAATACAGTAGGATTGCAATGCATTTATCTTATATAGGAACACTGAAAATATAGATTCATAAAGCTTGCTGTTTTGAAAATACTCACACTGAAATATTTTAAGAACTGCAGCTTCTACCCGATTTAACCGCCTTCCAACCCCAATCCATGTGTACTTTTAGTTTAATACAAAATAAACAAAAAACCCCAGCAGAAATTATTTACAATAGATATTCTTTTAAAGATCCACAGCTAAAATTTTTGGAACACAAAATGAAAAATTTAGAGAACTCAGTGGCTAGATTTCCCTAAAGTGTTACTCCCTCTTTAAGATATATTATATTGTTTCCATTCTTTTCATCTAAGTATTTCCAAGAGAATCACACTAAAAGAACATATTACAGATTAGGTGGCAGCTCTTTGATTGATATGGTTAAAGATAGCATATGGCGTATTCTTTACTTTCAAACTGTGTTGAGTCTTTGTTCCTGCCCACAGCGGAACTGTATATGAGTACTATCCAGATCTTCCCAATGGTACATGCATGTAATGTGCATCATCTTAAAAAGCGATGAGCATTTTCCCATTGCCTTCTTTATTATTTGAAGTAAATGAAACTGAGAGAGATCAAGCTTAAAATTGTTATACAACTCTAATTCTATAAGATCTTATAATTCCATAAGATTATAAATGCTGTTTGAAAATGTGAATCAGAAGATGCATTTGTTTTAATTCTTGATACTGAAAATATTGACTGAATTGTGAATTAACACATTTAGGGTTGCAGATGTCATTTTTCATGAGATTTCCTGAATGATGTAATTTTCATATTTCATATAGCAGTTTGATCAATTTACAGATTTATTTTACATAATTAGTTAGTAAATGAGAAATTCAATTGCTGATATATAACTATTTCTCTGTAATATAAAAATAAGTTAAAATTCTGAATTATAAATAAAAAGACAAATATTTTGAAGACATCTGGCCCACATCTGTCTGAAATAAGATAATTTAAAACAGTGTAATTAAATGCAAAAAATACTGAAATGTTCACACCTTAGAATGTAAAAAATAACTCATTCCATTTTAATGTGGTTTCTTGAATTGGTTATTTTTTTTTTTTATTTTACTGTCCTTTAGCCTCTCATTCTGTCATTACAGAAAAGACTGACAAGCTAAACAAACAAAAATAATCTGTGTTTTTTCAAAGCCTCTACTAAATGAAAGAATTATCTTTATTACTATTCTTTTATATGTTGACTAACCTCCACCCCTACGTTAATACTCAGCAGACTTAGACTCAGGCCTACCCCCTTTTGATGTATTTATAATTCTCCATTCAATTATTTAAAATGAGAGATTAGTGAGAGAGTCTGTAATCTCACTCCCTAAATTGTGTGTTCCTTGTGTGCTCAAAGAGCCCTGGTAAATGTGAGCGGAAGGTATTCAAACTCATGGAAATGAAAAGCATCTTTGGTACATTCTCATGATCAGTAGAGAATCATCCTTTGAAGGCTAGTGTTTTCTTTTGTTAAAAACGTGAGTTAAGTGGAAAATTAACCACGTGAGGAGAAAGGAAAATATGCGAGACTTTCTACAGTCTAACCAAAAAATGTGAAAAATATGATAGATTTCTCTTTTAATAAAAGACTGCAGAGCCTTAAGACTTCACTAGGAGAGAAGTTCTATTCCTGAAATCACATGGTGCTGATGCTACAATGTAAGACTATAGGGGAAGATGTCTACTTGGACTCCGGAGCCTCCTCACACTAACGATAGACCAAGAAAGGAATTGATGCTGTGAGAAGTAAAAACGCTTTTCCTAACACATACCCTAAGGTGTCACAAATTATAATTTTTATATTTATTTCCAGGGAACACGATAAAGATCCAGAGAGTTTTTTTAAGGTATTAATGCATCTGAAGGACTTAGGACTCAATTTCCATGTATCTGTCCTTGGAGAAACCTTCACAGATGTCCCAGGTAACACTTTTGAGTTTTCTAATGTGTATTTTTATAGATGACATAAGCTCTACAACTTAAGTATTAATTTCCATGTCTCTTTGTTAGAATCATCAAGATGAGCACTGTTAACCAAAAGATTATACGATGGCATTAAAGTGTGATTCAATTAAAAAAAAAATACTTAAGTAAGCATTCTTTGATTTAAGTTGAGAACGTGAAGTCATCTCTTTTATCAAATATACTTTATACAATGCATCTTGATGTAAATAAAATATATTGCTCTAGGCATCTTTAACACTTAAGGAAAGTGGAGATTTGTAATTGGATAGACAACCTCTCACCTCTGGGGTCACTGGTTTGAATCCTTCTCACATTGGTAATGGCTGAAATACATTACCATCTGTTAGGTGGCCTGTGTAAAGTATTTTGGCATCAAACTTATAATGAGAAATAGACCACAATCTATATCATAGTGTCATTTACCCATGCCTTTTTTATTAAACTTGAGAAAACAAACAAAAATCTGAAGCTGGTCTTCTCATACTTAACATCACGTGGAACATTTTCAGAGTCATTTCTTTTACTTTGCGTCCTCATGGGGCATGTTTAGATCAGTAACCTGAGCATCCTGACTCCTTTCATAGCACATAAGTTGTTTAAACTTTGGGCGGTCAGGATTTTTTTTCTTGGAAATTCCAAATAGGGGGCCTCTCTGGTGGTACAAGGGGTTGAGTCTCAGCACTATCAAGCTATAGCCAGCCACTGCAGCAGAAGTTCGAGCCCTGGCCAGGGAGCTACCCACATGGTGCAGCAGACCTCTCCTGTCTCGCCCACTGCTCCCCTCAGCAGTGTATTTCAGTAGATCTGCCTGTTCTGCTCCCCACTCTGTCTCTAAACCCTCTCACTCCCTGCATCTCTGGCCTACACCCCAGTTCTTATGTACATAAACAAGTAAAAATAAATCTTTTTTTAAAAAAAGAAAATTCCAATTATACAGACAACAAAATTTTAGAAATGACCTCAGCCATCATGCGTTATGACTCTCAAGGACCATTTCGAGTTTAGCCTCACTTGCTAGGAACATCTTGATTCTGGTACGATGCTGGGAACTATACTCAGCATGTACTTCAGGAGCCTCATCTGATGGGACTCACCTCCTGTCCTTTGTGTTCACAAATATCAACCTTTTTTTTCAATTCCTCTGAGGAGCCAGCTTTCTTTAGGACCCTGGACATTTGCCTGTTTGTTTGTACTTTATCTTAACTCAGAGGCTTTTTTTTTCTCAATATGTAGCTTTGTCATGATCTTAAGACACCCCATGCTTTTACCTCATGGTGCGTACCTGAGTTTCTAATTAAATAATTATATGTAATTTTTAATATCACTTGCACACACACTCATGCACACATATTATGAACAAGAACTATGGTTCATCACTGTCCTACAGAGCCTAGTACCCTGCCAGGTATAATACAAGGACTCAGTGACTATTTGTTGCATCAAAGGGGTAGTAAAAAATAATATAAACTCCCTGCCCTCATATAATTTATAGTTTTCTTGGGAAGGAACACTTGTGCATAAGTGCAGGAGAGAGTGAATCACGAGATAATATAATTGTATATTAACACTGACACATGTGGCTTAGAGTAGAATGTTAATTAAAGAGCTAATACTTGAACAGCCAAAGGATTAGGATATTCCAAAAGGGAAACATCGGCAAAGCATATAGAAGCAAACATTTTAGAGATTGTATTTAAATGAGAGAACAACTTCAGTGGGGTTGCTAATATAAATAGAACAGGAGATTCTGCATGTAAACCTTAATAAATAATTAAATGCACCTTACACAGCTTGAGAAGGATCAACGGATGAAGGGTCTTGATAACCAAAGCATCTTCGGTAGAAGTAAGCAATAAAGAGCCTAGATCTTGAACAGGTCAAGAAAAAATACCTTAGGAAGGTTTATCTTGCAGTGATATGGAGGTGGTGGCTGAGAGATTAGTGAAATTAGTGAGAGGACTGGATAAGAGAGAGGAAAACGCAGGGGAGAATTTGGTAGATGAATGCCTAGAGAGTAAGAAAGTTCATTTGCAAAGCTGGTGAGCTCAGTATTGTTTGTGCCAGCTTGGAAGTGTTTGTGGATGAACTGAGAAAAGAGACTGGAGGAAACCCCTAAGCAGAAGGCTTCTTAGTCAGTTTTAGTTTGGGTTGCTTTAGGCCACCACTACAAAGAAGACTTACAGTATTCTACTCAAGGGCCATGTTCACATGGGGAGACCATAATCGCCCCTCCCATACATTAACATGAAGCTTTTTAATATAGTGAGGCGCCATGGACTGAGGTGGCTGCAGGAGGGGGTCCAATGCTCAGTAATTACAACTCCAATCTTATTACTCATTTAATCTTCACTTCAACATGCACTTACTGAACATTTGTGGAAGGGGGATTCCATGGTGAACAAAACTGAGTCTCCCCCTTCAAGTAACTCTGCCTTGGGGTGATACTTACATTATTAAGAGGACACTGAAATAATTAAGGACTTCTGTGGAAGCCTCTAGCAAGAGGCATCATATTATTTATGTACACATTCCTGTTACTCCCAGTCTCAACTGGGGCTGCTTTCAGTCTTAGCTCTGGTCCATTGCTGTCATTTCTAATGTGCATCAACTCTCATTGTGGCTACACTTCCCCTCTCATGTTGGGGAAGCCCAGGTTGTTAAAACATAAATAAGCTTGCTAGCTTTCCAGTTGTGCGACAGAAGGCCACTATGCCCAAGTGGCCTTCTTTATTCCCAAGGTTTTCTAACAGGCTACTCTGTGTTAACTCTGGCCATTCTTATCACATTCTTATCAATTACACATCGCTGACTATACCGAGACATTGTTCTCAGCTATTACAAATATTAATTCTTTCGTGCTTCGTAACAGCCTCATTCAGTTTCCTATCTCAACTTTTCTTAGGTATGAAAAACTGACACACAAAGAAATTATGTAAGGTCAGCCAGCTAGGTAGTAGTTATAACCACTATGCTGTCCTACCTTTCCATTTTCTTGTTTTCTAACCCAGCTGTTTCTCTAGGTTTAAACATTATTCTTTTCCCCAACTAACATCCAGCACTCTACAAAAAGGGGTAATAAGAAGGTATATATTTCTTTTCCTGTTGTCTTTTCTAGGTGCTACATTAGCATATCTAATGCCCATGTCATGCAGCTTATATACTGGATAATACCAGCCAGAAGAATCACTGCAACACACATCTGTAAGGAAGGTCCCATGCTATTTAATTGCTGCTATTTATTGAAAAATTTGCTTCATCCCTGGTGCTTTGCCAGGTAATTCCATGTGACGTTCATGATAATCCCAATGGAGTAGGAATTATTGCCCCATTTTATAGAGTTCTGAGATTTAAGACATCAGTGGTTTTGATTAGTGTACCTGTAAGTCATGCATTTGTCCTTCACATAAAAGCCTTCATAGATTTAGCCAAGAAAAGTTGAATGTATCACTTGAGGACCACTACTCTTTATCCATCCCTCTCCTCAGAGCTCCTAGGAAACTGTTATATCTCTGAGTGATGACATTAGTGCCAATAAGACTTACTTCCCTTTTTGAGGAAACAAAATATCATCATTAAGTGCCTTTTCAAAATAGAACATGCTATGATAAATAAATATGTAGAAGAGTCTCCATACTGTTGATTATTTTCCAGTAGATTGATTATGCTCAAATTATGTTATAAGGTTCTTATAATCCTTTTTCTCAAAAGTGTGATATAATTGATTCAGATTTTTAACACATTTGTATCATCCTTCAGTTTTACAAAAGACACAGAGATTTCGGACATTGACTGTCCCACATTCTCCATTTCACAGTGGGTGCAGGGGGCAGTAACAGTGACAAGGTAGAACTGGGAATTGGTCTCATCATCCCTACTTACTTCTGTATTTGTTCAATAATGTTTTTAACTATCTGCTCTGTGCCAAGCACCAAGCTAGACATTAAAAACAAAATAGTGACAAAGCAGACATGTTCTGTGACATTTGGAACTTGCCATCGAACACCATAGTCATCACTTATGAAAGACACTTCTTAAAAATGTTAAAATTAATGTTTCCTGAGCATTTAGCATGTACCAGGTATTGTTCTAAGCCCTTTATGCATTTATGCATTGCCTTATTAACCTTTCACACAGCCCTGCGAATTGGGCATAATTATGATTACCATTTTATAGCTTAGAAAAGCAAGGCAGAGGTTAAGCCATTTGCCTGAAATCACCCATCATCCAGGTATGATGCCCCAATTCAAGCCTTGTCAGTCTACCAACACTGCCAGTGCTCAGCCACCACTCCACATGGATGTCCACAACATTTCTACCTGTTTTGTAGGTGAGAAAGCAGGAGGTGCTAATGGTGGGAAATTCCTGGCCATTCCTATGAAATAATTTCCATTTTCTCTGATAATCTTGCAAATAGGAAGTTTAAAGAAAAACTGAAATCCATGCCCTAAATATCTCCCCCTTAGATGTTAGAGTATATTCCCTCTTTTTCTTCCATGTTTTCATCACAAGGTTTCAAAAACAGTATGAAGTGGGAAAGAATTCCAAATAACATTTGACATATACTTAGTATTCAATAAGCATTATTTGAATGGATGAAATAATGAATTTGGCATAATAAAATGATACAGTTTACATACCTTATAAGGTATGTACAAATAAACAATGATATGATTTCCAAATACTAAAGAATTAGTCGATGAAAATAGAGAAATTTGCTGGACATACCCCAGAGATTTAAGGAGACTGTAGGTGCTTTTATATGATATTCTCAGTTTTAATGTATGTAACTTGATTTATAATAAATCTGTTTTTCAGTTATTTGATTATCTTTCAGCTCCTCCATCAGTCAGAATAAGTTGTGTTATGCTAAGCTAACAGATGATTTTAACTCTCGATGGCTTAAAGCATGTAAGATTTATTTCTTACTTGTGCAATGTCTTTGCAACTAGGCAATGGCGTATTCAACTCATTACTCATTCAGGTGGCTGAGGGCCCAAGTTGATAGGGAGACTCAAGCAACCAGCATTTCAAATGCTGTCAGTTCCCATGCCAGGTGAAGAGAAAGCCAGGAGATTCACCCCTCAACAATTGAGTGCTCTAGACCAAATGTGGCCTAGAGCTCCACTCAACTCGGTGGGTGGTCAGCACTTTTTGCACAGCAGTGCACAGTGATAAGTAGAGGCCAGAAAGTGTAGTCCTGCTTTAAGTGCAGAATGGGGGAGAGCAGAAATACTTGGTGGACAGCACCATTGACCACCACAGCTTTTTAATATGGGTCATGACCTGAGTCTCATCAGAGAGTAAGCCATAGCTGACCAAGAGGTCCTCCTTAATCAGAGTGAATCCATTATTCTGGAGTAAATAACCCTTAACAATTTTTAGTGTATTGCCCATAGTCTTCTTGCTGGAAACATCCCAACTGATGAGTGAAGATGCAACTAGCAACTGTCCCATAAGCAGAGCAGGTATCAGGTGCTGATGGTGTCTGTGGGAATGAAGTTAATTATCACTTCCAGGTGACTTGGCATCTTGGCATTTGGTTGTCACTCATGAGGGCCTTGCCCTCCACCTCCAGAGGCTATTTGGTAATGTCCAGGGTCATTGTTGATTGCTACAACTATTGAGGGAGGGTACTATTGGCATCTAGTCAGTAGAGGCCCAGGATGCTGCTAAACTGCCTACAATACACAGTCTCCTACAGCAAATAATTGCCCAACCTAAAACACCAATTGTGCCAAGACTAATAAAGTCTAATTTATAAGAACTAAAGGCAGACTATCAGTTTATGATGGTTCCCATAGCTCTCTAGGTAACTTCAGTTTGCATATCTGTGGAAGAAAATGGAGGATATAGGAAAGGAAATAATAACAATAGGCAATAATAATAATAAGCCACTTCCATGAGTGATATTGAGGATTTCCGCACAATTAATTAAATGGGGGGGGGGACTGTGCTTTCTAAACTACTCTGCAAATTTTATTATAGAACTTCCCTTCAGAGTTTTTATTTGGAGTGAGTCTTTATTATAGTTTGGACCAAAAAAAGACATTAATGGTAGTGAACCTTAAAAGTTCACTCTTGCCATTATTTTAATTATTTTTAGTTCAGAAAATTGAAAGGTCATTCTGCTACATAAACCATCCATCAGGCTCCATGTTACAAATGAACTGAAAAGCCTAGAAGCTCCTCAATGCAAATATTTTAGTCTTGGCCAGTTCTCATGACAAGGTCACATTGTTAGCCCTTGATATGGTTTAAAAAAAAAAAAAAGCAAATGCTTAAGATATCAAATTAATGGAATGTGTTTGTATACTTAATGATTTCCCACAAGTGATAATTCTAAACAAAATATTCTTTTCTATGAAGAGCCAAAACCTTACATCAGGGTTGTTCTTTCCCTACAGCAGACATGGTCGGGGAAGGGGTTTTGGCTTTAGGTATTAAGAGAACCAGAAAAGTTGCAAGGAAAATAAAACCTGAACTATGGTTTTGGCACACAGAAGTCTTTCTAGTTCACCTTTAATTTGAGGTTAAGAACAGTGTGTGGAAAGCTCTGGTTAGTATCTAGCATGACATACATTAGGCCTGTGATCTTGGCATAGTCTTGATCCTTAGCTCCGCAGTCAAATATTGGATAGCTGTATCACATGTATGTTCCATCCTGTCTCCCTGCTCAGCCTACGGCTCCAGTCTCATTTTCAATAAAGCAAATATACTAAGGAAGAAATACTAGGAAGGTTAGGATCACAAGAAACTTATATTACATTTATATAAAGGTATAAAATCTTGCTGCAAGGGAAATGTAGCAAAAAGAAAACTCTTAATATATTGGTCAATATTGAATTATAAGATACCTATATATTAAATGAAATAAATGTGTTAGTAAGAGTAAATAAACTCATTCTCTCCAGACACTACCATTCCCTAAACCTATTCCTTTTCCTTGTGATTTTTTTTAAAGTTGGCCCAAAACACTTTAATTTTGCCAGTAACAACAAATACATGTAAATACAAAAAATTCATGAGAGAGCAGTTGCTTTGACCAAAGGAATAAAAGTAAAGGCATATCATAAGACTGGCCAGATTATGGGGAAATATCTTCACATGTGGTGATGGCAATGTAAATTATTTTCCTTGTGCCATGTAAGTTAAGTGACTCATTAGTTTCACATCAGAGACTGTATCCCATAGAAATAATCCTCATGCCTCACACTTGTTTCTGTTGCCACCTTTCCAATTCTTGCCTTTATTTTCTGGGGCCTTGCAACCTGTGAAGGCAACAGGTTGGTCTCGCTGCCTCTAGACATTTTGATATTCAATTTATGCACCTACTTGCTAAGCCTAAACCATCCAAGAAGAGAATCACTTTAGTATAACAATAATATGAACATGTCTCGTAGACTTTCTGAAAGATGAATTAAATTTCCTTTGTAGCAAATGAGGTTCTTCAGAGACCCTAACCTAGCATCTCATGAATTCTGATTCTCTTTGCCATTTCCTGGATGCACCTGTGCACTTATCCACTTCTGTGACTTAAGTATTTTTTCCTTAAATTCCTCTCCCACTCCCCACAACAACACATGCATACCATTCCTCCACCCAGAAAAATCCCAACTTCAGTGATACTTCTTATGCTAAGCCTCCCTTTCCACCCTTCTAGTTGTTTAGAGCAGCCATATACATCCTATCATTTGCAAAGCACGTATCATATTGTGATCAGTTGCCACTTGGCTGCCTTCTGGGGCTGTGGTATATGTAACTGACCAGAAGACAATTGGTGGGCGAACCCTCCAGTTTTTGAAACAGAGACAGCACACAGAGTGGAAATTAGCAACACTCCCAGTAGGAAAGGCAGGCTTCCTTGATTCAGCTCTCTGTGATACCCTTGACAAAGGTTGATTCTCATTCCATATTTAAGAGGCTCTCTTTGCATTCTCAGGAAAAATTTATTAACCCTTCCACTGCCCACACCCCCAAATGCTGTGGAGGCTCAGGAGACACAAGTGACTGGTAACTCACTCCCATTCCTCAGTATGTCCTGTGAGAGTTAGTCTTTTCCCCGTGACCACCCCCAGACACGCCTTCCCTGGCACGCCTAAACTTCGGATCTGCTTGAAGTCTACTCCTGCAGCTTCTGTAAGTGAAATGTTTATCTTTTCTACTGAAACTGGAAAATTCAGTGCCACTCTCAAGATGATTTATCCATCCCACCAGAGGGAAGACCATGAAGATAATATGTTCTGGAATATAACTCCCAAAACATCTCTTAAGAAATTGTTCTCAAAGGTTATAACTGGGAAAACATTAATGAGGACAAATGCTCTTTGATTTTCATAAAGTGTCCTCCAAGTTTATGAGAAATGTGTACTGTTGAAAGACATAACGAATTAGATAAATTAATATGAATGGAAAAAGCTCAAGACATTAATAGGGCCTCCCCATTGGCACAGCGGTTGAGCGCTGGGTTGCGAAGCTGCCCGCAGCCTCTGCAGCGCTGGTTCGATCCCCAGCCACCTGCATGGCGAGGGTCCCACATGGCGCGCAGACCTTTCCTGCCGCCCGCTGCTCCCCTCAGCAGTGTACTTCATCAAGTCTGCCTGTTCTGCTCCCCGCTCTGGCTCTGGTGAATTCTCTCCCTCTGGTGAATTCACCCTCCCGCGCTTCTGACTGTACCCAGTGCTTGTATAAATAAATAAATAAATCTTTAAAAAAAAAAAAAAGACATTAATAGACCAATAGGCTATTCTAAACAGACACTTATTTTAAAAGTCTGAAATATATATGTGACTTAGGACTGACATCAGGAGAGAACTTAGAATGTGGCTTATGTGCACTGCCTTAGAATGTTACCCTTTGAGGTCCTGTATTCCCATAGTTGTATATGGTCATGATTTGGTGTATGGCAGGGTCAAAGTAATACTGAACCCCATAAGGGACTCTGGCAGAAGGCCTGCCTTTCACAGATTCATCCTTCCTGCAATGCAGGACAGACAGCAAGTAGCACTCCAGGGAGTGACTAGCTGGCTCTAACTAGTGAGCATTTCCAGCTTTCTCTCCTCTCCTAAATGGTTACCTTTGTAAGATGGAAACCGCCACAGCTAGATGATACAATGGGATGAACACCACACTGAAATTGGAAGGTTTGGCCTGAGGTTGTATCTATCCCATAAGCCTTGACTAACCAAACTTCCTAAAAACTTCAACCTAATTAATTAATTAAACTAACCAAATTTCCCCATATCTCACCTTCTCCTCTTATCCTGCCTTTGCCAAATAAATAACAACCTCACTGATGAGCAGTATCACCTCTTGTAGCCTTAGTTTACTCCTCCATTAAATAAAGTCATCCAAAAGAGGTTAGAGGAGATTAGGGTGTATCATTTTTAATCTGGGGTGGGGGGCACAGCCCCATCCCCAAGGGAATTGCACAAAGTGATACTTTCTGAAATCTTTATTGCAAAATAATTAGTAATAATGTTTTTTCAAAGCACATTTTATTCTTTGCCTCACTTCATCTTTCTGCACTCCCAAACCCAACCCCCTACCCCAGGCAGTTAAGAACCATAGATTTAGGTAGTCACAATTATTCTAGCCTCACTAGTATATACATAGCTTTTGATCTTATCATTGCTCATTCCACCCCCATCTTCCAAGACTCATCTCAACCATTTTCCCTGATCTCTAAAACAGATGTACGGTCTCCTTTCTTTGAATGTCCATAGGATTTTTTATACTTAACTATATAGTCATACTTCAATAATAGAAAACAAACAGTTGAGTATTATCTTATGTGGCTTCATATAACCCAAAGATTCTAATACATCAGTGTTTTCAAATTTTTGACCATGACCCACCCCAAGATACACTATAAATACACCATGACCTAGTCTACACGTGTGTAGGCACACTTACAGTTGAAACAGAGCTTTCATTCTTATTTCAGTGGATGAATTCTGATATTTTCTTTCCTGTCTGTTGGATTTCTTTTCTTTTAATGTTGCTCTAAACTAATTCACAATCCTTAGTCACAATATTACTATATAACCCATTGAACATAGTAGGTATACTATTTTTTGTACATGTTAATTAAGTTGACTGACCTTTTGTTAAAATCATCATGGAAATATTACAGATCCATGGGTGTGTTCCACTACCCATCTTGGTATATTATGTTTTTATTTATATCTTAATTTTCTCTCACACACATCTATTACATTCTCAGAATGATAATGTTTTGTTTTAATTTTGCATGTACAAACCAGTCTAAGAAAGCAAATGAAGTTATTTTTCCATTTTTAAAGTCAGATGAAGAAATGTAATTGTACAATAATTATCACAATGACGAAACTCCTAAAAGTATTGTATTTGATACATTATAAGAGTATTTACTGAGTATTGAGCATGTGCCCTGCTTTGTGCCGCGTATTTTATATGATTCCTTCTAATCCTATGACAGCCTACAGGATAACACTTTCACTTTCTCTGTAAGAATGCCAGATCAAACTGTATCATTTTTACTTTACTCAGTGAACATTCTTAGTGCTAAACTAAACTCTTAAGTTCT